>NC_050454.1:16202818-16557952 GCF_903995425.1 Onychomys torridus
GTGGCTGCTGCGATGCCCCGAGGCAGGCAGAGTGAAGGGACACAGTGCCCAGGACATTTTCATCCTGAGCTTAGTCCTACTTTACCAGCCCCTAGGGTATGACCTGTACTGCTGATGCCAGAGACTGACTTTTTTCAAAACACAGCAGATACTTCCTTGGGGTAGGCCAGTGTTCTTTACTTACGGTCCATTTTTAAATATGAAATATTTTAGAATTCATAAAAAATTAGTTGCTTCTTAGGCTTAATATGCTAACAATTCAGGAACGTTCTCCCAATTCCTAACCTCCCATCAACAAAACTCACTGGATACTGAATATAGGAGAAGTGCTAGAATAGTCGGGCCTCTATGTAAAGCCCAAGAACAGTTCAGAATTAACTCGAGGAAAAAGGAAGTTAGGCCAGGAGAGACAGAGACCCTGGGAAAGTCCGAGGCTTTGGACACTTAGAGTTTTTTTGTTTTGTTTTGTTTTTTTTTTTTTTTTTTTTTTTTTTTTTTGGTTTTTCGAGGCAGGGTTTCTCTGAGTAGCTTTGGAGCCTTTCCTGGAACTCACTCTGTAGACCAGGCTGGCCTCGAACTCACAGAGATCCGCCTGGCTCTGCCTCCCGAGTGCTGGGATTAAAGGCGTGCGCCACCACCCAGCTTGGGATTTTTTTTTTTTATTTTAGAATTTTTTTTATTCATTTTACATACCAACCATAGATTTCCTTCTCATCCCTCCTCCTGCCCCACCGCCCCATTCTCCCCTTTCTCCCCACCCCATTTTCTCCTCCACAAGGGTAAGGCCTCCCATGGGGAGTTGGCAAAGCCCCTCCCCCCTGCATCAAGGCTGAGCAAGGTGTTCCACCATAGACAATGGGCTCCAAAAAGCCCGCTCATGCACCAGAGATAGATCCTGATCCCACTGCCAGGGGCCCCTCAAACAGACCAAGCTACACAACTGTCTCCCATATGCAGAGCCTAGTCTGGTCCCAGGCAGGCTCCACAGCTGTCGGTCTGAAGTTTAGAGCTTCTATTTTTAAATGAAAACTTAGTGTACTTTCAAATCTTTAAACAATTTGGCCAATTACGACTGAATTACAAACACCCCAAGTACCCACACTGCTCAAGGCAGCTGCAGCCGTCACTGAAGAGAATACAAAGCCTCAGCCCTGAAGAGGCTGTTAATAGTAACTTCTCAAATACCAGTCAGAGAAAGGACCAGGAAACAGCGCAACGCACACTGGGTCAGACATGAGAAGATTCAGCCTCTGGGCTCCCTTGACTTCCTTAGCTACATAATCTTTGCTCAATCACTCATTCGCCTGTCTCGATTTCTTCAAAGACGCCTTATTACTTGAACAGGCTGTTTCACAAGGCCAAGTACAACCATCTTTTAGCAAGATACGGGAGGAAAATGGATTTAGTCCTGGCCTGAGAGATGCCTACCTACTGTCACATTGCCTCAAACCCTTTTTCATGTCACGTGACTTTTATTTCATCCTCTTAACTGAAAGTGTATGTATTCATAGCAGAAAAATTCAGAAAAAATGCACAAAAAGAAAAGCTTCATCCATAAATTCCATACATCAGTCTAGATAGCTGTTATTACTATTTTGATTTTTCAGTGTTTTTTTTTCCCTTTCAGTTTTTTCCTGGTTGATAATCGGGCAAGACAATTAGATAGTATATTGAATATACAAGTTTTATGTAGTAAATTATTTTGACTTTTAATACCTCATGAGCATTTTCTCATTTCACTATTTCTATTATCATAATCATTAATGGTTTATAGTACCTTATGGTAGATAACAAAACGTTTGCCTAATGTTAGTTATTAAGTTTTCACTAACACACTGTTTAAAATTAATACTGTTGTGGCACTCATCATATGTAAATATCAGCCACGATCCAAATTTCCTCTCTGGGACCAGTAAGGCAAAGCATAGGAACCATCTGAGGTGCTACAAAACACCCTCCACAGCGTTTCACTGAAGAGTCTGTAGTAATTTACATTTCCATCAATGAAAGTGTCTCCTCAAACTGCCTTGCACACTAACATTACACACACATTCATACCTCTTTTATTAGTTTTCTATTGCTGTTATCATTAATTACCTCCACTTCATTAGTATTGTATGCCTCTGAAAATCCAAAGCTTAACTTGGGTCTCAGGGTGTAGCAAGACTGTGCTTTGGGAGAAGAATCCCTTTTTCCCCCTTTTCCAGATTACAGCAGCCCCCCGAATTCCCTGGCTTTGGCCCCCACTGCTATCTTCAAAGCCAGCAACTGTCATTTGAGACCTCCCTACCCTCCTCCCTGAGCCCTGTGATCACACAGGCCCCACTTGAACAACCCAGGTTGCTCTCCCCATTCTCAGGCCAGCAGGTTAGCAAATTGTATTAGACACTCTTTGTTAAAAACAACAACAACAAAACCCCACCTGATCTAGCCTTATGATCTGACTTATGAAGCAAAGAGGGCCACTCGATTCAGAGTTTCAGGGGCTGACTGCCCAGTGTCATCTTTCAGGCTCTGTACTGAGTGCTGATGTGTGGCTGCACCATCCTATGCAAGCAGCACTGACAGAAAGATGCATGGGAGAACAGGCAATAATCTTAACCTGTGAGGCAGCGAAGACAGGAGGGCCCGGTCTTATGCCTTCTATAAGAACACTCTTGGATTACAATCTAAGGGTCACGGATGACTAACATATGCCCCAAACAAACTAAGGACCTGCTACTATGCCCTATCTCCTTAAAACATCGTATTATTCAAGGTTGCATAGGATAATCTACATGCACGTATATAATGTACTTAGAGCCCATGCTCCACTACCCTCCTCTACCCGCTCCCCGTTTGCTCTCTAGACACTTGCTTCCGCTCCCATGTCATCTGTACACATATGGCTTTATGTCTCTAAAGCGACTAGAACCCACAAATGAGGGAAAACATATGGCATGTGTCTTTCTGAGACTGACTTAATTAGCTTAATATGGTTATATCCATTTTCCTGCAAACAACTTTACTCCATTATTCTTTATGTCTGAAGAAAATCTTTGGTGGAAAGACAACGGGGTGTATCCATAACTCAGCTCTTGTGAACCGGGCTGCAGCGAACACGGAAGAGCCTGTATCTCTACCATGAGTCAACTCTGAGTCCCTCGGGTAAACACTGACAGGTGATATAACTAGGTCACGTGGTAGTTCTATTTTCGGTTTTCTGAGAGACTTCCATACTGATTCCCAAAGTGGCTGGACTAGTTTTCACTCCCACCGGCAGCGGGCAGAGAGAGTTCCCTCCGTCTGCATCTAGGGCAGAACTTGCTGTTACTTCTATTCTGAGGTGAGGGGGAATGTCAATGCAGTTTTAAATTTGCATAGCTCTGATGGCTAGTGAGGTAAACTTTTTTTTTTTTTCACGTCTCCTGACTACTGAGAACTGTCTGCTCATTTCACTGACCCATTAACTGCCCGGCTTGTTTGTCTGTTTTGTTAGCTGGCATTTTGGTATTATCATGTATACAGCTAAGCATCACACTCGTCCATCTGCGCGCTCTCCTCACTTGATCATTTCTTTTGCTGTACAGAAGCTCTTCAGTTACATGAAATCCCATTTAATTGTTGGCTGTATTTTCTAAGCAGCTGGAGTCTTACACAAAGTCCTGTCCATGCTGCTGTCTTGAAACATTTTCGCACTCTTTCCTCTATCAGAGTTTCAGGCCTTCCATTGGCTCCGCCTCCTGTCAATAGTCTCAATACCCAGTCACAGTGGACCTTCAGGAGACACCGAGCCCATATCTACCACAGCGCGGACGTCATTTCATTTCAATCATACTACTCTTCATGGATAACACAATAATCATGGCTCTGCCCACCGCCCTTGTCAAGTCAGAAGTCTGCTTTGTATTGCATTTCTTTTTGGTACTGCTGCTCTTTCTCTTAGTACGTGACAATTTTTTTACAGGTGGATACATGCCATGAAGTGTCTATGGCAGGAGGCACTCTGTGGATGCGTGCGCATGTGTGCACAGATGGGGAGGCCAGAGGCCTGTGACAGGTGTCTTCTCTGATTGCTTTCCACGGTATCTTTTGAGACCTGGCACACTGACCACAGCTGGCTTTTTGGTGTGGGTTGGGTGCTGAGATCGGAACTTAGGCAATCAGCCTGTACAACGCTTCAGTGACCGAGCCATCTCCTAGCCTGTTAATCTATTTTTGAAGCATAACAGTTAATACTTTATAAACAGTCACATCTATCCATTTATCTCTTTATAATTTTCCTTAGAAAAGCACCCTCATGCAGTTCAGGTATAAATGGCCCCACATACTGTTTTGCTATTAAATATCTAACTACTTCATCTGAATTTGTTTTGATACACAGTATGAGGTGAGGATACAAAATGATCACTTCCTCCCAAGAAGGACAGACACTGAGCTATTCATCCATGTGTGTAGAGTAAGACATGGTGTCACTTACAAGGCTCCACTGCTGCCCGCTGTATCCAAGTCTGGGCTAATGCCTTTATATTGGAAGGACTTCAAGGTCAAGTCCCTGCAGACAAAACTGCCCTCCTGGGTTTCCTTCCCACTGTGAGTGAAGGCAGTGCAGATGAGCCTGGGGGCATGTGACTTCCCTGGGGGAACTTATTCCAAGGTGACCTGTAGAGCAGAACTGCCCTGTGCCCCAGCCCACCTGCCTGTCTATCCTGGAACATCAAACAAGAAGCATTACACTGTATGAGCAGTATGTTCTGGGATCTGCTTGTTTCAGTAGGTTAACCCACTCCCTGACTGAGAAGTTAGTCAAGAACTAAGGAGCTGTACTGTCAAAGGCATGCCATGCATGGCACTGCCCTAGGGTTCAGCTGTAGGCTGGGAGGGCTGGTAACCTATAAAACTTACAGTAAAGCTTACTTCAAATGACCAGGAACTAGGTGGGAAAAGCTGTAACATGACTCTAGGTTCCTTGCTTCTTGCTGATTACTGTGGTTTGGATCTGGATTGTGCCCACAAATCCCAGTTGTCAGGCTTGGATGCCAACCTACGGTAAAAGTTTTGGGAGGTGGAACCTCACAGAAGGAAGCTGGTCACTTCCTACCTTGTGGTGGCAGTTCCTTGAACCTGAGGCATTACCTTATACCACAGGCCCAAGAACAACAAAGCTGACCTTGAGTAAACCTGTGAAGCTATAAGCCAAAATAAACCACACCTCTATTTTTTTTTTTTTTTTTTGAGACAGGGTTTCTCTGTGTAGCCTTGGCTATCCTAGAACTCATTTTGTAGACCAGGCTGGCCTTGAACTCAGAAATCATCCTGCCTCTGCCTCCTGAGTGCTAGCATCAAAGACATAGCCACCATACCAGGTCTTAGGTATTTTATCACAGTGGTAACCCAAACAGACACTGATTTCAGGATTTCATCTTCCAGTCATACAAAGTCAGGAATGTGCTAGCTGGTTTGCAAGCATTAATGTAAGGGACAAAAGCCTGCTAGAGATTCTTTCCACCCAGGAAACCTTAACTTAATGACTATCCTGGAACTGAAGCTCCTCAATTATAAAGGAAATTTATAAGGAGGCAGGAAACAGGAAGTCCTTCAAGCCTGTCTACATGTACAGATCAGGTGAAGAATACATTTTCCTATTCAGGCCGATCTTTTTAGGATAGTCTCAAGACAGTCATCATCAAACTGGGGGAGTAGAGGCTAGAGGATGGCTCAAGACCCAGAGCAACCTCTGGGTGTTAGAATTCCTAGCCTCCCCCAGGTACATGACCGGTGTGTACAGGCCAAGTCCTACTCATCCCAGGGCCTTACGGTGCACTGCGTGAACATGTAATCTATGCACATGCATGACATAACTTAAGCCCATAAGTGTTAGGATCCTGTACATGAGCAGCTTGGGGCCTTGTGTCTTACATCATCAGTGGGCGTTGGCGACTACGTACCCACCTTAAAAAGGTGGATGAGGACCCCCACCCTCTCTTTCTGTTCCCTCTCTGCTCCCCGCTTCCCTCCCCCACCAGGCCAGTATCCAGTGCCACCAAGCAAAGCCGTTTACCTATCAATAAGTGCATGTGGCTTGGGGGTGGGGGTGGTGTGTCTATAAAAGCAGGTTCCACTTATTCCCTTCCCCCTCTTCCTGCACCGTCATTCCCCATAGGTCTAGGCACAGTCCTTCTGTTCCCTTCCTTTTAATAAACTCTTACAGTGGGCTTTGTTGTACCTTGTGGCTTTTTCCCGATGGTAAACAGTGTCACTTAATGAATAACATTGTGCCATTTAATAAATAACACTGAGTTCCCAAATCTGCTTCTTATAGAAGGTGAACTGTGAAAGCTGTGTCACCTCAAGAGGGATGCAGAGTTCAAACAATAGTCACTGAGGATAGTGGACAAAAACAGTCTTCCAGAGGCCAGCCGAGGCTTACAAGTCCCAGTACAATCAAAGGAGCTGCAAAACCACCCAGACTGGGGAGTTCAACAGAACAGTCACTGGACAAGACTCTGGATGTGGGAAGTGCAGAGTGTGTTTGATGACATGCATAGGGCCATCTGCATGGGAAGTGGAGGGTGTGTTTGATGACATGCACAGGACCATCTGCATGGGAAGTGGAGGGTGTGTTTGATGACATGCATGGGACTACCAGCATGGGAAGTGGAGGGTGTGTTTGTTGACACGCATGGGACTACCTGCATGGGAAGTGGAGGGTGGTGTTTGATGACATGCACAGGCTATCTGCATGGGAAGTGGGGGGTGTGTTGATGACATGCACGGGGCCATCTGCATGGGAAGTGGAGGGTGTGTTGATGACATGCACCGGGGCCATCTGCATGGGAAGTGGAGGGTGTGTTGATGACATGCACAGGACCATCTGCATGGGAAATGGAGGGTGTGTTGATGACATGCACAGGACCATCTGCATGGGAAATGGAGGGTGTGTTGATGACATGCACGGGGCCATCTGCATAGGAAGTGGAGGGTGTGTTGATGACATGCATGGGACCATCTGCATGGGAAATGGAGGGTGTGTTGATGACATGCATGGGACCATCTGCATGGGAAGTGGAGGGTATGTTGATGATAGTTTCCATTCTTTCTTTTGCTGTAGCACCCCTCAAGTTTTAACTGGGTATCTGGCAGCTGAGCTACGCTTTGCCCTCTTTTGCAGATGGGTACTCCTGACCCCATGAGCCTGTACCAATGAGAAGCGAGCAGAAATGATGCGCAGCCTTTAGCCATCTAAATATGCCGTATCATTCTGGAGCCAGCTCTAGACACATGGCAGGGTGATCATCCTAGGGATGCTAGAACTGCCTACTTCTCTTTAGCAGCCCACTATCGTTTAGACTGCTTTTGAGTCTTTTCATAATTTTAATATTTGGGGAAAATTATACTTTTATCAAACTCTATTTTTGGTCTCTTTAATACAGAGGCTAGCCTATACTTTATTAATTACAAGCATAAGCTGTTAAGTAAATATTGACTGAATTATGAATTTAAATGATGGAATATAGACATCAACATTTATTAAGTATGGCTACTATTTCCATGGACATTTTTCCCATTTTTTTCTTTTATTCTTAAGATTATAATATAATTACATAATTTCTTCCTGCTTTTTCCTCCCTTCAAACCCTTGACTTTTTGTTGTTTTTTTTCAATGCTGTGAAGGCGAATCTAGGTTGTCAGCTTGGCACACCTGGGAAGAGGAAATGTCAGTTAAGGAACTGCTTCCATGGTGGGCATGTCTGTGGACATTTCCTTGATGGCTGACTGATGCAGGAGGGTGGCTCATCTACTGTGGTGATGCCATCCCTGATGATGCCATCCCTGCACAGGCGGTCTGAGCTGCAGAGGAAGGGCAGAGAAGCAGGCCAGGAAGTACAGCTCCTCCACGGTCTCTGCTTCAGTTTCTGCCTCCAGCCCTGCTCTGACTTCTCCCAGTGCTGGAGCTGAAAGAAGAAATAGCCTTTCCGCTCCTACATTGCTTTTGGTCAGTGTTTTATCATGATCAAACTAGGACAAAGCTTATATAATTTACAAGCTATCTAAAACATTTCCAATATACATTCTCCCATTTTGTGCCCCCGTTCCCCCAAGACAGGGTTTCTTTGTGTAGTTTTGGTGTCTGTCCTGGATCTCACTCTGTAGACCAGGCTAGCCTCAAAGTCACAGAGATCCACTTGGCTCTGCCTTCTAAGTGCTGGGATTAAAGGTGTGCGCCACCACCGACCGGCTCCCATTTTGCACTTTATGATTTATTTTGGAGCATAAAATTCAAGATGTTGATGTCAAAATATTAACTTAGCCATCACCCTAACCCTAATCACAAGTGGTTGTTTGAAGCCCTTTGTGATTTCTTTACTGATTTTATGCTCAGGAAAACAAACAAGTCTTTGGAAACAAGATTTACTTTGCTTTCTTTTGTCTCATTTGAAATACCAATTTTCAAACCTGTGAGGGATGAACTTTGATGCATGCTGCAGAGTAAGGACCCTGCTTTATTTCTAATAATAACAATTTCATGAACAGATACACTCTACTTGGAATGATTCAACAAGCCCCACTGACTCCCCCATTTTCAGTATGTTATTACCACCAACAGCTTTTAGCCTATTTTGTTCCTATGACTACTTTGCTGTGGATAAAATTAATTGTTTCTTTTTGGTATTAAGAGAAAAAATATTCAAGACAAACTCTCATTTTGAAGGGAAAAAGAAACAGGCATTTTTCAACACCCCTTGCAACACTCTGAAAAATGTATTTCCTTCTTGGAGCAGAATGTGGCTCTAGCAATAGAGTTCTTGCCTACTTGTAGCAGGCAAGTTGGGAGCGAATCCCTGGAACTACATAAGCTGGGTGTGGTGGTGCACCTGGGAAGTGAAGTCAGGAGAAGTTCAAGGTCATCCTCAGCTACACAGGGAACAGGAGGCTGGCCTGGGTGACACTATGAGACCCTTCCCAAGCCCCAGCACTCCCCCCCAAAGAGTCAGAGAAAAACATCTACCTGTTTTGTGTGTTGGGTGTATGTGTGTGCACATGTGCCATGGCATGTATGTGGAGGTCAGAGGACAACTTGCTGTATCTGGTTCTCTCCTTCCACCGTGTGGGTCCCAGGAGTTGAATTCAACCCGTCATTGTGGCAGCAAGTGCCTTGACCTGCTCAGCCATGGTGCTGACCCTGAAATACTTTTAGTGACTCAACTGAAGCTACTCTGAAAATCTCACCCACATGCATGATGTGCTCCTACAGGGGAGGGAGAGGAGAAAGTGGGTGATCAGTTATGCACTGGCTTTTTAGAGTTCTGACCTGGGTGATGATTCTTTTATCAAAATATGTGTCTTATATATTGGGGGGGAGGGGAGGTTAGAGACAAGGTTTCTCTGTGTAGCCCTGGCTGTCCTGGAACAAGCTCTGTAGACCAGGCTGGCCTTGAACTCCTGAGCGCAGGGATTAAAAGTGTGCATCACCATGCCTGGCTGTGTTTTATATAGTTATCTGTATATGCATGACATGTTGAACAATAACAAAATTAATATTCCTGTGTGATACTGGGGGTGTGTGTGAAAGATCAGAAATCAACATATCACAATGACAACAAGAGGGGAAAAGGACACAAATTGCCAAAGCTCTAATTTCACACCTTTCTCCTCTCCATTGAAGACTCACCTTGCGGCCCCTCCTATCACCAGTCCTGAATCTGGGCACCATGCAGAAATACTCAAAAACCTGGCCCTAGAGCTTTAAGAATCAAATGGGGCCACTGCAATTATTAGTAGAGTCTAACTCGTTGAGATTTATTTTGGTTTTATGGGTGTTTCGCCTGCATGTATGTATTTTGTACGCTTTGTGCCTGTTCCCCAAAGAGGCCAGGAGGGGGCATCAGATCCCTGAGAACTGGAGTCACAGAAGGTTCTACATGGCTCTGTGGGTGCTGGGAACTGAACCCAGGTCCTCTGCAAGAGCAGCATGTGCTCTCTTAATTGCTGAGCTAGCCCATCAGTCCCTATGATCTCATCAGTAATCTGCCTAAAAAGCATTTATGTGATTATATTGCAGAATGGACTAATGAAATGCAATTTACTTAACTGATTGTAATGTAAAGTGAAGCTACTCAGCACCTAGGCAGGTAGTTCTTGAGCCTAAATAGAATGAGATTACCTAACAACCTTGTTTAAATTGTTAGCACCGGGGTGGGGACCAAGGATCTAGAATATTAGTAAACTGGTAGTTTCTGGAATTTATTTTTAAAGACACCACTGTAGGGAAAGCTTACTTTTACACATTTTATAGAAAATTGCTCATTTTTCTGTCAAATGATTCCTAGTTCTACACTGGGAAAACTTACATATAACCTCCCCAATTATTCATAGTCCGATGGACGAAATACGGTGCTAACTGTCTGTGAATAAAAGGACCTGGGCAAAAACACCGCTTACACTGACCCTGCACAGGGCTGGTTAATTAGAACGTCAAAGACCTGAGAGAACCAATGTTTCCAGTCCAAAGACTGCTTACCTTAGGTCGCCTTTAGACCCCTAATTGCCCCTTAATTGTCCTCTTCCGTATGTGACTTAATAGCTTTGTGACCATTAGGCAAATCCCTGGGAATGTACAGACTACTAGTTCCCACCAACCAAAAGGCTGAGAATGCTGTCCTGGGGCACCTGAGGCCCACGGTGAGATTTCTGGGAACTACCTACCTGATGTCTCCATTGATGTATGTGAAAAGTGTCTTGATACATTTTTCTGTTCCGTACGTAGAGTTTGTGGCAACCTGAATCTACAATCCCAACCATGGCGGTTCATACTGGCTCCAGGAAATGTTCTCTCTTACCCTCTTTGAGGTCAGAGTTGGTTTTTCCACTGACATTTAGGAAACATTTCAGTTTCACTTAGTCAAAAAGGTAATGCGCACTGCCCTGGATTTTTGTTTTTCTTTGTCAATTTGACACAAGCTAGAGTCATTTAGGAAGAGGAACCTCAGTTTTAGATAAAATACCTCTATCAGATTGCCTACAAACAAGTCTGTGGGCCCTTTTCTTGATTAATGTGGGAGGTCCCAGCCCA
This sequence comes from Onychomys torridus, assembly GCF_903995425.1. Lineage (NCBI taxonomy): Eukaryota > Metazoa > Chordata > Mammalia > Rodentia > Cricetidae > Onychomys > Onychomys torridus. The sequence continues at coordinate 16,213,872 of NC_050454.1, forward strand.
CTGGGGTTGGTGCCATGCCCGGGCAGATGGTCCTGGATGTTATAAGAAACCAGACTGAGCAGGCCATGGGGAACAAGTCAGTAAGCAGTCTTCCTCTGTGGCCTCTGCAGCAGCTCCTGCTCCAGGTTCCTGCCTTGAGTTCTTGCCCTGACTTCCCTCAGTGATGGACCGTAAATTGTAACATGAAATCAACCCTCTCCTCCCCAAGCTGCTTTGGGTCATCGTGTTTATCACAGCAATAGAAAGCACCCTATGCACATGTGACAGAATATTCCCAGTATTAGGAAAGAACATAAAACAGGAACTGAATGTTTTCTTCTCTCCAGACTTACAGTGCCTCTGCTCCTTCCCCAGAGACAGCCAGCAGCAATGGCTTCTTCTAGGAACAGTCCTTGCCAAAGCTGTCATATGTACCTCTGCCATTGTTTTCCAAGTGGAAGCACACTAAACATACTTTTCTACAGCAGACTTCTTTGCTCAGGAGCACATTTTCCCGACAGTCCACATCAGCACCTGCAAAACCTTTCCAGAGCTGCAAACAAACCCACAAGCAACTACACAGGCTCTGTGGCTGGCAACTGGGTGAGTCCAATCTCCCGCTATCACAGGCAAAGCTGCACACACACGGTGGGCCCTGCCACTTGGTACAGCTTTGCACGTGGGCTAATTTTCTATAAACGCACGCGGTAAAGACCAGATATAGCGCCCAAATGCCCCGCAAATGGGACATCCCAAACTGCTCCAACACCAGCAATGCCAGAGAGAGAGGCGATTACTTTTTAACTCTCATTTATTTAATCATGCCGGAAAGCTGGCTTCTTTCTCTCAGGTTTGTTATTTGCATTTAATTTCTATGATTGCCTGTCATATCCATTACCGTCTTCCTGCTGGGTTGCTACTTATTTGTTGACTTGAAATAATCACTTTCAACTGAAGAAACGGCCCATTTGTCTTATTTGTTGTATTTCCGACATTTTACCTTCTCTTTTGACCTCGGTTTACAGAGGATAATCATGAAGACATTCTCAAGTTTTATGTAGTCAAATCCCTTTCTTTGTGCTCTTTAGGATTTGTGTCTTAGTTGGCAGGCCTTCCTCAGCCTCAGCTTCTCTAAAACAACCATTTCCTAACACCTTTATGGCTTTATTTTTATGATTAGGTCTTTAATCCAACAGGAATTATAAAGCAGGACGGCAAGAGTCCAGGTTTCTTCTCATTGCTTTTAGATAGTTCTGTAACTTCTAAAAGCCTTTTCTACTACGGCCTTTTGAAAGATAATTTTGCCGGCTGCAAAGCATTTCACGATGGAGACGATTTCTAGAAAAACCCAGGTTTGTCAGAACCACACTCCTCAACTGTCTGACACGTTAGTAAAGGCCTAGTAAAGGCCGTTTGCCATCTGCATTGATGAGATGAGAACACTCAGCATGGAGAGCAATAAACACAGCAGGGGTTATGGGATGGCTGGGACATCTGTGACTGAGGACAGAAGTCACTCACTCCAACTTTCCCCTTAGGACAGCCACACAGTACTTCCCACTATGGTGGAATGCCAGTCACTACTGCAGAACATTTGCAGCTTCTTTTGGTCGTTGTTAGATTTGCTATCAGAGCTTAGGAGAAATGCTTTATAACTCATTATTTGAGCCCCCCTTTCTATCTATGATGATAATAAGAAAAAGTGGCAAAACAGTTTTTCCTGAGTTTTCACCAGGACATTTAGATAAAATACTCCTGATAGTCACAGGAGTCGAGATTAAAGAAGTCAGGGTAGCCGGGTGGTGGTGGCTCACGCCTTTGATCCCAGCATTTGCGAGTCTACTATGGAGTGAGTTACAGGACAGGCTCCAAAGCTACACAGAGAAACCCTGTCTCAAAAAACAAAACAACAACAACAACAACAACAACAAAAAAAAAAAAAAAAAAAAAAAACCAGCGGGGCGGTGGTGGTGCACGCCTTTAATTCCAGCACTCGGAGGTAGAGGCAGGCGGATCTCTGGAAGTTCGAGGCTAGCCTAGTATCCAAAGCGAGTTCCAAGAAAGGTGCAAAGCTATACAGAGAAACCCTGTCTCAAAAAACAAAAACAACAACAACAACAACAAAAAAAAACAGGGTTGGGGATTTAGCTCAGTGGTAGAGCGCTTGCCTAGCAAGCACAAGGCCCTGGGTTTGGTCCTCAGCTCAAAAAAATAAAAAATAAAAAAGAAGTCAGGGTAAAGGGCACCATTTCCCGAGGGTGGGTCTGAACTCAAAAAGCTCCATGTGAGCCAGGCCCACAAGACACAGATTGCCAAATTCTTGTTTCAGGGATGTTTAAATACATATTTTATGTCTTTATTCCTTCCATTATGTCATATAAGCTGAAAAGTAGCAATCTAGCACATTATCAGATAAAAATATAGGTTCTAATTATAGTATTTTCATTTTGACAGCTGCATTGTGTACTGTGACTACTGCTTGAAAATATGGTATGGACACAAAGTATCTCATTCCTGGGGAAAACTTCTTTACAGATGAACACAAAACGAAAAATTAGATTTATACTATTTTTTTTTTAGTAAAGTTTCAATATCTCTGAGCTGTTTCTCCTTCCTGTCCATCCAACTTTTATCCACATTTCTTTTTTCTTTTTTTTAATGTGCATTGGTGTTTTGCCTGCATGTATGTTTGTGCGAGGGAGCCAGGTCCCCTAGAACTGAAGTTACAGACAGTTGTAAGCTCCCATGTGGGTGCTGGGAATTGAACCTGGGTCCTCTGGAAAAACAGTGCTCTTAACCACTGAGCCATCTCTCCAGCCCAGCTATTCAGATTTTTTTTTTTTTTTTTTTTTTTTTTGTCTTTTTTCCAGAGCTGAGGATCGAACCCCGGGCCTTGCGCTTACTAGGCAAGAGCTCTACCACTGAGCTAAATCCCCAACCTCCACATTTCTTTTCTATTCTCTTTTGTTCCACTTTCTCTGCCAAAATGCAGACCCAACTCTTTATTTCTCGAATCCTAACTGGGAAGGATGAGGAGGGTGGGATGTAAGAACATAGGTGGTCCAGGGCAGGATAAAAGCCAGAGGCTGCCTGACCTCTTCAGAGTGCCTTGATGTCGTTATACTGAAATTGTATTTTAACACTGTGGATGCTTAAAAACAAAACAAACGAACGTGTAATGTTTAAAAAAATCAAGACCATCTCAAATGAAGACCCAACTCAAGAAGGATGGAAGTGGCGGCCTTCCACAGGAGCCCATGTGATCTTTTCTGGCTTTCTCTTATGATACAAAACATTTGTTATCGTAAGAGAATATATTTTGAACATTTACTTTTAAACCTTAAATTTCTGTTCTAAATGAAAGTCACCCTGTCACTGAAGCCCACCTTCCCATGTCCCCACCTCTGCTAACAGAATCAACAGCCATCTACTCTAGTGATGCCTCAGACCTGTCCTCACATTTGCTTGCACATACACACGCACGCACGCACGCACGCACGCACGCACGCACGCACGCACATATGCATCCTTCCCATTCCTGCAACTCCTCGAAGCCAGGAGTCATCCTGGATCCCTCTCCTGCCCATACCTGCATTTCCAGCAGCAAGTGCTCCAAAATGTAACAGAATTTCACCACTCTGTCACATCATCTTTGCTAACACAACACCCAGCTGCCTTCCCCACTAGCCCCCGCCCCCAATTTACTGACTTGTTTCCCCATTTTGCCTGGGACCTCCAGCTTCCCTACACCAATACAGCAGCCTGTAACCAGGACACACCACAGCTTAAAACCTCCAGTGGTTTCCTAGCTCAGAGGAAGCCCTGAACCCTTAGGAGCTCACACACTCTTAAAGACTCCAGCCCCACATCCCGGCAGCACCTGCTGCTGCTTGGACTTCCCACGCTTCCCCACAAAGCCACTCACTCGGTTCAAGCCATCCCTGCCAGGTGTGATCTTCCATCTTCTACCATTCACACTTCTGTGCACAACCAATACATCTTTATCTCACAGGGCAACTTTACATCTCCTCTTTACCATTTACTTTACTTTATCTGTATGAATGTTTTGCCTGCATGCGCATATAAGCACCATATGCATACCTGCTGGATCCCCTGGAACTGGGGTATACAGATGGTTGTGAGCTGCCATGTGGGTGCTAGGAACTGAACCCAGGTCCTCTACAAAAGCAACAAGTGCTCTTAACCTCTGATCCATTTCTCCAGCCCCCATTGCCTTGTGTGTGTGTGTGTGTGTGTGTGTGTGTGTGTCCTGTTATACTTATTTGTGGAATATTATACTTTCATTTTCTCATGGTTATTACAGCTCCTGGGTAACAAGAAGATTCACTTGTTTTGTTGTATTTTCTTTTTATTTCCATAACTAGTCCAGCATCTTTCATGTGACAAGAAACTTAAGCTAACCATTACACAAAGTCAAAAGAATAAATGCTTCCACATCTGTGACCCTCTCAGATCACATCACCAGAGACGTATAATCGAGCATAAATAAGACACTTGTAAGAAAAGATTAAGATGGTGGAAATGTGGTACAGGACTTACCTTTTCTTAAGGGTTAAGTCTGATACAGGTATGCACCTTAGACCAGTCCCCAGAACCACAAGAAGGCACGTCAACAGCACGGTTACCCGCAAACCTGGGGGGAGTAGAGAAGAGCATCCAGGTGAGTCCTGTTCCCTCGATGTGAGCCCAACATTGGCTGAGACTCTTTTTATGTCATCAACCTAATATCACATTCTAACACAACAGCTCCTTTCTAATGCCCCCACATGTGGTGGGAAAAATCCACCTGAACGCTGAGAAGCAGCTGGCTTTCCCTTGAGTAGGAAAACCGTGATGATCACAAAGACAGGGGAAGCCCTAACGCTCTAGTCATCCGAGTCAATGTCCAGAAGGCTTCATTCAGGTATATACTAAAAACATGGAAAATTATTTTAAAAGACGATTTAAATTTTATATCTCAGGCAAGTACACACACACACATACACAAATAAAAATAAAAAGATAAATCTTTATATAGATATTTTCTGGGGCATTGGAAAGTTGTCTTTACAACCTCTGACTATTAATTCAAATCGCAGTATCCCAATTGTTTTGTGTTATCCAGCTGGTTTTCAACTTATAAAATGATGCTGTCAGGACTGGAGGCTCGAAGGTTAACGACACTTGCTTCTCTTGCAGAGGACAAAGGTTCAACCCCATCATCTCCAGGGTGGGGACTGGACATTAACGTGTCTCCCCAGGAAAGGTTAACACAATACCCCCATCATACATACATACATGGATAATAATGCAAATTAGAAAAAAATGGAGACACTACGTAGCTCTGGCTGGCCACGAACTTGCTATGTCCACCAGGCTGGACTTGAACTCACAGAGATCCACCTGCCACTGCCTCCTGGGTGCTGGAATTAAAGGTGTGTGTTACTATGCCTGACAAATTAAAAAAAAATTTATGTCATTTCATTCATGGCTCAAGACTTTAGGAAATAATATGGATCAGGTAGTTTTTCCTTTATTATTATTAATGTGATCAGTTATTTTCAAATGTGTGTCAATGACCAGGCACATAAGTAAAAGGGCAAAATACACACACACACACACACACACACACACACACACACACACAAATAAAATAAAATAAAATAAAATAAAATAAAATAAAATAAAATAAAATAAAATAAAATAAACGTGTTTAGACATATATACACAGGTACACAATCAAGGTGTCTGAGTTGAGTCATTTTTAACTGGAGTCACCTGAGAAGGGAGCCTTAACTGAGGGACTGCCCAGATCAGATTGGTCTGTGAGGCATGTCTTGACTGTTACCTGATGTAGGAGGGGCCAGGCCTCTCCTGGGCAAATGGCCCTGGGCTGTCTAAGGAAACATGAGCTAAAGAGTGAGCCATAAACAACCTTCCTCCAAGGTTTCTGCTTCAAGTTCCCATCCTGACTTTCCTTAACAATGGATGAACTGCTGCTACCTGGAATTGGAAGCCAAATAAATCTCCTCCCCTAAGACACTTTTGGTCATGGTATTTGTCACAGCAACAGAATGAAAGAAAACACCAGGTAACCAGGAACTCACATGAAAACACAGTAAGATGTACACTGTGAACACAGAATGAAACGGTATAATGAAACTGTGTCTGCCTACGTTTGGAATGCTATTCTTCTGTTCGCACTGAACCTTCATGGCTGCGGCAGCCACATCACACAGGTGACTCACACAAGCAGGGTACAGGGGCCCATATGCCTTCAAATATCTCCCAAATTCAACATTTGAAACTATGCCACAGAGAAAACAGAACTGAACAATTAATAAAATGGTCCTTTTTTTTTTTTTTCAGAAAAAAATTTAGTAGAGGATAAATGGATAAATATTTGATTTTCAAATTTCTTCTCTGCTTGAAGGAAATTGAAAGTCAACAAAATGATGATTATGCAGAACAAACATCACAGGGAAAATAAATTTAAGATCCAGATCTGGCACATAAATGCCACACTGAGAATACTTTGTGATATGAATGGCGCAAACTTTATAATATTCTTATATAATCTGAATATGATTAATACAATTTGGCAGAAGGAATGCCATAGAGAATTGTGCTTCCTGCTAACAAGTAATGAATACATACTGCTCATTACTGCTTCTACTAACAGAACACGGGCTTGGAAAAGGCAGGATAGCTTCAGGAAATAGAGTGTAATTAATGAAAAATACACACACTGCCATAAATACCCTAAAACTGTTCCTGTAAAGTTATTCTGGGCACCCGAAAAGACACCAGAGTTTGCATTTTATACTGTACACGAGGCTTATCTTCCTCCCAAGGGTTTTGCTTGTAATTCTAGAGGCAGCAAAGAAATCGTGGAGCACTGACTATGCCATATGGTCCAAATAACCCAGCTTTCCACTGCTACTGCCCAAGACTTCTATGCGGCATCGCTTTCAATCATATATATGATGCTATAATAGCGTATATAAATGTGAGAATGAAGAGGTTGTGAAAGGTGATTATTAAAGCAATTTTGGAACAGATAAACTACAAGCAGGCTTTTTGTTTAATTGTTGCCATGTGTTACTTAATCTATCCCACTTAGACTATCTTGAATGGAATGCTTTCCGCCTGTCACATACCTCAACAAGGCAGGACTCTCTAATTCCATTTAATCAGAGCGAAATCAATTCATCCCGGAAGAGAGGTAATAAAGGACTCAGTGAAATCCAATAAAGAGATAAGTAAAAGTTATACATGAATGGACCTCCAGGGGTCACAGTATGTGAGGGCAAAAACCACACAAGAGTATGGTTAGAACACACTTGCAAAAGCAAACAAAATTAAAATTAAAAATAAAATTCTGTCAAATATGGCATCTAGATACTTCAGGAAGTTGCCTTTCAGTGGATGAGATATGGGGACCCACCAGATACAGGGATGGGATTCTCTACAACATGTACCAAACCCCAGGCTATGACACAAGAGAGTCAGAGATTTTTTTTTTTTTTTTTTTTTTTTTTGAAACAAAACTTGACAAATGCCTGCAATGGAAAGTAAATTCAAGGGGCTGGAAAATGGCTCGATGGTTAGGAGCACTGACTATATTTCCAAAGGACCTGGGTTCAAGTCACAGCACCTACCTTGTGGCTCGCAACTATCTGTAACGCCCTCTTCTGACCTCTGCGGGAACTGCATATATGTAGCACATAGACATGCATGCTGACAAAACACCCACACACATTATATATATATAAATTTAAACATTTCTATAATTACACTATAGAAAAATACAAGTATTTAATAAAACAGAAACAAAGAATTCAGGTGAAGTTAATACAAGTACAGAGCTGCAGAGACAAAGTTCATGTGGGCTCTATCTTTAATCCAATGTCTCTGAAATCTAACTCCGGAAGCCTTCCCACTGCACCTTCTGGGGTCTCAGCACAATCAAGGGGATCCCAACCTTCTCCAGCATTTCTCCAAAGGGTCTCTCCACCTTGTTCTCCACAGCGACTCCCCGCTTAGGATGTTGCTTCCACGGCCACTTCCTAAGCATGGTACATTTTCTGTCTTAAAGCTCTCCACCCTTTTTCTCTCGGGAATTTTAAGATTCTCTGTTATCAGCTGGACAGTGGTGGTGCACGCCTTTAGTTCCAGCACTTGGGAGGCAGAGGCAGGTGGATCTCTCTGAGTTTGAGGCCAGCCTGGTCTATAGAGTGAGTTTCAGGACAACCAGGACAACCAGAGCTACATAGAGAAACCCTGTCTCAAAAAAACAAACAAACAAAAAACAAAAAAAACAAAACAACAACAAAAAAAAAAAAACCCAAAAAGATCCTCTGTTACCACTGGCCCAGAGCAATATGATTCTATGTTTTGATGTAGCTTTCCTCTGCTGGGATTCCTAGATATATAGGATAGAGAAATCAGACTTGGAAACTTTTCTTCCATTATTTCTTCAAAACATTTTTTCTATCACCTCATTTTATCCCTTCTTTACCCTTTATCTTGCCCACCTTCCTCTGAGATCCCAACCACATGTATACCAGGCCATTTTAAATGGCCTCACAAATCACTGAGTCCTAGTACAGTATTTTTTAAAAATCTTAGCCACTAAGTAAACTTTTCAACTTTGCTAGTTTAATGTTGACCTTTTGATGCTTTCTCTATTTCTCCTTAACACAGTCAAGCTTCCTTCCATCTTAAAGGCATACGGGGTAGATTTATAAAAGTTTTCCCATCCTGGCCGTCACAGGTGTATGCCATGTACAGGCTTCATAACCAGTTTTTCTGCCTTCTCTTTTAGGGTATTTTTTTCCCTCCAGCCTTTGGATGTTTTCTCACATAAAACCCCTCTCATAGATCTAGAAATTTCTTTCTCCGAAGCTTCCTCCTCTTTGGTACTGTACCCTAAGGATTCTTTTTGATGGCCTCTTTAATTTTTCTTTTTTAAAAATTGTTTTACATTTATATTGCGTAGCTGTGGATGCAGCTGTGGAGGTCAGAGGACAGCTTGCAGGCGTTCTTTCACCATGTGGCTCCAGGGATTAAACCATGTTATCAAGCACGGCAGGAAAGACCCTCACCTGCTGAGTCGTCTCACTAGCCTAAGAACACACTGTTATAACTATCCTGTTGTTTTGATTCGTCTCCTTGAATCCACGGAGGCTAGGAGCCAAATGAGGACAATCTTGAACTACTCCTGTTCCCACCTCCACAGTGGTTGGGATTACAGGCCTGTGTACCACTGTTCTGATTTATGTGGTGCTAGGGTTAAACCCAGGGCATCTGGCATGACAGGTGGGTACCCCACCAACTGAGCTACACTGCCAACACTGAATTTATAACTGAGTCTTCAACTTAGGAAAAAGGATGGCTTCTCCATCTTTGCACTGCTGCATGGAAATTCTCCCCACGGAGTAAGCTGAAGGATCCATTATAAGGATCATTGCTGTGCCCAGTCATTCAATGTCTGACAGCTATGTTTCAAGTACTTTTCTGTTGTTTTGTTTTAGTGAAAACCCAGTTCCTGATTTTTCCATCATGCTCTATTGTGGTGATATATTGTGTACCCCAATAAAGCTTTCTTGGGGATCAGAGGACAAAGCCAACCACTAAATTAGACATAGAGGTCAGGCAGTGGTGGCACATGCCTTTAATCCTATTACTCAGGAGGCAGAGATCCGTCTGGATCTCTGAGTTCAAAGCCATCCTGGGAACAGAGCCAGGCATGGTAGCACACATCTTTAATCCCAGCACTTGAGATCTCATGTCTTTGCTTGGGAAGGACACAAGCCTTTAATCCCAGGAAGTAATATGGCATATAAGAAAGGTATATAAGGCATGAGGAAACAGGAACTCACTCTCTCGAGACTGAGGATTTCGTAGAAATAAGAACTAGTGGCTGGCTGTTCTGTTTCTCTGAACTTTCAGCTTTCACCCCAATGTCTGGTTCCGGGTTTTCTATTAATAAGACCATTTAGCAATGCGTGTTACACCCTATTAGTTTCTTTTCTGCAACTCTGATAAAATACCTTGACCAAGGCAGCTTATAGAAGAAAGGACTGGTTTGGCTTATGGTTCTAGAGGGTCTGAGTGCAAACCGGCAGGGGCAGCAGGTAAGCTGGCAGTAGGAGCAGGAAGCTGGGAGCTCACCTCTTTTACAACAAGCATGAGGCAGAAAGCAGACCGGAAGTGGAACAGAGCCTGAACCTCTCAAAGGTGGTCCCCAGTGATGTACTTCCTCCACCAAGGCTTTCCATAAGCGCTCCAAACACACCAGCACCAACAGACAAGTGCTCAAAAGCCTGAGCCTGTGGGGAGCACTCCTGATTCAAGACTCCACATTTTACTCCCTGGAATCCACAGTCTCATGGCGATGTCATAATGTAAAACACATTTAGGCCAACTTCAAAAGTGCCCATAGTCTTTCATAGCTTCAACACTTTTTAAAATTCTCTTCTGAGACTCAAGGTAATCTCTTAATTGTAACCCCCTGTAAAATCAAAACTTCTGTTACAAACTTCCAATATTTAACAGCATAGACTATAGGTCACCAGACCAAAAGGGAGGGCTGAGGGCACAGGGTAGGATACTGGACCAAAGCAAGACCAGAACCCACCAGCACAACCACAAATTCGGTAGTTCACATCTGGTGCCAAGGGCTCAGATGACCTTCAGATTTGCCGCCTGCAACACACATCTCTCTTAGATTGGTTCAATTCCCTGTACGTAGCTCTTCTTGGCAGACACCCCATGGCTCTGGCATCTGACATCTTGGGTGTCCACTGAAGCCCAGACTTTGTTTTCACAGCTTCACTCAATGTCTCTTCATTCTTCTGTCCTTTGTGCCTCTAAAACCATCACCGTGTAGACCGGATGACACTGTTGATTTGTACTGTCAGCCTGGACTGGCCCCTCAGCCCCTGGAATCACATTAGCTGCAGTTTTTGTTTGCAGGTGCTTTCTAGGAACAGAAAATTCTTTAGGCCTTTTCCTTTGACAAGGTGGAAGCCTAGCTGGTGTGTGTGTGTGTGGGGGGGGGGGTGTTCTTGTCCTGGGAGCACCCTTCCTTCCTTAGTCCAATGCAGAGCAGGCCTCTCTTCAACACCTCAACATGTTAACCTCCTTAACAATTCCAGCCTCTCTTCCTGCACAAGCCTTGGCTGTGAAGTTAACACTAAGTTTACAAGTGTTTCTTCTCTCCCGACTACAGTACATTTTGTATTTCTTTTTGCCTCACTTGCTCTTCTTCACTGTAGACCTGTCTAAGCCCCATCATAACCACCATACCGCAGTTTCAACATTGTTATCTTGAAATTTCCTCCACCAAATAAATTAGTCCATTATGTTTCAATTTAGTCTCAAGTAAGTTCTTAGGACAGGGACAGAAGACAGATTCTTTGCCAAATTGTCACGGGCATGGGCTCTTGCTTAGCTGCTGGTAAAGTCCTTGCTTCTCTCTGGACTCTTGAGCTGGGCCTCTATAGTCTGTCTGCTTTGTTCTCAGTATTGCAATCTTCCAGGCTCCTATGACAGCAGCCCATTAAGCCCTGTTTAGCATTCAACCACTTGTGTAGTTCAAAGTTCCGAAGTCTTCCACATTCCTCCAAAGACAACACGGTCAGATTCTCCACAGCAATAGCCCACTCTCGGATATGAACTTCTGTCCTGGTTTCTGTTGCTGTGATAAAATACCATGACCAGAAATAACTTTAAAAGGACGCGTTTATTTGGTCTTACGGCTCCAAAGGGGAAGAGTCCATCATGGCAGGGAAGCACAGCAGCAAACAAGCAAGCAGGAACAGGAAAGAGTGAACCGGAAGTGGGGTGGGGCTTTAAATTTTCAAAGCCCACCCTCAGTGATGTACTTCCTCCTTAATCTTGACAAACAGTGCCACCAACTGGGAACAAAGTGTTCAAATGCCTGAGCCTATGGGGGCACTTCTCAATCAAACCACTACAACGGCCAAAGCAGCCTTTGATCTATTTGATCTGACATAATATCAACTCTTCCTCATTGTGGTTGTTTATAGACCACTACATACCTGCCTCCACATCACTCATCCTCATTGTCTGAAGAGACTTGATTCATTACTACTCAACACAATACTCCTTTCAATTATCTGCTAAATAATACTTTCATCTTGACCTCTCAGTTCTCTGACCTCTTACTCATGATCATGCCCTCCAACCCATTTCTACCACTGTGCTGGCTAGTTTTTTTGTCAACTTGACACAGCTAGAGTCATACAGGAAGAGGGAGCCTCAACTGAGATGATGCCTTCACAAGATATGGCTACAGGCAAGGCTATCGGATATTTTTTAAATTAGTGATTAATGTGACTAATGTAAGAGAGCCCAGTCCATTGTGGATGGGACCACCCCTGGGCAGTAGTCCTGGGTTCTATAAGAAAGCAGGCTGAGCAAGCCATGATTAGCAAGCCAGCAAGGAGAACTCTTCCATGGCTTCTCCATCAGCTCCTGACTCTGGGTTCCTGACCTGTCTGAATCCCTGTCTTGGCTCCCTCAATGGACTTGTGATACGTAAACCAAGCAAATCCTCTCCTCCCTAGGTTGCTTTGGTCATGGTGTTTCACCACATCAGCAGAAACCCTGACTAAGACAACCACCTACTCTCTTGGTTACGTTCTGCCTTTATTTTATAAAATTACATCCATGACATAATCTGAGTTACGAGTACCTGGCTTTTCAATCATGACCTCTCTTTCCCACACACTCCCTTTCATACACTAACAACTATGACAAGAAAATCTTTATCTTATTAAAAACAATGGGTAAATCTACTACTTTTTCTTATTTATCTAAGGATGCTTTCTCTTTTCTTGACTCAGCTTATATTCCATGGTCCCTTTTTATATCACTCTCAACCCTTTATTCTTGGCATGAGCTCTTTTTGGTCCTATTCCCAGCACTTGAGAGGCAGAGGCAGGTGGATCTCTGTGAGTTTGAGGCCAGCCTGGTCTACAGAGCAAGTTCCAGGACAGCCAGGACTGTTACACAGAGAAATCCCATCTCCAAAAACAGTAGGCTTTCAATGCTGAAACAATCCATCAACTTCTAACTGATGTATTCTGAAGTTCCCGAGGAAGCGTTTCTTAAGAGCGGTGGTTTGAATAAAATGGCCCATTAGGTCCACAGGGAGTGGCTTCATTAGGAGCTGTGGTCTTGTTAAAGTAGGTGTGGCCTTGTTGGACGAAATGTATGACAGAGGATGGGCTCTGAGGTCTCAGAAGCTCCAGCCAGGCCTAGTGTCTCCCTTCCTGCTGCCTGCCAATCTATATGTAGAAGTTTCAGCTCCTTCACCAGCACTATGCCTGTATATGGCCATGCTTTCTACCATGATGATAATGGACTAAACCTCTAGAACTGAAAGCCAGCCCCAATTAAATATTTTCCATTGTAAGTTGCCATGGTCATGGTGTCTCTTCCCAGCAATGGAAACCCTAACTATGATAGCAAATTATTCTCTCTCTAATAACTGTTCCTTTAACCTCATTCATCAAGCAATAATTTTGTTTCTGATTTTCTGCTACATAAGAGCAAAATAATCCTTGTGAGCTACCACCTATCACCTTAAATACATCTTGTCTTCTATTACTAGTAAGGATTAGTTGTCAATGCTCCTAAGGCCAACTAGTCTATCTATGTTGTGGAGACTACATCCCGCTATGCTATTACACTATGAACAGCATGGTTCCATCAATTCCTCTCTCTCCTTCCAGCATCTACGTCCTCCTTCCTCATGTATCCACAACACCAATGTATTACTGAAATATGCTGTAGGTTATTTTACTTAAAAAAAGAAAATTCTTCATGTTACATTCCCTCCGGGCTCTTGTTCAAACTCTCTTTTGCCCTTTATGTTATGAGTTCTGCAAAGCCATGTCCACACTCACTGTCTCCAATTCGTCTTTCCCATTTTATTCTCACCTCACCCTACTACTCTAATGAGACCATTCTTTCAAATGACACCAAAGGTCTTCATGTTGCTAAATCCAAGGCTCTATCTGTCCTCACTTGTGGGTTCATTCTTCCCCCAACCTCATAATAATGGGGTGTCCCAGGTTCAATCCAATTGAACCTCAATCCCACCTCTCTCCACAGGTATCCAACCTAGCCCTGATACTTTACATTCCATTACAGCTAACAGTTCCTACATGTATCATGCAGGCTCTTCACTGAACTCCTTATATATTCAACTGACAGTTTAATCTATCTTCATGAATATCTAATGGGCGTTTCAAATCCCCAATCTTCATGCCATTTACCTTAAACTACTCCCTTCATAATCTGTGTGTGTGTGTATGTGTGTGTGTGTGTGTGTGTGTGTGTGTGTGTGTGTGTGTGTATCTATGAAAAGGCTGGCCTGGAAATCACTTTGTAGACCAGGCTAGCCTCAAACTCATAGAAAACAGCCTGCCTCAGCCTCCCGAGTGCAGGGAACAAAGATGTGTGCCACTCACTACTCCTGACCTCCCTTCCATATCTTAAATATCCCAGTAGATCAAAATTCCATTCTCCCTGTTAGTAGGAAGTTAAGAAATAGATTAGCCTTCTCCTTTCCTTCACATGCTATATCCAACCCATCAACAATACTGGTGAGTCTACTTTCCACACGCATGTCCAGTCTAATCTCTTCTCAAATCCTCCACAGCTACCACCTGGCCTTTTCTACTAGCCTAAGAGGTCTTCCTGCTTCTGCATTCAGAATCAGGACAAGAGCACAGTCATCTTTACTCCTCTGTTCAAAGCCTCATGGCTAAGCTCACTCCTAAGAGCCATGTCCTTAGAGTGGCGGAGGAGGCCCAGCCTGAGCCAGTCTCTCGAGCTCGCTGATCTCATCTCTGCCTACAGTTTCCCTCACTGGGCTACTCTAGCCTCAAAGGCCGTACAGCTCCTTCTGGAATATGACAAACAAGTCTATGACAAACGAGTCAGGATCTGTCGTCACCATTCTTCCTTCAGACATTCTTGCCCAGCACTGACATGCCAGGCTTCCCTCTTCCTTCAGACATTCTTGCCCAGCATTGACATGCCAGGCTTCCCTCTTCCTTCAGACATTCTTGCCCAGCATTGACATGCCAGGCTTCCCTCTTCCTTCAGACATTCTTGCCCAGCATTGACATGCCAGGCTTCCCTCTTCCTTCAGGCATCTATCTGTTCAAATACACCTTCCATGTGAGGCCGGTGGGACCGTTTACACAAGCTAGAACACACTGGATGACACCATATTGCACGCCCTTCTTCCTTTACTGTTCCATATTTTCCTCCAAAGCAGCTCTCTGCTTCTTAGTTAGCATTTAGGCATCTGTACTGGTCCTGACAGGATACACCTCAGCTGCAGCCACTAAGAGCATTCCCTGTGTGCATTCGCTACATCTCCTTATAAAAGGCGGGCCTTGTACACCTCCATCTCCCTCTCTCTCCTCCGCTTTTATCCCCCAGGGCTCGGTCTCTGCCCCCTTCTCTCCCCTCCCCTCAACAAACCTCCTACATGGCCCTGTTGTATGGTGTGACTCCTTGCTGTTGTTTTTAAAATACAACACTTAGTCCTCTCTGACTAGATGAAGACTTTGGGAGCCTCTAGTCCCAGCTCACTTAGCACATGCTATTGCCTTAATCACTTGTTGGCTTGCTTTCCAGGGTGCAGGCTTGGCACCCCTATTATCTCACTAACAAGTTCTTCTGTTTCCTTGCTGGTGAACACAAAGGGGTGGAAAGGTACAACACTCGTTTCAGAAGATAACAGGGTTTCTACGCTAATCAGACAGAACTGCATTCCTCCCAGTGAGCAAGCCACTGAAAGGGAGAACTTGCTGGGTGTGGGTGCAGTTGGGACACCAAGATTATGAAAGTATATTAACTGCTCCCACAGAAAAGGAGAACTATTCCCAAAAGAGAGAACTTTGGGGGGTGGTTATATGTGTGAACAGTATATGTTGGGGATACCCAGCCCAAGGGAGAGATCTTAAATTCATTTTTGTATTGCTTCAACCAATGGAAAATACAAAATTAAACTGTCTATACAGTTATTGGAACTATGAAATAATCCCAAAAGCAACTTATTTTCTGAAGGGAATAGTAATTTCTAATGTAGACAGCCATGAATGACAGACGCACTTATGATAAGTAGAATAAAAACTAACATTCTGTAACACAAAAGCAAGATTAACTAAACTCAGAAAACAACATTAAAATACTACTGAGGGAAAAAGATGTTGAAAGAAACTACAAAACAGCATTTTGTTCTATTAAGCAAAAAATTACTATTTTTTGGACTGTTTTGGACCGAGTTCCTACACTGAAAACCAACAGACCAGACCAAACTAAAATGGGGTTGTCATAGTTAAAACACCGTGACCAAAACCAACTCGGAGAGGAAAGGGTTTGTTTCAGCGTTTAACGCTCAAGTCATGAGAAGTCAGGGGCAGGAACTCCAACAGGACAGGAACTTGGAGAGAGAAACTGAGGGAAGGTCACTGGAGGGGTGCTGCTGTCTGGCTGGCTGCTGTCTGGCTGGCTGCTGTCATGGCTTGCTGCTCAGCCTGCTTTCTCCTAACACTCAGGACCACCAGCCCGTGGGTGGACCATCCACCGTAAACTGGACCCTCCCACATCAATTATTAGTGGAGAAAATGCATCACAGGGGCTGGAGAGATGGCTCAGCAGTTAAGAACATACATTGTTCTTGTAGAGGACCAGAGTTTGAATCCCAGCACCCCATCAGGCAGCTCACCAGTACCTGTAACTCTAGTGCCGGGGAATGACTTTGACCTCCTCAGGTATACACATACACACACACACACACACACACACACACACACACACACACACACGAATAAATGAATGAATGAATGAATAATGAATAAATAACATTTTTTTTTAGAGAAAGAAAATATACCACAGGCTTGCGTACAGGCCAATTCTCTGGAGGCATTTTCTCTAGAAGGATTCTTCCTTTTCAGATGACCCCAGGTTGTATCAAGTTGACATAAAAACTAGCAGCCTAAGAGTCATTCATGCTAAAATTAAATTAAAACTTTAAGGAAGTGGCTAAAACCCAAAACAGACCAGTCTTTCCTGAACAGGAGATTTCTAGTAAGGGAGTATGCTAGGTCTCCTCTGCTTGAATACAAATTGTGGCCAGGAGCACTCTGGTGTTAATGGCCATGTTTTCTCTGTTCTGTGTTCTTGTTTGTACTCATTAAACCCAGTGTTCCCAGCTGAATCCTATTGTGCAGAATAGACGGTATCTCACTCACTTATCATAAGAAAATCAGTAAGGCTATGAGCTATGATTAAGCCTTTTCTAATTTTGTTTTCTTTAGTTTACTCGCGTGTGTGTGGGGGGGGGGGGGTATGTGCACATCTGTGTTTGCAGGTGTGTGTGTAGCCAGAGGAGTACAATGGCACCTTCCTCTATCACTTTCCACTTCACTGTGTCAGACAGTCTTCCACTTAACCTGAAGTTCACTGGAGCTCCAGGGACTCTCCTGCCTTGGAGGCCATGCTCAGCTCTTTTATATGGGTGCATGGGCATTTGAACTCAGGTCCACCTGCATTCACAGCAAATACTCCTACCCACTGAACCATCTCCTCAGTTCCTTAACTGTTGCCTTCTGATGACTTGTAACATGGTCAACTTTTAAAGGGATGACTAAGAAATTTCCAGATTGAAAGAGACTAGATTGAATCTCAAGGGAGAAAACAAAACACCAAACAACAGTGAAAACATTGATGAATCCAAATAAGACCTATAATTCAGTTTAAAGGCAAAAAGAAAGCTCCCTGCAGGGCCCTGTAGGTCCCTGGCCCCTGTTTTGGGTAACTGTTGCCTTGCTTGCCGACCTTGACCTTGATATCCTCCCTATGCTACTTCCCTTCGAGAATGCTTAATGTTTGTGTATCCAGTATATTGGGCGTTAACAGCTTAGTTGCAAGATTGTAAAACATCAGGAGGGGGGCAGGGAATTTAGCTCAATGGTAGAGCACTTGCCTATCAAGCGCAAGGCCTGAGGTTCAATCATCAGCACCAAAAAAAAAAAAAAAATCAGAAGTGAACTTCTGCCCACCGGGGCTCTCCGATTGTGCTGTAAGCCTGTATTTAAGACCTCCTCCCTCCTTCAATAAACTGCATTCAGCATTCAAAAAAAAAAAAAAAGAAGAAGAAGAGGGGATCAAGATCATGATGGGGAAACCCACAGAGACAGCTGACCAGTGCTAGTTGGAGCTCACTGACTCAGGACTGAGAGCTCAGGAACCTGCATGGGACCGAACTAAACCCGCTGAATGTGGGTGACAGCTATGTGACTCGATCTGTTTGTGGGGTCCCTGGCAGCAGGACCAGGACTTATCCCAGGTGCATGAACTGGCTTTTTGGAATCCATTCCCTGTGGTGGGATACTTGGCTCAGCCTTGATACAATGGGGAGGGGCTAGGCTCTCCTTCAACTTGGTATGCCAGACTTTGTTGACTCCCATGGGAGGCCTTACCCACTCTGAGGAGTGGATGGGGGTAGAGTGGGAGGGAGGTGAGGAGGTGGGAGAAAGGGAGGGAGGGGGAACTGGGGTTGGTATGTAAAATGGAAAAAAATTTAAAAGATAAATATATTTAAAATAAAATTAAAAAAAAAAAAAAAAAAGGAAAGCTCCCAAACAAAGGAAATCCCCCACTCGGTGTATTGTGGGAGTCTTCCTGGAATAAGCACCCCGACACCAATGAGAGTGGAAGAGAGAGATGTATGTCATCAGTAGACAGAGCCAGGATAGCTCCTGAAGCCCTTCGATCCCGGGGCCAGTTTGTATTCTTATTTTATACTCAAAAACCACAAGGTGGAATGGGCAAGCAAGCTAGATTTTTGTTTGTTTTTCAAGACAGGGTTTCTCTGGGTAGCCCAGGCTGGCCTCGAACTCACGTTGATCCTCCTGCCTCCGCCTCTGGAGTGCCGGGATTAAAGGAGTGACGGGATTACCGGCCTCTCACCACCCAGCACAAGCTGGATTTGTACAGAGGTGATCGAGGCAGTCGGCGGGTTGTTAGGGGAAACGACCCATTGTTTCAGCTATTTCTCTAGGTCATTCTGTTTCAGGTAGCAAGTGAAGCCGTGTGTGGCAAAGAGTATAAGCAGTGTTTTGAGTAAATCACCAAATAGATCAATACCTAATAATTGGTCTTTTCTACCTTATTCTACTTCGAGTGCTGTTTTGGGAGCTCCCTGCTCCTCCTAAAAGTCTTCAACGAGTCCAGTCTCTTCCTCCGCCACTACACACCTCTCATGGCCAGCAGATTCTTCACACCGGTCACATCGCAGCTCTTCCTTTAGAACTATACACATTAAGTCTACTGCCCTTTCACTTGATTTTCATGTAGTCTATTCTGTCTCAGTTGTTGAAGCTTCATCTTAAATTTCATGATTTTTTTTTTACACCCATTATCACTCTTGTCCTGCAACTCTCAGAGTCATTACAGTTTGCCAAACGACCTTCTTTAAAAAACAAACAGCCGGGCGGCGCACGCCTTTAGTCCCAGCACTCGGGAGGCAGAGGCAGGCGGATCTCTGTGAGTTCGAGGCCAGCCTGGTCTACAGAGCGAGTTCCAGGAAAGGGGCAAAGCTACACAGGGAAACCCTGTCTCAAAAAACCAAAACCAAACAAATGAATGCACAGAACTCAATGCTAGGGTAGAACATATCACAGTACTTTTCCTTCTCTTTTGGACACTATTCTTCTGGGCTTAGACCCGCCCTCCCTTTATGAGCATCTGTAACATATATTGATCATATGTACTGCTCATGATGATTGACTGTATTCAGTCATCAATTTTGTCTTCCGTGTGGGCTCCTATAAGGGAATCACCAGGATGGGAGCATGCACAGTTGGATGTTGTTCTTTCAATAACAAATAGTCCCGAGTGCTATGTCACACCAGACAATCACAACTCCACATCAACCTATGTTCCACTTTTACTTCACGCAGAACATTTGTGGGTCCACTCAGAATCCCGTTGAAATTCTACTCCCAGCAAAGTGATTGGACTAAGGGGTGGGGCTTTGGGGACCTAACAGGTTATACAAATAGGATTAATTCCCTTATCAGAGAGATCCCTGGCCATTTCTCTTGAGAGATTACAAAGAAAAGAGCATTGTATGGATGATGCTCACTGGACAAGCAATCCGATTACTCCTTCGTCTTGGACTTACCACTTTCCAGAAAGGCTATAAATAAATGTCTTTTGTTTTATAAGTTTATGGCTGTTTGTTAACAGACCTGTAGACTAAGACAATGTTATTCCAAAACTAACCAAAGAATGTATTGTATCAAAACTCATAAAAGGTTGAACAGAATCTACACAAAGCAGTTTCCGACCATTATCCAACTACATACCTAAGAAGTCTCAATCTTGCACAACAGCCTCCAGGGGGCTTACTTATACTCAGGAGGGATAATGAAACATCTTGACTCTTCCAGCACTGGCCTTCTCCCCATCTCACAGAATCTCACCGGCAACTGGCCTGGAATCCCCATCTGAAAGGGAGCCTTCTTGCATCTGCGATCTTTATCTCAGAGTAATAAATCGCAACTGAACAGTCACCTGGCCAACCTGGGGAGCTAGCTACCTTCCAGAAATCCAGACGTCAGACCTGAATTTCCCAACCGTCCTTCCTGGGCCGGAGTCACCACGCCAGCTCATTGCTTCCTTACATCTGGGCCTCACCAGTCTCTTTTCTGACCTTTCACACTCAGCACCTCAAATTCCTTTGAAATCAAAGCATGAGTCACTTCTGTCAGGTGTCAAAAACATTCACAGCAAGTGCACTGGGTCGCTCTGGTGTCCACAATATGCAAAGACTTCAACATCTGATGACTGCCTAAATCTCTAGTGTTGCATAAAGGGCGTAACAAAAAAAAAAAAAAAAAACTTGGAAAGCATCCTCCTTATTTGTCGCTTTGGGGACAGAGGGTTCCGGAGTTAGGGATGGGATGCCAGCGACTCCGGGTCACCTCACACAACCCCTACACCGAGCCGGGAGGTACAGGCAGGTCAGGATCCTGGCAGGCGCCGGCTCCCGGAGAAGGGACACGCCCGCAGGCGTCCCGGACCCCTTACCTTTCTTGTCCATCAGCCACATGAAAGCGAAGCAGGGCAGGAAGCCGATGGGCCCCCACATTACCAGCAGCGCGATGTCCAAGCCGGTGAAGCCATAGGCCTGGCGCGCCGAGTTCTGGATGGGGCCCCAGGTGTTCCAGACCAGGCCCTGGGCGAAGGCGAGCAGCGAAAAGAGCAGCAGCACCAGCCAGCGGCGCCCGTACACCCGGCCGGGGCCCGGGCCCGCCGCTGGCAGCACGGCCGCCGCCTCCCGGCCCCTGCGCGCAGCCCCCGGTGCAGGCCCGAGCCCCGGGCCCAGCAGCGGCTGCCGCTCCTCCTCCTCGCTGCTCCAGCCCGAACCCATGGCGACGCCGCCCGCCGGCCTTGCCCGACGCGTCCCGGTGGCCGCAGATCAGCCAGCCGGGCGCTGACTGGGCGGGTGGAGCCGGAGCCGCTCTGGTCCCCGGCCTCCCGGCCGCGTCTGCTGCGCCTGCGCCGCCCGAGTCCGAGGGGAGGAGGCGAGGCAGGGTCCACCCTGCTCGCTGGGAGCGCAGGAACGCCCTGGGAGAGGAGGGAAGCCGGGGGTCGCGGGATGCCACCCAAGGAATGGAAAGAGTGGTGGTGGAGAGCGCCTGGTCCGGAGGCTGGAGCTGGGGAGGCTGAGCCAGTCCCTCGCGGGTTGCTGGAGGAAGTGCCCAAGTTTACATCACGTGCCCAATAAACAACTCGCTGACCTCAGGCCACTTATCCCAGTGTTTGCTTCTATATTAGGCTTTTGTTTTTATTGGGGTTCTAACTGCAGAAATTATAGGCGGCAGGACATTGAGGTATACGAAGGTCTCAGGGTATTGTGTCATGAAAACCATTTGGTTTTGTCCGTGTGTGTATCTTTAAATATCCAGTGAGATTATAAACTAACCAGTTTTCATTCATACTTGAGTCTTTCTACACATTTTGTTGGTCACGCAAAAGGGTAAACAATATGGATTATGTTCAGGTTGGAAGACAGTGACCTAGATTACCTCTCACTATGGTGTTAACCAGACTAAACAACCGGCAGAAGCTGGGGGAAGGGGTGTTTGTGCATCCCTTGACCAGCTAGACATTTGTTTGTTGTTCCGATGTACAAATCCAGACCCCTGACAGCTGTCTGTGTCCTTGAAAACGACTGTCAAGCAACTTGGCACATCTGGCTCGGGAAATGAGTCACAGGGAACGCCTTCAAGGGGCGCTGCCTGAGGTTCATATGCCCGGGACGCCAGGAAAACCAGCTGAGGTGATCCCGATGCCAAAGGGACCAGCGAAGTGGAGGTGCAGGCAAACCTACCCCGGGTTCCCCTAAATCGTGGGTCCCACTGAGTGAGGGAAAGCCAGGGCGGAAATAGAGGATCTGCCTAGAGAAGGGGGACGGAAGCGAAAAACAAAGCTAAGGGTTGGAGAACGAGGTACCCGGGTCCAGGCCACGTGCTCGGCGCTTTTAGGATCCTTAGAGCAAAACAAACTAGCGTGGCCACGCCCAGCGTGGTCACGTGACCCCCGGGAGCGCCGGTTCCGGTGAAGGCGGAGGATCCTTCCTGCGTGGAGGCAGCAGATCCCAGAGGTTCCTCTGACCCGGTGCTAGCTCCATCCTTGGCGCGGTAACCATGGCAACAGGCTACGAGGGGAGCGCGTCCGGGACCCCCGCCCGGGTAGCTGCGGGGGAGGAAGGTAGGTGCGGGTCGGGGACTCCCGAGTGCCTTGGTAGTGTCTACGGGCGTCAGTACCGTCCCAAGTCTCTCCCTGTGCGTTAGGCAGTGAAGAAAGTGACTTGTTTTTAGCGAATGTGACTTCTTACATCGTGCCATTCTGTTTTCTGGTCCTTTGTAGGCTCGGTGTTCCTTTGGCGGAGACTAGCTGGCCTGTGAGGGCGCTTTGTCGTGATTCTCCGGTCTCTGCCTCCTCTTCTCCAGGATAAAGTGCTGGGATTACAGATGTGTGCAAACATAGCTTTTTATGTAGGTCTCTGGGGAGTTCGCTGAACTTGTGCACCAAGTGTTTTTACTTGCCAACCCATCATCTCTCCTGCCCCCAAATTAGTTTTTGTTTGTTTACCTAAACCATTAGTTTATCTTCCTGATATGCCCTGTATCCTGTTTTATGCCTCTCCTTTCTCGTCGCCCTTCATCAACAAAAGTGACACTTCCTTACCAGAAATTCTTTAATAACTTATATTGTACTTGGAACCTAGAATAAAATCCAAGCTCCAAACCATGGCCTACAAACAACAACAACAACTTTGATTTGTGGTCTCTTGATGTCTCTAAGCAGCATCTCTTTTGTTTTTTCATTCTTTGATTAAATTAATTTTTTTAATTTGCCATAAAATGTAACAGGCTTTCTTAGGGCATTTCCACACATACTCGACTTGGGTTGATTGCCCTGACGATCAGACTTGTTCCACCTGTCTCTTGGCCTCTTCTCCATCCTCATTTGCACCCTTGCACCCCCTGTGTCCCCTTTCTGATTACATCATACCTTTCTGCTGTCCTCCCCGCCTCCCTCCCCTAATGCCTCCTCCACCTATGGACCTCTTCTAGTTCTGAAGTTAAGAGCTGCATTTATTATAGTACATTTATTATATTAAATTTTAAGTTCCATCCACTTTCATAATTTTGATTTTCTTTATGGCTGAACATATGTGATATATAATATACATATATATATTCATCAATTTATGGACATCTAGGCTGATTCTGTTTCCTTGCTGTTGTGAATAGAGCAGCATTGAACGTGGATGTGCAACCGCCCTGTAGCAGGATAGAAGAGTCCTCTGTGCCCAGGAGTGGTAGAGAAGGATCATCTGGTAGCTCTGTTTTAGTATTTTGAGAAGCCTCCACAGTGATGTTCAAGTGGCTGCCCAGTGTACACCGTTACCAGCAGTGAAATAAGGATTTCTCTTCTCCCACAGTCTCAGCAATATTTGTTATCCTTTGTTTTCTTGATAATAGCCATTCAGACTTGGGTGAGATGGAATCTCAGAGTGGTTATAATTTGCATTTCTCTGAGAACTAAGGTTACTGAATGCTTTATAAAATATTAATGGGCCATTTTTGTTTGTTTTGAGAATTGTTCTTCAGTTCATTGGTCAATTTGTGGTGTAGTGTGGTGTGTGTGCGTGAATAATTTTGCATTTCTTGTATGTTCTAGATATTAACCCCTGCTCTAAAGTATAGCTGGAAAATACTTTTACCCTTTCTGTAGGTTGTTTGTTCATTCTGCTGTAGCAATACTTTCTCGTTGGGACCTCCAGCCCACAGATAATGACACAGAGACTGATTGTGAAAGTGGGCTTGTCCCACTAGCTCTTATAACTTAAATTAACCTGCTTTTATGAATCTACATTCTTCCACGTGGCTCCGTTATCTCTACTCTGTACCATATGTCCGACCTCTTCAGTGTCTCTCTGGCATCTCTCTAGAGTAGATTCCTCCTTCTCTTCCTCTCCCTGGAAATCCTGCTTGTCCTCTCCTGCCTAGCTACTGGCCATTCAGCTCTTTATTACACCAATCACAGCCATGCATCTTCACACAGTGTACAAATATCCCACAACACTCCACTAAGGGGTTGTTTTGTGTGCAGACTTTTTAACTGCATTCAACTCCATGTGTCAGTTTGGGGTACTGTTTTCTCTTCTAATCAGTATCTCTTGCCCCTCACCCTGCCTTCTGCTTTTTGTCTATCTGACCATCTTAGTCTTCAGGTTTCAAAGGGTGTAAGCATCTGAGACCTCTTACTACATCAAACTGATCTGAAACATTCACTGTGATTTTTCACTATCACTAAATGTTTTATAACACAGAATCCTGATTCTGTCATCATACTTATCTATAATACTTGCTTATGCCACTGGATTTTAAGTACTCTGAGGAAATGACCTGCAGTGGTTTAGATGAAACTGGATCCATAGGCTCATCTGTTTGAATGTGTGGTCCCCAGTTCGTGGAACTCTTTGGGAAGGATTCGGAAATGTGGCCTGGTTGGAGGTGTGGCACTAGGGGTGGGCTTTGAGGTTTCAGAAGCCCATGCCATTCCCAGTTAAAGCTCTCTGCCTCCTGCTTATGGATCAAAATATACGTTTTCAGCTACCACTGCTACTACACCATGCCTGCATGACTACTGCCATGCTCCCTGTCATAGATCTAACACTCTGAAACTGTAAGCTACCCAGGCTTTCTTCTCTAAGTTGCCTTGGTAATGGTGTCCTTTCACTGCAATAGAAAACTAAGACCAAAGTTGGTACCAGAAGTAGGGTATTTCTGTGACAGACCATGCTGGTTTGGGAGGAATGTGGAAGAATTTGGGACTTTGGTCTAGGAAGGTGGTGTCTTATCATGGCAATAGAAAAGTAACTAAGGACCTATGTAGACGAATTGCTAGACTGTCTTATTACATAAAAACCCAGAGCCAGAAATTAGGGTTAAATCCTGAGAGAGAGCAGAGGAATAGGAAAAGCCACAAGCTAACCTCACCTCACCAACACCTCAGCTTCCAAAGAGAGCCACTTCCTGTATACCCACGCCTATATGCCTTTCTGTTCTGCTATCTCATTGGCTCTCTCTGTCCAGCTACATCACTTCTCTTCCTGCCCAGCTTTGTCACTTCCTGTCTGTCTGTACAGACCTCTAGACCTCCATGGTTAACTAATGTTGGATTTTAAGGTGTGTCCCACCACGACTGGCTCTGTTCCCAGTGTGGCCTTGAACTCACAGAGATCCAGACAGATCCCTGCCTCATTAATGATAGGATTAAAGGCACGTGCTACCATTGCCTGACTTCTATGTTTACTATAGTGGCTGGATTTTTCTCTGATCCTCAGATAAATTTTATTGGGGGACACAGTATATTGGGGGACCCAATACATCACCACAAACCTACATATATTTCATTTATGTAATATGTATGTTGAGTGGATGAATAAGGGAATCCCAGCCAGCTACGGTGTCGTACACCTGTCACCCCATCACATGAGACAATGGATGAGGAACTCAAGGTCATCCTTGGCCACATAACATGTTTGAAGCCAGCCTGTACATAAACCCTGTCTCAAAGAAAAAATTAAAAGGAGCCAGTGAGATTGTTGAGTGGGTAAAGTGCTTGCCATGTATGCCTGACCACCTGAGTTTGGCTCCCCCTCCCTGTCCCCTGAGAACCCATGGAAAGATGGAAAGAGAGACTTGATATTACAAAGTGTACTCTGACTGCCACACATGAGGCACAGGTATACCCACATGCATACTAATAATTTTAAATTTAGTTTAAAATTAAAAACAAGTCCTGCTGAGTCTAGAGGTAAGAGGAGAAGAAGCAGAACATGGTCCAGGGATTAAAAGATGTTGATGTGAGGAATGTTGAGGGAGAAGGGATGATGAAGGTTGCCTTATGCCCAGTTACCTGGACTTTAAAAAATAATGATAAGAAGCCACTCGGTGGTGACACACACCTTTAATCCCAGCACTTGGGGAGCAGGGACAGGTGGATCTTTGTGAGCTCCAGGACAGCCAAGACTGTTACACAAAGAAACCGTGTCTTGCAAAACAAAACAAAACAATAGTAAGGTTTTGAAGAGGTTTAATAGTGTGTGTAATATGATCAGATTTAAGTTTAAAAAGATCATTGTGCCTGAAGGGTACGGGATAAATTAGAGGAAGAAAGAGTGGGCCTGAGTTTCCTCTTTTATGTAATGCTCACCAGTTGTGAAAATTAAAGATAATACTTGTAGCTGGCCCAGCCTGTAGTGTCTGGCAGGAGTTAGATAGCTAAGAATGATAGCCATTTTCTGTTGCTAATAGCAAGGGTGCTGGCTGGTTTTGTGTCAACTGGACACAAGCTAGAGTCATTAGAGAGGAAGGAGCCTCAGTTGAAGAACTACCTCCATGAGATTCAGCTGTAGGGCATTGTCTCAATTAGTGATCAGTGGGGCAGGGTCCAGCCCATTGTGGGTGGTGCCATCCGTGGACTGGTAGTCCTGGGATCTATAAGAAAGCAGGGTGAGCAAGCCATGGGAAGCAAGCCAGTAAGCAGCACTTACCCGTGGCCTCTTCATCAGCTGCTGCCTCCAGGTTCCAGCCCTGCTTGAGTTCCTGTTCTGACTTCCTCCAATGATGGACTGTGATCTGGAAGTGTAATCCAAATAAACCCTTTCTTCTCCAACTTGTTTTTTGATCTTGGTATTTCGTGGCAGCAATAGAAACCCTAACTAAGACAGCAGGTGCTCGGGCTGAGTGTGGGGGTCAGTGGCAGAGTGCTTGTCTTGCTTATTCAAGGCCCTAGGTTCATTTCCCAGTACCACAAATAGGGAAGAAGAAAGTGTTGGCCTGGGTGACTGAGGTGAGGAAAGAAATTGAAGACGTCTATTTTCCAGCCTGAAAAAAACGAGGTGTAAATTAGTGTGCAGATTTTTGAGTACGGGGGACCCTATTTCAGCCCATTTGGACTTGACCCAGCCTCCTAAAGTACAGGAAACTCTACTGCCACCGGAAGTCAACCTGAGACGGTAACTTTGAGGTCAGTGTCTGTAGGTGGATTTTTCCAATAGCTTAGGCTTGTTTCTAACTAGCTCTTATAACTTAAATTAACCCATTTCTATTAATTTACTTTTTACCTCGTGGCTTTATTACCTTTTCTCTGTACTGCCCATGCTGCTAGCCTGTTTTCATGCCTGGCTGGCATCTCTGCCCTTCTTCCTCCCAGCATTCTCTCTGCCCTGAAAAGCCTGCCAAGCTACTGGCCATTCAGCTTCTTATTCAACCCATCTGAGTGGCACATCTTCACAGTGTACAAAAAGATCATTCCACAGCAGTTGTCTCGTGCCAGTGGAGACTAAGGATACAAACTCTTCTCAGAGTGTGCAAAGTGGAAGCAAGCTTAATTAGGGAAAATTACAGAAAAGTGAGAAATTTAGAAAAAGTGAGAGAAAGTCTCGAGCATGGGAGGAGTTTCCACGACAGGAGAAGCTAGTGAACTCCTTTGTCTAGGGGTTTTTATAGGACCATGGCCATAACTGGACAAAGACTGAGGTAACTATTGGGACTGGCTAGTTCTCGGCCCATCACGGGCTGAACCAGTGGAGAGTCTGCACACTCCATGTGCCCTCTGACCTAACCAGGGTGATGATCGTGTGCTGTTCATGGACTGCGCACTCAGTTAGGGGTGCTTGAAACCCCCTCTGTTAGCTTTGATTTTGGTTTTGTTAGCGATGGGCCTTGACTGCTAGCTGTTAGTTACTGGAGTCTCAAATACTGGTAATTATGTACTCTAAGCTCTTTGTTCTTGCGCCTACCAAGAGGTAGCTGTATGTGTTCTGTTAACTCCTTGTTTATGGGATGGTCTGGGGTCTCTGCTGAAACAGGTGGCGGCTCCTTGTTAGAAGACACCCTCACTTACAGTGAGAAGTAAGAATGTACGAAAGGACAATGATGTCCCACATATGTCCCTCTGGGAAGGAAGGGCTGCTGTCACTCTGCTTGGCCGCCTCAAGCCAGCTCCAGGACATCTTAGTTGTCCCCTCAGCGCGGCGGCCCTTGCCGTGTTAACCCTTAATGTTTCGTATAACCAAGACCTTTGTTCTCACAGCAACTTATGTGAGCAACTGGCGGTCCTCATGGAGGTGGTGACCGAAGGCAAGAGAGAAAGAGGACATCATGTCTGTTGAGTCCAGAGGAAAAGCAGTGTGAAAGTAGAAATGTTGAAGTGGTGAGGGGGAGTCATGGGTTCCAGGCTTCTCAGAAAAACAGCAAAGCACCACAGGGATGAGGATGTGGAGAAGGTTCGGAGGGCTGAGAGGAGAGCTTGGAAGGGTTGCTCGAAGGTTGCTGGTAGTTAGAGTGCAAGCAGCCGGGTGAGTGGCATGGTGCCGGGGAGGTGACCCTGAAACTGGAACTGATCCTTGTTTGAAACTCTTTCTGGTTATGCTTAACGGAGCATCATTCAAAAGGCTTGCACATTTGACCACTTTCGACACCTCTCTGAGGGGAATCACGTAACAGAGTAGCTCTGTGGCGGCTTGTTTCACTTAGTGTTATGTCTTTCATTTTCCTTCAGGCTACATAACACACTCCATAGCAGGCATCGGGGTGGCGCCCACCACTTAGCTGTTCCGATAGTGCTGCTGGAAGCGTGGGTGCAAATGTCTCATTGAGATCTTACTATTGACTCTCTTTAATTAAAAGAAGAAAAAAAAAAAAAGGTAAAGCAAAATAACCAGTTTACCTTCAGTTGTAGAAAATCTACTTAGAAGCATCTGGAGTCAGATCAAAATATTTTTGTAGAGATTTTGAAGATACTATGAAGCATTTGAAAAGAGCGACAGTATTTGAGATTCCATTCTTCTGAGTGTGAGCCTGATTTAAAGTGCAGATTTGCTTGTCCTTGTTTTAAGTTTAAAACCAGTATTTTTAAATTTGCAAGTTTTATTTTTTGAGCTGATTTGTGTGTGTGTGTGTGTGTGTGTGTGTGTGTGTGTGTGTGTGAGTGAGAGAGAGAGAGAGAGAGAGAGAGAGAGAGAGATGTGTGTGATGTACATGTGTTTATACATATGCTTGTTCACATTTGTGTGGGTGCGAGAGTGCACGTGTGTACGTAGGGGTCTGGGGATGCTTCCCGAGTCTTCCTCCATGGATCTCTCAACCTTATGTATTGAGGCAGGGTCTCTTGTTGAACTCGGGGCTTGTTGTTTGAGCTAGTCTAGCCAGCCTACTCTGAGGACTCCTTGTCTCCGCTGCTCTAAGCCAGGATGTGTTACGTGGCTTCTGGGGATCTGAACTCTGGTCCTCACACTTGCCTGGCTAGCCCTTTACCTGCTGAGCTGTCACCCTAGCCTCTTATGAGCCAGTTTTTGAGAAGGCAGCAAAGTTTCTGGGTCAGCTGGGCAAGAGTTATAAGTGTAATGTTGGAAGGATCTAAAAGGCCTGTGTCATGTATTCACCCCAAGCTGTGCAATGACATGGTTAAGTCGTAACTGCCTCAGCCTTAAAATGTGGTATTTCTTCAGTAGCAAAAGACCACCTTGTGTGGTGATATTTTGTGTATGATCTAAAAAATAAAGCTGGCCTAATGATCAGAGAGCAAAGCCAGCCACTAGTTAGCCATAGAGGCCAGGCAGTGGTGGCACATGCCTTTAATTGCAGCACTTGGGATCTCATGCCTTTGCTCACAGTACTTGGGAGGTGGAGACAGGAAGTGGTATAGCTAGGCTGAGAAAGGAATATAAGGCGGGAAGAGAAAGGAGCTGAGCTCTTTCAGGCTGAGGAGTTGGTGAGGTAAGAGGTGGAAGCTGTGGCCTGCTCTGCTCTTTCAGCATTTACTCAGATATCTGGCTCAGGGTTTTTATTAAGACCAATTAGGATTCGTGCTACAACCTTGAATCCTTGAAATTTCCAGGATCTATTCTGTTTTTGTTTTTTGAGACAAGTTCTCACTATGTAACCCTGACAGGCCTGGAACTCCATTATGTAGACCAGGCTAGCCTCAAACTCACAGAGATCTGCCTGCCTCTGCCTCTTGAGCTCTGGGATTAGAGGTGAGCG
The DNA here is from genome assembly GCF_903995425.1 of Onychomys torridus. Lineage (NCBI taxonomy): Eukaryota > Metazoa > Chordata > Mammalia > Rodentia > Cricetidae > Onychomys > Onychomys torridus. The sequence continues at coordinate 16,244,543 of NC_050454.1, forward strand.
CCACCAGGCCTGGCCAACTACTGGTCATTTCACTCAAGCATTGTGTTAAGCTTTTTAGGAGAACTTTCACAGTTTGTATTGAGATTTCAAAGTAATGCCTGCAAAATGAGAAAGTATCTCGGACTTAGTGTCCTCTTCTCTCTTTCCTACTCACTCGGCATTTTGTCCTCATCTTTTCCAGACAGGGTCTCACTGTGTAGCCCAGACCTTAGAGAACTCCCCGTCATCCTGCCGTAGCCTCCCGATGCTGGGATCACAGGCACTTGTCTGTCAGTCAGTCATTTTGTTAGACGTGACTCTATCCAGATTTTAGACCCGACCCAGAGGATAACTACTTTTTGTCCTAATAGCTACCATTCTAGTGGTTTGAAATGTCACACACATATGTAACAGTTGGCAGATTGGAGAGATTCCCATACATGTCTATATTTCAGAAATCTCCCCATGCCAGGGTTTTGGGGTGTGTGTGTGTGTGTGTGTGTGTGTGTGTGTGTGTGTGTGTGTGTATGTGTTTAATCCTGTGTGTTACTCTGAGGGTTTCTATATTGTAACTTCTATAATACCTTCTGCACATTTTTTATTATTTATTTTTCCATTTATATTTTCTAATGTGAGAGACATTATTTTTATTTCAGGATCTTTGTTACATTCTATCAGTATATGGAGAGTCTTCTGAAAATCTGGTAAATGTCTCATCTTATTCTAAGTTCTTGATACGAGTCCAAGTCAGATATTAGTTACTAAAGCCAGATAACTAGGAAATTCAGAGAAATTGGTTTTTAAATTATCTTATGCTTTGTGTATTTTTTTTTACTATTGTTACTAAAAAGAACAGTTCATTCTTTTATGATGTTTCAACTATTCCCAAAGAATTACAGTAAACAGACTGCAACAAATAGACTACATGTATGGCTTTTTCTCTTTTCTTTGTTGTTGTTTTATTGACTATGCAATGTTTGAAGGGAGAATAGGAAGTTGTGCAACATCTGGATCAGTGATGTTTCCTCCCAGCAGTTTCTAAACCATCTTGTTAGAAATCCCTGCTTGCAGCCGGGCGGTGGCGGAGCACGCCTTTAATCCCAGCACTCGGGAGGCAGAGCCAGGCGGATCTCTGTGAGTTCGAGGCCAGCCTGGGCTACCAAGTGAGTTCCAGGAAAGGCGCAAAGCTACACAGAGAAACCCTCTCTCAAAAAACCAAAAAAAAAAAAGTAAAAGAAACAAAAAGAAATCCCTGCTTGCAAGTTTGGACTTAAATACATTCATCCTTTAAAGACGGTTGCAGTTACTTCAGAATCTTTACAGCTCTTTTGCACACATTCCTGGCCTGTGGTGACTGGGTATACCCCTAGGCTATTTAATTAATAGGCTATAGCCTTACATCCTTCTTTAAAGGAAATCATGAGACTGAAACTTGCTAATTTAATGGCTCAGTTCATTGTTGATTAAACTATCAGAAGCCAAATTAGTTTTATCTCACAACCAACTGATTGTTATTTCACTCTGGGCCTGAAATTTTGTAATATGTGCTACTTTTCTATTATGGAAACATCTGATTGCTTTTTTTTTAACACACATTTAATAGCACTTTTTATTTACTTGGCAAATGTTAGTTATGTACGCCTGTCACTAGACCAGCTGCTTCCTCAGCAAACTTTGGTTTGGGTGCTCATCCATTAAATAGACTCTGGGGTATCTGGGATTTTTAGATCGGAACAATAAAGGCATTTTAAAAAAACTAACATGTAAAGAAAAATAGTTTCTTTGAAGCTGTCTTGTCCAAACAGTCTTCATGTGTTAATGATGTCTGACTATGTATTTGTAGAAGGGGAACCAGGTGTACCATCCATGTATGAGAACTGTTTGTGAAGGTGCATTTAAAGCTGTGTGTTCTGTTGGCTCTGGTTTGAGTTAAAGGGAGTAAGTCAGTCTCTACATTGGAATGTTGGGGTTTTTTTTTTGAGCTGAGGATCGAACCCGGGGCCTTGCGCTTGCTAGGCAAGCGCTCTACCACTGAGCTAAATCCCCAACCTGGGGAATATTATTTTAAGGTGTGTTACTTTTGTTTATGTTTAACTCTGAAGTTGTGTTACTTTGCCTGTGTAAAACACCTGGTGGTCTAATAAAGAGCTCAACAGCTAATAGCAAAGCAGAAGAAAGGATAAGCGTGGCTAGCAGGCAGAGATTATAAAGAGAAGGAGAAATCTGGGAAGAGAGGATCCAAAAAAAATGTAGCCAGAGAAAAAGGAAGGACTCCAGGGGCCAGCCACGCAGCTACACAGCAAGCCATGGGGTAAGAGTAAGATATACAGAAGTAAGAGAACGGGAAAAGCCCAGAGGCAAAAGGTAGATGGAATAATTTAAAGTTAAGTAAAGCTGGCTAGAAACAAGCCAAGCTAAGGCTGAACATTCATTATTAAGACTAAGCCTCCGTGAGTGATTTATTAGGGAGGTGGGTGGTGGGCCCCCCAAAAGAGCAAAACCAAAACAGCAACACTGGAAGCACCAATACATCTGATTGCCTTTGCCCTTTAAAGTTCTAGAAGGAAAATGTTCACAGGTTGAATATTTTACCATATTAGAACTGAGAAATGCTACGGTGAGTCACACCAGCCACGATTTATCCGGTCTAAGCCACAAAGCATTACAAAGGGAGCATAAGGCTGTCCCTGAAAGTGTCCTTGCCTGAGACAGCAAGGTGTGTTCCTCAGTTCGGAACTATTAATAACAATGATGTCTTGACTATGAAGGTTTATTTTCCTACAAAAACAATTGGGAGGTTGTAGTAGGTAGCTGTTCCAGCTTTGACCTTGAAACACTGCCCCTAGAGTGACAGCAGGTAACTGCCACACCGGCCCTTGATCTGCCCCTGGGGCGTGGCTGAGAGGAGCCCCTCAAGACTCAAGGTGTGTACAAGCTGGCCCTTCTGGATACCTCGTGGTCCTGGGTGATGGATGGGAGACCAAACCAGAGTTGTCCACTGGATGGTACCTCACCTCTCCTGGATCCTGGAACCCACCCCTGTTGGCTGTTAAGTTACCCTAGATATAAACCTCTCTTGATTACCAGATAAATTGCCTCGTTAATTACAGTTACAGGGGTTAGTAGTTTGCTGGTGCTGGTGAAGTGGTACAAAGGTGAACCTCTTGCATTCTTTTGGCAAATTTCGCCATTTCCTTTTGTTTCCCATGCTGGTTAAATCTGTTTCCAGGCAAAATAGGTGCTGGAGAGGAGGGAGGATACGGGCCAAAATGCTGACTCAGGAACTTGCATACCTATGCATACATCTATAAATGAAAACATGTGTGTACATTCACACACACACACACACACACACACACACACACACACACACAAATCTTTGTCCGCTTCTGTCTGCAAAGGAGTCTAAGAGAATTTTTTAGCCATTGCTCCTCATGCAGAGTTCTGTTGATAAGGAGGAAGAGGGAGTGGAGAATCTAGCTCAGTGGTGGAGTGCTTACCTAGGTCCATGAGGACCTGGGTTCAACACCTAGTCCTGAAGAGGAAAATTAAAGCTTCAGGAAGAAGAGAATGGGTATTGGGTAGGCAGACAGCTGGTAGTCTCTACTGCAGATGTAACATGCCCCCCATTTTTCTCCAGACATTCCTGTCTTCCCCAAATAGGCATGTGTTATTACCCGTGAACTGATCTTGAGATTTCCTATACCTGTATCTCTTCAGGTCATACTTTATGCTGTCTAGTGTTTTGTCAGCCTGACACAAGCCAGGGTCATCGGAAAAGAGGGAGCCTCAGTTGAGAAAACACTTCAATCAGATTGGCAGACAGGCAAGTCTGTAGGGCATTCTTGATTAATGATTGATGTGTGGGAAGGCCTAGCCCACTGTGGGTGAAGCCACCCTGGACAGGTGGTCCTGGGTTGTGTAAGAAAGCAAACAGAGCAAGTGGTAAGCAGCACTCCTCCATGGCCTCTGCTTCAGTTCCATCTTCCAGGTTCCTGTCTTGAGTTCTAGCCCTGACTTCCCTCAGTGATGAACTGTGTCCACAGAATCAACCCTTTCCTCCTCAAGTTGCTTTTGGACATGGTGTTTTTTACAATGATAGAAAGCAAACTAGGTCCCCATGTCCCGTGTGTCCTGTCCCCCATCTCCGTGTCGTGCCCCCACCCCACTCAATTTTTTCAGCCATAGGTCAGGTTCCACAGCTTGGTTCTCTGGAAGTAGGCTTGTGTAGTGTGAAGAACATTAGGCTTGCAAATAAGACCTGATTAGTTATTTGTCATTGGCTAGTTCATTGGACATCTGAGTTTCCGTTTTATCCTTTGATGATGGAAATATCTTCTCCATTTCATAGGCTTCCTGGAGGAGCAGATAGACACCATAAATATATGATATTATGATGATGGTGTTCAAAATCATATTCCTTATCTTCCCATCAAAACAAGTGGCTGTGTATGACTTCTCTTTGTAGCAGGTCACTAGTCTGGAAGCCCCAGGCTGCCTCTGGCTGCATCTTCCCCCTACCCCGTCTCTGGTTGACATGGTCTTTGATATTGTTAGTATTTCTCCAGCTTACCATCAATCACTGCCTTCCTCACTGACACCTTATGTTGTTTAGACATCACATTTCTCATGTGGCTTTTGTAATAACTGTGAGTCAGTTCAGCCCCACTGTCCTTAACCACCTCGCATCTTTACACTTTTCCACACAGTGTATTATTTTTATTTTTAGTATATATCATATGCCATGTGGTTGCCGTGTCATAATTTAGTAAGCATTTGGGGGGCATTAAGTATCCACACTTTCAGCTACTATAGTGTGGTATTAATTTGTGTGTATTTGTATGTTATACATAATATATATAATATATATGCCTAATATGAAGCTTATGATTATTTTGTTGAGTAATTTCTATTCTATGAGTTATTTGAGTTATTGAAATAGTGGATGGTTCTTTGAAACTTTGGCTTCATTGTCCCAGTTATTTCCCAAAGCATAGTTCTAATTTGTGTGTATAAGCATAGAGTATAGATACTTTGTTTTTTATTGCTGTTGTTTTCAAAAGTCTCACTATGCAGTCTTGGCTGGCCTAGAACTAGTAGAGATCTATCTGCAGCTGCCTCATGACGACTTAGATCTTCCCTTTTTTAATGTTGAACACTGAGCCCAGGGTCTACCTCATGCTCAGCAAGCAGTCTACCCCTGATAAACACCCCAGCTTGGTTATGTCTTTTTATATTGTGGGGGATGAAAACATGCCACTTTGGCATATTGATTGTTTTGTGTTAAAGACATTTGGAAAACAGCAGGTACAAGAAGGGACCTTGCTTTCCTTTCTCTTCCTGAACCAGGAAGTAAGACTCCACTGGGAAGGTATCTTCCTGTACCAAGGGGAAGGAAGTCATTCCATAACCAGAGATGGCAGTCAGCACTGAGAAATCTGGATAAGCAGACTTGTTGCGTCATATTATCTTCTGGTCACTTCTCTTCAATGACTGTCCTAGCCCAGACTCCTTGGTCTAGTCATCACTTCTTGGTCCGGCCTGCTGTATAAGGATCATGCTCGAAGTCCTTCTGTGGACCTTCATCTTTCCTATGCAGGTTCCTAGGCACATGTGAGAGATAGTAAATAAAATCTGTAGACCTTTCTCATGTTAACCTGTCTTATGTCATTTCCAACCAGAGATCCTTGGAGTGGGAAAGAAATTTCACCTTCCCTATAGCAGCCTAACTGAACTTTAAAAGTATATTATTGTTGTTGTTATTGGTGATGGTGGTGGTGGTGGTGGTGATGGTGGTGGTGGTGATGGTGGTGATGGTGGTGGTGATTGTGTTGTTGTTGGTGGTGGTTGTGTGTGTGTGTGTGTGGTGTATGCATGGGTGGGTTTGTGTATATACCTAAATGTGTAGAGACCAAAAGAGGACATGCCTTGCTCTCTCTCTCTGCCTTGTTCCTTCAAAACAGTAGGTGGGACAGCTCACTGGATCTGGACGTAGGTTACCACACACATGTACTCACGGCCATACCTAGCTTTTTCATGGGTGCTGGGATCGGAGCTCAGGTCCTCATGCTAATTAACAAACACTGTTACCCACTGAGCCATCTCTCTAGCACCTTAAAAATATACTTTTTAAAAATGTGACTCACCAGGCGATGGTGGCGCACACCTTTAATCCCAGCACTCAGGAGGCAGAGCCAGGGGATCTCTGTGAGTTTGAGGCCAGTCTGGGCTACAGAGTGAGTTCCAGGACAGGCACCTAAACTACATAGAGAAACCCTGTCTCAAAAAAACAAAATTGTGATTCGCCGGCCAGTGGTGGCATATGCCTTTAATCCCAGCACTCGGAAGACAGAGACAGGAGGATTTCTGTGAGGTTCAAGCCCAGCCTGATCTACAGAGATAGTTCAAGGACTTGCTATGGTTGTTACACAGAGAAACCTTGTATGGAGGGCGGGGGGTGACTCATCCGTGTTCATGTACAAGGAATCCAGGCACTCTGTTGTGATACACTGCAGTCAGGTAACCTTATACTGAACATTGACAGACCAGTATGAATTAAGACCTTTTGTCACAAGCAACTGCGTGAGGGGCCCTCTTGCTCTATCAGAGAAAATCATAAACAGGCAAGGCGCCGTTGCTCCCTTGCTCTTGGCAGCCTGGATTCCAGAGGCCTATGAGCTGGGCTTTTGGGTATAGAGGCTTGTAGATCTAGGCTCTGAAGTCCTCAGTCAGACCTTACTGGTCTGCACTTGTAAAGCCAGGGATTCATGGCTCTAGACCTTGAGAGCTGGGGGCTTATAGCTCTAGCCTTGTAGCCCTAGGTGCTCAAATCAGGTAGTTATTGCTGTAGGCTCTAAGTGTCCAGTGGCTCAACACTGGGCAGTCTTAACAGCTCTAGGCTTTGGACATCTGCTCTCTTAGCCCATACCTCCGGGCAGCTCATGAGAACACTTCAGCCTCCTTTAAGCTGCGGATGAGCTGAGGGCTTATGGCATTGGGAGGCTGGAGGACTTAAAACCTCAAGAGCCACTCTCTAGTTACCATACAGCTGCAACTGCATACCTAGAGCTACACCCAGCGCTCCATGTTCATAGTCTGGCCTGCTCATGTCCCTGGGCACCAAAAGACCATTTAGAAGAGGCTTTTACTGAGACCTAGTGTTGCATCTCAAAAGGAGCAGTCGGTGTACTGGAAGGACACTTCTCAGACTTAACCTAACAAGACTGAAAGCAGCCTGGTTCTGTAGCCACTGACTTCTGCGCAGCTTCTAGGTCCACCAATCACAAGTCATACACGTGCACTACAGATTGAGTTTCTAGAAAGAAAAAAGTCCCACACATGTTCAAGATTGTAGAAGATGGGGCTGGGGAGATGGCTCGGTGGGTAAAAGGCTTCCTGTGCAGACGTGAAAACGGGAGTGCAGATCTTCAGAACCTGCATCAAAACGGCTGGAATGACAGCTGCCTGTAATCCCAGCACTCGGGGTGGAGGCAGGAAGTCCCCAAGGCAAACTGCTGACCTGATTAGTAGATGAGTAAGCCGTGGGTACCATAGAGAGGTCCTATCTGTAAATGAAGTAGAGAGGTACCAATAAAGACACCCAACATTAACTTCAAGCCTCCACATGCTCATGCACATTTGCACCTGTGCACCACACATACATGCATGCATGCATGCACACTGCACACATACACATATAGACACCAAAAGAAAAAAAATAGCTGGGCCGTGGTGGCGCATGCCTGTAATCCCAGCACTCGGGAGGCAGAGGCAGGCGGATCTCTGTGAGTTTGAGGCCAGCCTGGTCTACGGAGCGAGATCCAGGACAAGCTCCAAAAACCACAAGAAACAAAAAAAAAAAAGAAAAAAATAGATTCTACATAAAATGACTGAAGTTACGGAGAATTAAAATGTTGCAGACCAAAACCAAAATATCTTAGGCCATTTTAGTCCCCTTGAAAAACATTCATTACCTATTCCATGTCTGAACTAATATTCTTGTACTTGTCAAAACCTTTACAATGTATTATTAGCAAACCACTAACTTCCACCAGCCCCAGAGCTAAGACTACTGTTAGCTAGTATATAAAACATACAGCAGATTTGCCTTGCTTTGCTGTACCCTGCCTGCCTACCTGTGATTCCCACTGTTGTATTTGGGTGATGCCCTGATGTATGACTTTGTTCTATAACTAATAAAATGTCATCTAACCATTTCTACAGTGGAACATGATGTTTGGGGCAGCCTGAGTCTGTTCCTGGGGCCATGGTCCTATTTGACTCCAGAATAAACTCTCTTACTCCCTTTGAGTGGAGAGCTGTGTTTTTGTGTGGACCACATCACCCATGGATGTCACATACACATCAATGACAAGTTCATTGCTAAGCTGCTGGGAAAGCTCTCCCCTCCTGTCCCAAGTGAGACTTGCTGCAGGATAGGTGTGGCCATCTAGAGTTCACCAAGGCTTGTGAGGCTGAAGTGAAGTCCCCTAGACCCAGGGCAAGTTTGTGGCGGAAGTAGTTGTGGCTTCAGTGGCATCGGTGGTTATAGTGTTCCTTGCAACTGGAATGGAGTATTCTTGAAGTGCCTGAGGTGTCCTCGAGTCTCCTGCCTGCCGTGATGACAGTCTAGCTGGTAGTCCCCGCTTTAAGGCAACAGAATACAAATGAAGGGCCTATCAGATATCAGTAAAGGGCAAATCGGCTGTTACCTGTAGCTTTGCCCATTTAAAACATGGACTGTTGCTTATGATAAAGACCTAACTGGAAATTAATTTTCTCCGTCCTATTTCCTTACCCATAAAGCTCCCCTTAGGGGAGAGTGGGCCCCTCTGATCTGTGTCTGTGAAGAAACGAAAACAACCAGCTGAAGGTAGAGACAGAAACTTTGGTCTGCTCGTGGTCCCAGCTCTTCCTCCTGTCCTCCAAACACCCACACTGACCTCATCCCTTGCAGAGGTCAAGGTTCTTGGGTGTTAGCTGCTGGGGCTGGGAGCCTATTTATCTCTGTCACCAAGGGCTTAGGGACAGATTCTACAGTGTGGGCCTTCCTGAGAAGGAGCAAAACTAAGTTTTCATTGTCTTTAAAAAAAATGAGCCTTGCAAATACCATCATGAGTGAGGTAACCCAAACCCAGAAGGACAAACATGGTATGTACTCACTCATAAGTGGATACTAGATATAAAGCAAAGAACAATCAGACTGCAACCCACAGAACCAGGGAGGCTACATAGCAGGGGGGACCCTAGGATGACTGTGGCTTACAGTAAGTTTGGTTTTACACAATCACTGGGCAAGCTTCAATGAAACATTTCACTATTAGGATAAGAATTTGTACTATATTGAGCTGATAATAGAAAAATAAATAAAAATTTTTAAAAAATGAGCCTTGTGAGTAAGAAGAGGGGGGGATCTGTGGTTGGTATGTAAAGTGAATAGAAAATTTCTTAATAATAAAAAATTAAAAGTTGAAAAAAAATGAGCCTCACAGAAGGATCCCTCTGGCGTCAAGGCCAGCCTGGTCTACATGGTGAGAGCTCCAGGATAGCCAGGGCTATGCAGAGAGACCCTGTCTCCAAAACAACAAAAGCAAAAAAGCCCTACATTGGGACAGACACAGATTACCCAAGTTCTTCTGTGAGCCCTTCCTACCTCCTCTTCTTTATTAGCTTACAAGGTTGAGTGTCGAAGGAGCTGGCCTGTTCCTGAGAGATTTTGAGGATCATAAATACATGTCTGAGCGTCGGTCCAAGTGTGAAGCTGTCCTGGCTTTAAAGGGAACCCCCCATTGGAGCAGGAGCTCCTTGGTTGAGTGGTTGTCTACCAAGTGAGAGGCCCTTGGAAGGACGGGGAGCGACAGAGAGATGAAAGGGGAGATGGCTGGGTGGGTGGACGGATGGATAGAATAAATGAGAGAATAGTAGACTCTCTTTCCGAAATTCAAATTCTGTAATTTGAGACAGTCTCACCGTAGTCCAGGCTGGTTCAAACCCTCTGAATAGCCCAGGCTGGCCTCATACGCCTGGTCCTCTTGCCCGAGTTCCCAAATGCTGGGGTGATAGTAATGTGCCGCTATCCAAGCTGTGTCTTTTATTCTAGAAACTGCACTAAAAAGCAATAGAGCATAGCCTTTTTGTTGGTTTTAGCATTGAACATGTCATATAGCAAGGGCAGTCATTGATGATCCCAGAAACTCTAGCTGTTCTAGAGTAACACTCACCAGCATGTTTACCTACCCTTCTACTTAAGAAGTATTATATTCCAAAAATCTCATTGTTTTAAAATTAGCTAGAAAGCCTTTTTAAAAAATAAAACTTTACTATTAGAATTGAAAATTATGTTTACCAACATCAAAAATTTAATATGAAAAAAAAATCACTTAAGAAAAGAATTGCGTAGCCTGGCGGTGGTTGTGTGTGCCTTTAATCCCAGCACTTGGGAGGCTGGGGCAAGCAGATCTTTGTAAGTTCAAGGCCAACCTGGTCTACAGAGCGAGATCCAGGACAGCTAGGGCTACACAGAGAAACCCTGTCTCGAAAACCCAAAAGAAAAAAAGAATTGCATTAGCCAGGTGTGGTGCTTCACATCTGCAGTCCAAGTATTTGGAAGGCTGAGGCAGGGGATCTTTTATGAGTTCTTGTACAGCCTGAGCAACATTGTGAATTCCAGGCCCACCTGGACTGCAGTGTAAGGCTCTGTCTCACAAAAACCAAAACAAGAATTCCGACTTTTGAGGCCCAATATTACCTGAGCAGCGAAAAATGGAGTGCAATGGCATGGGAAGACTTGCCAGAGCAGAAACAGCATTAGCCATCTCTCCTCATGCCACGGGAAATGACTCCACAGTTACCTGTACATTGTTATCCAATGCCCTATTCTTCTCTCTCCCTAGGCGAGCGGGTCAAACCTTTCACGCCAGAGAAAGCGAAAGAAATTATAATGTCTCTGCAGCAGCCTGCCATCTTTTGTAACATGGCGCTTGATTGGCCAGCACAACACTGGACTGCAAAACACCTTTCCGAGGTCCTGGAGGCCAAGCAGATCCGGTTCAGAATGGGCCTAAGAAGCACAAAGGATACAGGTAGGGAGCGATCACCATGGCAGCGCCCTCAGTAGCCCCTTACTCTGAGCAGTGCCCATTCTCAGCAGTGCTCACCCCATCTTTAGGCACCCTTTCTGTCTCCTCCTCTTGACCACTCACTGTACGGATAAGAAAATGTGAGAAAATAGTTTGACCTCATACAGCCTTTTCCTCTGTTTAAATAATTGGGTTTAAACACCCACACAAAACGCAAATCTGTCTATTCATGTATTCCTCATGTTGCTAGACATTGTGGCTGATTGAGCATGGTAGACAATAAATAAATTATGGACTCCTTGTGCCCCATTCCACTGAAAAATAGCAGCACCATATAGTATAATAATGCGGCAATAGCCAATACAATGTCGTAGCCCCTTCCTCTTGTGATTCATCTAGAACACATTCCTACATGTTTGGCTGCAGGCTATTTATAACACTCAGTCATGGTTATAATTTTATCTTTTACTTTTTACTCTTCTTGACCTTTATTGTACTGTATAAGCATAAAATGTATGTAAAGCTGTTTGTTCTCTGTGTTTATATGCAAGCGAGGCAATACTGAACTACGCCTCTGCTTCCACCTTTAAAATGAGAAAACAAGCCAGACAGTGGTGGCACACACCTTTAATCTCTGAACCTGGGAGGTAGAGGCAGGCAGATCTCTGTGAGTTTGAGGCCAGCCTGAGGCCAGCCTGGTCTACAGAGCAAGTTCCAGGACAGCCAGGACTATTCAGAGAAACCGTGTCTCAACAAACAAAACTAAACTAAAAAGCAAGGCCCCACTATGTTGACTGGCTGGTCTTCAGCTCCTCCCGGGGTTGTCCTGTATAGCCTGGGCTGTGGGCACATGCTGCACTGCACGTTTTTGTTTTTATTCTTCTTGTTTTGCTTTCCTTAGTATTAACAGACCATTGTGCTTGTTGCCTTTTTTCTGGAACACTTTAAAGATTTTGACATTTTTGCCCTGTTGTCAGATAAAGTGATTATCATTATCTCTCAAGTGTCCTTACTTTAAAGGACAGAAATTACATGTTTCTAATCTTAAGGTGTCCATAGCTGTGGTCTGGTCTTTACCTTGCACTTCAGTGTGCATTGAAGAGAAGTAGTTCTTAAAGACCTATTCATAGCCAAAGAGGAGCCAAAACATTCCCTGGTTTCTCTTTCAGCAGCTCCTGGCTCCTTTCTCCCACCTTGACCTTGTAGAATATATCCTGCAATTTGCTTTTGGTGTCTAGAGCCATTTTGGACTCAGAGACACACGAGAATTACTGCAGTTTGGCATCTCATTCTAACCACGGACTTGGTGGTTTAGTATTTTTAAATGAAATGCTACACCGGTGCAGTAGCTTAAAATCAGATTACATGTTTTCCTTTTGATGTTGTAAAACAAATCTGCCATTCACTGAAGTGTCTGTTGCTGACTTGAAGAGAAATACAGAGTGTGGTATTTTCCCATCCTGCCTAGACTCCAGACACCACACTACTGCTGGTCGCTAGTGTTCATTCGCTGAGCACGATTTACCTGAATTCTCTACCTTAATCTGCTCACCTCCTCCTTAGGGTGCTAGGACTGTTACTGCACATGAGCCATGGTAATTTGACGGTTTCAAGTTAATCTTTAAGACTTACGGGAGTTTTTTAAAAACCTCTCTGCAGTTGTGAGAAACCACTGAGTTTTTAGTAAAGGTAACTTAGGCTTTTCTTTTTTAACCATGGAAATAAAGTTCTCACAGCATAAAGTATAGCTTTTTGCCTTTCTAAAATATCTCATCAAATGGTGGTTAACGTTTTCACAGGCTTACAGCCCACTGTCTAATTCAGAATGTTTTCATTATCCCGTCATGAAGGCCAGTGCTTTGCAAGCAGTCAGCCCCAGCAACACCGCCTACTTCCGTCTGTCTACGTCTACCCATTCAGGGTGACATGATAACAGGTACAGAAGAGGTGGCCTCTGTGTCAGCTTTCTTTCACAGCTCATCCCTATAGGAATATAAATTGATCATTTCTAATCTGAAATGCTTCAGAGTCTGAATTTTTAAGCACCAGCACAATGCCACAGGAACATTCCATACCTGATCACACAAAGCAAAATGTATAACCTTAGCCTAAAATTGTATAATAATACCACCTTTAGCCTATGTGTCTAAGGAAGATATGAAGTAGAAATGAGTTTTATAGTAGCCTTGGGTTCAATCGACAAAATAGCTCATTCTATATATGCAAATATTCCAAAATCCAGAAAAATAAGAGATAAAAACAAACCACTTCTGATCGTAGGAATTTTAGACAAGGGTATTCAACTGGTGTATCAGTATTTCACTTACTTTATTATCTGGTCTACACACTGAGTTTAAGAGCAGCCTGGTCAGGGTTGGGGGTTTAGCTCAGTGGTAGAGTACTTGCCTGGCTATCGAAAGCCCTGGGTTCGATCCTCAGCTCAAAAAAAAAAAAAGGACCAGCCTGGTCTACACAGTGAGTTTTAGGTTAGCCAGATCTACATTGTGAGACCCCCCCATCTCAAAAAAAAAAAAAAAAGGTAAGTTCATATGCACAACACATTTAAAATAGTGCTTATAGAGTTAGTATTCAACAAATATCACTTCAAATAGAAATTACTTTAAAATGAAAGTATGGCTTCTTCTGTGTAGAAAATAATTGGAAAAAGTAGAAAAGCCACAGAAATGTAAAGATACCTTATTTTGTTGTTTGGGTTGTTTGGTTGTTTGTGAGACAGCATCTGCCTATGTAGCTCTTGCTATCTTGGAGCTCATTCTGTAGCCCAGGCTGGCCTTGAGCTCACAGTGACCATCTGTGTCTGCCTCTGGAGCGTTGGGATTAGAGGTTTGTACCACAATGCCCAGCATAGGCTGGCCTTGAACTCTTGATCCTCCTCATACCTTCACCTCCTTCAGCAAATCCTATAGGTGTGCGCCTGTGTTTTTAAAGATAAACTTTTAGTTAGTTAGTTAGTTATTTTATGTGTGTGGATGTTTTGCTTTCATGTGTGTCTGTGTACCACGTAAGTGCCCGGTGCCTGTGGAGGCCGGAAGAGAACATCAGATTCCTTGGAACTAGAGATACAGACAGTTGAGCTGCCATGTGGGAGCTGGGAATCATACCTGGGTCCTATGGAAGAGCAGCCAGTGCTCTTAACCCTCCATCTTGACCTGTTCAGAGTTCAACAGATTGTATTTAAAAATTAAGATTGTATTGATTTCCACAGGCTTTCTCTCTCCACATATTCAGAAGAACAACTCATGACATTAAATGGGACTTTAAATGACCCCCAATATCCCATCATATGGCAATGTCATAATTTATTTAAGACTTTTCTTATTTGTTCTGTTTAGATTGATTACAGGCTCTGTGAAAGAAACCAGACACAGGAAGCAACTCTTCTGTGCCTTTTACCTCCCTCCCCAAAAAGGGTTGGAGATGTAGCTAGATACATCATGTGTTAGGCCCTAGATGCAGTCAGGAGTGAACAGGGGGAAATGAGCTGCTTAAAATTGCTTGCAAGTTTTAAATGTAAAAACGTGCCAAGTGTCTGATTTTTCCCCTAGGATGGACTCCTAGAAGAGGTCACTGGGTGCAAGAGTGTGCGGATTATCAGCAACAGCACTCACTGTGGAGCTCCTGAACCAGGAGCTGAGTCACTCTGGGGTCTTGTGACTTGCTTGTTAACTATCTGGCAGCCACCTGCTGCTCTGACTCCATGGCGCCCTCTAGAGGGCATCGCCCTTCAATGTCACTCCCAGAATTTCAGTTGCCTTGTTCCTTCCTGGGCGGTTACTCCACATGCATCCCTGTCCTCACTTCCCAGGTCGTTCCTCACACTGTAGTCAGAGACAGTTTATGGAAAAATGAATTGCCGAGCATGGTGGCGCACACCTTTAATCCCAGTGCTCAGGAGGCGGGGGGCAGGCGGATCTCTGAGTTCAAAGCCAGCCTGGTCTACAGAGTGAGTTCCAGGACAGGGATACATAGTGAGACTCTCGATGATGATGATGATGATGATGATGATGATGATGATGATGATGATGATAGCAGCTACATAAATAACAAGTCTAATGTTATATAGACTTCAAACCCTTTGCTGACTCCTCCTCACTCTGGGGCGAAAGACAGATGTGTGGTGTGGTCCTGGAAGCCCAGCTTCATCTCTCTCAGTCTGTCTCAGGAATTGGCTTCTTCTACCTCAGGGCCTTTGCATCTCTCTCTCCAGCCCTTTGAAGCTCCTTTCCCAGCTCTTCTTCCTTGGCTTTCCGTAGCTAATTCTTCTTCCTCGAAAGTTAAATGGTTTTTTCCTCCTTCCTCCTTCCTCCTTCCCCCATCAGACACGGCTATCAAATTATTACAGAACACTCTGTTTCATTTTTTCCTAAAGACACCTGGAATGGTTATAAACACGTTGTTGGTTGCACAGGTAATTGAAATCTCCACCCCCTAAGGTCTTTCTGCCAAAAGGGGAGGGCCTTACCTCATGCTGGTTCAGCATCTGTTAGACTTCCTGTGTTTGTGGAGTGACTGAATGAAAGGCTTTTGACACAGAGGCAATAGATCTACAGAGAAATGGCTTCCATGTCTGTGCCCTTCAAAACCAAACAAATTAATCTCTTAAAAGATCTGGACGGTGAAAGGGTGGGATCTCATTACTGTAATTAGCATTTTTGCTGGTAATGTTGAGTGTAAATTCATATTTATTAGTAATTCCTGCTTTTTCCTGGTAATTGTCCTTTGCTGTTTCTGTTCAAGCTTCAGGGGGTTGTTTTCGTTTTATTAACTTTTAAAGACAATTCTTTATCTTCTGGCTATTCCCCACTCATTGCTTGCATTTGTTTTTGCTACACATGTGCTTTTTTATAATCAAATCAGCTAGTGCTCTACTAACATTTATTTTCATTTGTTTCATTTTAGAAGTTTCTTCTCTTAAAATAGACTACTCTAGTCCTTTCCTCTGACAGCTTAATGATGGTGTTTGCTACAGTTTTTCCAAATAACGAAGTGGAGAAGTGTAGTCCTAGCATCACTTACAAGATACTCGTTTTAAATGTGCTGGCTTTGGCGGCACCTTAGTGTGTTGCTGTGTGTTCTTGTGTCTCCTCCCATCGGTTTCGAGGCCACATCTTACACTTTCAACCTTGGGGCTAGTAAAACGTTTGATAACATTCTTTAGCACTGGTACACATTTTAGTATTTAAAAGTACATCGCAGACAACCAATGACTCACTTCTTGTTTGTTTGTTTGTTTGTTTTTGAGATGCTGTCTCACCCTGTAGCTCACTGTATAGTCCAGGCTAGTCTTAAACTTTTGGTAATCCTCCTGCCTCAGGCTTCACAGGGATTACAGGCCTACATCATCATACCAAATGTATTTATAATTTTAACTGACATAAATTGTATATATTTTATGTACCACATGATATTTCTGCATATGTATATATATATCAGATTCAGAATACTGATCATTTCTTCGTAATTGAAGAATATATTCAAAGTCCTTTCATCTAGTTCTTTTGAAATACATGGTATGTTGTTTCCCTACTGTGTGCTAGGATGCCAGAACGTCTCCTGTGAAACTGCAGCTTAGTTCCCATGCCAACCCTTTCCCTGTCCACCCCTCCTCCCTGCTCTCCATAGCTTCTGGAAACCACTAGTCTACTCTGATCTTCCATTGCTCTTCTTTTCCTCAATATCTTTGAATTTTATTCATCCAAATGGACTTTATAGTACATAGAATGCTCACTTTAAAGAAACCTTTCTGACGTGAGACAGAGGCAAATAAATTTCTATGAGTTCAAGGCTGCCTGGTTATGTAGTGAGTTCCAGGACAGCCGGGATGCATAGAGAGAGCCTTTCTCAAAAGACAGACAGACAGACAGACACACACACACACACACACACACACACACACACACAATAAATAAATAAATAAATAACATCACAGAAAAACAAACCAAAAATACAAAACAGAAAGAAAGAAAATAAACCCATCTGGGGTGTGTATATGTCTGTCTGTCTGTCTATGTGGTGCTTGTACATGAGTATGCTTCTACGTGAGCATATGCACCTATGGAGACCAGAGTATTGGGACTCTGCCTCACTGCCTGGGTGCAGGGTCTTTCACTGAACTGAACTGGAAGTTCACTGTTAGGCAAGCTCTCAGGATCCACCTGTCCCTGCTTCCCAATGCTAGGGGTACAGACATGTGGAGCTCTGCGGCCTTTGTATGGTTTTGGAGATTTGAACTCAGATCCCTGTACTTTCAGGGTAAGCACCATTACCCACTGAATGATCCCAAACGCTCTCCCTTGCCAGGTTTTGTTTGTTTGTTTTTGGCTTTTCGAGACAGGGTTTCTCTGTGTAATTTTGGTGCCTCTCCTGGAACTCACTCTGTAGACCACCAAGCTGGCCTCGAACTCACAGAGATCCTCCTGGCTCTGCCTCCCACATGCTAGGATTAAAGGTGTTTGCCACCACTGCCCGGCCCTTGTTGAGATTTTTAATGAAAATTCATTAAGCTCTAAAAATTAATTTTTGGAAAGAAGTTTACATTGTCGTATAATTGTATCTTTCTATACAAAAACAAAACCATTATCTTTACCTTCCAAGTCTGTCAGCAAAAAGGTTTATAGTTATCATTATTTATAGCAAGTGTAAAGAAAATATTTTTGCCCAATATGTATATATAGAATGGAAAAATTGAGACAGGATCTCTACATGGCTTATTATGGTGGGTCTTTTTGTTTGTTTGCTTGTTTGGTTTTTGGGGAGGTTGGAACATAGATAAAAGTTGTTTATTTCTCTGTTGATTTTTGTATCCACTATTTTTGGTGTAGGTAGTTATTTGTTTGTTCCTGTAGGTCTTACAGAAAGATGGGCACATAATTTTATAAATAATTATATTTTTTGTTTCTTTTATATTTGAGTATATTTTTTTATCTATCTTAGGTCATGTTTAGAATTTTTTCTGGGATGCTTGAAACAGTAGTATTAGTAACTAGCTTTTAAAAGTAATTGGCATTATTTTTTATCTTTAACTAATACACAGAAACCATAAAAGTTTTACATGTTAATGGAGTACTACGTTCAGTTTATGTAGACATTGCTAAGTTTTTAAGACATTGTTTAAGTTAGGTGAGCATATTTATCTCTCTGAATGTTCTTTATGGTGTAATTTTTCAGAATCCTTTCTCCTAGCTCTTTGAAATGTTTAATACATTATGATTATCTACAGTTATAGCATATTTTTTAAAACATTTTTTTTTAAAGCCAGGCATGATAGCACACGCCTTTGCTCCCAGACCTTGGGAGACAGAGGTAGTCTCATCTCTGAGTTTGAGGCCAGCCTGGCCTACACGATAAGACTCTGTCTCAAAAAACAAAATCATAATGCCTTCCTGAGTTTATTTTAGGACACAGATAGTGAATAGCATGTAGGTCTTTAAACCCATTTTTAACCAGATTCATCTGTCAAGATGAGTGCTCACTGGCTGCACTGTACTTCAGCTGGCAAGTTACCGACCCTTTTAGAAATAGTGCCGAACAGCAGTAAGTGGAAAGGAGCAGAGCAGCCAGAAATCCTGTGCAGAGGCACTCTCCACTCATTCTTTCTAGATGGTAAAGTGAGGAAATTCTAACATGGAAAAAGAGTTGCTTTCCTACTGGGCAAATACATACATTTACAACCCTCTGTTTTAGATTGAAAGGTAAGCTCACTTTGGATTTGGCTGTGAAATCTTGGACTAGGGCTGCTTCTTGCCTAATACTTGGCAGTAAGTAGTTGGAGGTGGAGCTGCCCTAACTGCTTCAACGTTGAATAACAGAACAGAGTGATAAGAGTTAAAAGGATAACCCCACTGCAGAAAGCCAACCAAGGAAAGCAGGCTGCTACCAGAGGGGACCGTCACCTAAAATCAGAGCACCACTTTGTGTTGCTGCTCCTCGGCCAGAGGGAAAAGATTCTATTTTGAAATCATTCTGTAAATGGAAAGATCTGTCATTCCCATTCATCCTGTTCATTTTAATTTTCCCCTAGCAGTAACAATTCTCAAACGTAGTTTTTACATTTTTAGATTTTCATTTTTAATGTGCAGAATTTGCTGTGACAGGAAATGAAGTCCTCTAATGAGGCCCACTTTTGAAGACTACCATGCAGATCTGCTGGTGGTAAATGCCGTCACTGAAGTGTCCTGTCCTCCCACGCCAGGGCCAGGTTGCTCAATTAAGGACTTCAGCTCTCAGTCAGTCAGTTGGGTTGAATTCTATGCAGGGAACTCATGCATTTTCCTGAGTTTGCTGTAGGGATTAGAAAAGGCTCCTGTTCTCAGAATCACAAAAACTCATGCTACATACATTTCTGTCAGAATGAATTCTATTCACTCTTGGTTTTATAGTAAATTCAGGAGGATGCCAATGCTGTTAAGAGCTTGTATATATCAGTGGTTTGCTGCTTGCCAGGCACTGCTCCTCGATGCTTCTCAAAAGTTGTCAAAATTGAAATGTTTTCTAGGTGTATAGATTTTTGTCTTTTAGATCAACATGGCCTACTTAAGTTTTCCCACTTCACAAAGTCAAGTTGATGAGGTAGATGGGTTAGATGACATCATCCTGCTTCTGTCCCACCTCTGTGGTTTGGTACTTTGAAGAAAAGGAAGGGATAAAGATGACTGGATAATCCTAATGGGTAAGGAAGGAGGGAAAGACAGAAGCTGTTGAAAGAAGAGCCTGAGTATCCCTCTGTTGACTCCTTTAATTTGGAAAAGGTTCCAGGTCAACACTGGACTGAATAAGGACTAATAATAGTGCTTGACTGAGCATGTGCTGTGTGTCAGGCTCTAGGCTGCACACACACACACCCCCATCCTCAAAGGGTTTCATGCTTTGCAAAGGAGCTCGTAGTTGGGTTTCTTAAATATTAATTTCCCTGTGTTCATTTAAAACACTGCAACTTGCAGAAGCTTTCCTTCCATTTAGCGTAGCCTTGACTCCTTGGCATCAGATTCATAAGAACAAGCCAGCGGGCATAGATTGTAGACTTCCCCTGATCATAGACTTCCCCTCGGAGCTCCTCTGGTCTCTGTCAGCTGTGATGCTTTTCCTTCTGAAGTGTCTGTGGCACAGTGTTCTGCGCCTAATTACATGGCTCTGCACATCCTCTGTCTGCTTAAAGCTTCATCTTTGTCTGGAGTGGGTTTTGCTTTTAGTTTTTTGAGATTGGATGTATTGTTACTCTCACCCAATAGAGCTTAAGGGAACAGAACTTGATTTTGGCTCCTGGTTTAAAGGGATACAGTGTGGCTGGGCATAGTGATGCATGCCTTTAACCTATCTTGGTGCTTAGGAGGCAAAGCGGGAGGATCCCTGTGGGTTCCAGATAGCCTGGTCTACATAGTGCGTTCCCAGACAGCCGTGTAGAGACACCATGTTTCAAAAAAAAGCAGGGGAGAGGCAGAGTGCATTATGGTGGGAGAAGCATGGCAGCTGGATTGGCTTAGATGCACTTTCACAGCATGGCTAGAGATGTGTCTTCTATGTGACCTAACTTCGGTCAGGTTGACAGTGAGGATGAGCCGTCACAGTTGCTCAGCCACTGGGGAACACACCCTGGTGAGCCAGCGAGACTGAGGAAGGTAAGGTGTGAGCGGGCATTATTAGGAGTGGACACAGGTCCCCAGAGTGGAGAACTGGAGCATACGATAACGAAGATGATCTTTAGCCCTTCCTCCCTCCTTCCCACACCATTGCCCCACTTCCTGTCTCTTCTCTTTCCCCTTTCTCCCTGCCCCCCTATTTTCACTGTGTAGCCCAAACCCAAGATTCTCCTACCTCAACCTTCATGCTGGGCAAGGACTGTAGGTCTGGCTTTGAGGATAGTCGTTAATCTTAAAAACGAAACCGTTCTTTTTGTTTTATTGTGAGTGATGTGAATTGTTATATGAACAAGTACAAAATTCATTTTTAAATATTGGTAAACAATATTGTGGTCAAATGTTCCTGCGAAAAGTATTTAGACGCTGTGCTTGTGCACCATTTCAAGTTGTGATCCTTATGTTGCAGTTCCTCAGTTTGAAACTGCTTGTAGTTACGTGGACGCTACCCTTGAGGAGTTTCTGACCTGGAGCTGTGACCAGTCTGGTGTCCCTGGACCATTTAAAGATTATGACCGTACCAAATTCTGGGCTTATGCTGACTATAAGTATTTTGTCAATCTGTTTGGAGACAAGACAGATGTTTTCCAGGTGAGTTATACATTCTTTTTAGTCTTGGTAAGAATTTGCTCCTGAGAGCAATCCTAAATTAGAAGTTCGATGGTCCCTTCCTCCTTGACTGCCTTTGTCTCATATAAGTAGTCACGTGAGACCTGACCGTTTGACCCACTGAAGCCAAAGACCTGCTCCAGAGAGGCTGACATTTGGCTTACACAGCTGAGCGGCACCTGCTCCACACCCTCCACCTTTAAACAATGCCTGCGACATTTAGGTTGTACTGGAAGCATAGACTGGGTGGAAAACTTCATTTCCCTCAGCCGCACAGAAATTCTTGTTCTGTCCGCAGGGGGTGGGGTGGAGGGGGTGGGGGGGGGGGGGGGGGGGAGAGTGGAAGCTACTCTCCATGTTGACCAGGCTGCCTCCGCCTTCAGTCTCTGCTCAGGCTGTGGTTTCTTCAGGTGGTTTCTGGCCTGAGGCCGAGAGTTCTGGGCTCCCAGTGTCAATGACAGAAATCAAAACGTGGAAGTCCTTTGCTGCGCTGGCAGGGCTGACACAGGGTCTGTAGACCACCATGTCCTCTTCAGTGTCTTCTCTCTCAAACCGCCAGTTTGTCTTGTGGAGTGATTTTGCAAATTCCCTGCTCTGGTTTCTGCCACCACCACCACCTGTAGAGGGAAGTATTTCCCCCTTAGTCGGGCTACCCGCTGCCACCACCCTCCGCTCCCCCCTCCCGGGCCCCCCCAGGACCCCTCCTGCTCTGGACCCCCTCAGTGTGTGATGCTCCTTGGCTGCTCACGCTGCCCCTGTTCTGACTGTGTTCTTCTTTTCCTTATTGAGTCAGGGTATTCACACAGTTACTGTAACTGCAAATCTTTTATTAGCCTATTAAGAAGTTAAAAAGATGTTTTTTACCCAGGGTGATGGCGCACGCCTTTAATCCCAGCACTCGGGAGGCAGAGACAGGCGGATCTCTGTGAGTTCCAGCCTGGTCTACAGAGCGAGATCCAGGACAGCTAGAGCTGTTACACAGAGAAACCCTGTCTCGAAAAATCAAAACCAAAAACAAAGGTTTTTTTTTATAAAAATGGGGAACTACACCCTCGCTGTTGGTTGAACTCCCCACTTTTTCCTGCTCCTCTCTGTTTTCTTTTCCAGCCTCTCTTGAGAAGCTCTCACTGTGTAGCCCAGGCTGGCCTTAGCCTCACCATCCTTGTCTCCACATCTTGAGTGTGCAGAGCCTCTGTACTCTTATGGCCATTAGATAAATGAGTTGATGTTGAAAATATTCACAGCAAATGCTTCCAAATCTCAACAGCATGTGTTGGAATTCCAACCACTCCTCCAACTATATGACCGCACATGAGCCATTCAGTAGCCAAGTAAGGGGCCTTACGTCCTGTGTAATCCGTGTGCTTGTGTGATCATGTGATTTGTGCGCAGTGTGATTATGCAATGTGTGCTCCATAAACCCATGAGAGAAGCAGATCGTAGACTCCTCCCCGACTTCTCCCCCCCCCACTGTCTTCCACGGGCCTGGTGATTCTCTTCTGCCCCTCTCTCTCCTAATAAAGCTCTGCTCTGATAACGGGTTTTGTCGTGCCTCGTGCCTTTTCCTCAAAGAGTAAAAGCACCGCTCTAAAACCAACACCGTACACAACCGTCTTTGAGTGATACTTCCCTAGGACGTGGGTTTTCTTGTAATTGTAGATCACATTTTGGATCTGTAGCCCTGGAACTCATAGATTTCATAATTAACTTTTAGAATACTTTGGTCTTCCCCGTACCCTCAGCCATTCTGTAGATTGTACTTCCACCTTCGCCCGCCACATTTCAGTGAAATCTTATGCAATAATGGTACTCAGCAAGTGTTCACATGCCCTTGGCCCCTCTAAGTGCCTTACATTTAGAATTCTCACAGTAACGCTATGATTTCATGATTATCCGTTTTAAGGAAAACAAGGCCGTATAAACCTTTTCTCAGAACTAACTGTTCAAGTTAGGTGAAGTACTTCCAGCCGTACTGAGTCTAGCTCCTGCTACCTTGGCTGCCTCTCACCAAACTTGGTCAGGTGTCTGTCCCATCCCAGGCCTGGCCACCACTGGGCATGCATATGGCTTGGCCATAGAGAATGGTAATAAGCTGGAGTTCTCAGTCAACCCTTATAAAGTCTGGTGGTTTTAGTTCAGAGGTCCTGCCGTCAGTTCACACTGTGGTAGTTAGTTCTCTTTGGAGCAGTCTAGACTGCTAATATTATATCATCCTCATCTGACCATTTTCTGGGTGCCAACTCTTCATATAGCATAGGTACCTAAGGTCTTGTTTTGCTTTTAGAAATGCAATTAACTTGGTTAATAAATCGTGCTTGTTATTGTTTCAAGCCTTTTTATCTTGACATGAGATCATTAGTAAGTATTTAACCAGGAGATCAAGTGTAACTTCCGCTACATTCAGTCTGGCCTTCTTATGATCCTGTCTCAGGAAACCAAAAAAATAAAACAAAACAAAAAAATTAGATAACACAGCAGCCCCCTTATTTGTTCATAACAAATGATATTCTAAGACAATATGCTTTGAAGTCTAATGTGATTAGAAGAGTGGGTTGCTTCTCAGCTTCTGCAAGTCACCTTACTGCCTGGCTGCAGGACATAGTTGGATTCTCATCTGCTACAGCATAGCTGTGGCAATTTGTTGGTCTGCTGAGAGATGAAGAAAGCCTTGTCTCAGCATATGCAGCTGAGAAAAGGGGAAGTATTAAGAAGCTTTTCAGACAGTTGTGGAATTCTTTAAAATACCACACCAAGCTTGGTAAGAGCTATTTTATTTTCTTTTATTTTTTTTTGTTTTGTGTTTTTGTTTTTTGAGACAGGGTTTCTCTGTTCTAACTGTCTTGACTGTTCTGAAACTCACTCTGTAGCCCAGGCTGGCCTTGAACTCACAGAGAGCCACCTGCCTCTGCCTCCCGAGTGCTGGGATCAAAGGCATTCACCACCACTGCCCAGCGGCGGGCTATTTTCTTAAAGGTTCATTAGCTTCAGTATAGCCACTGAAACCACAATGAAAGAACTCTGTGTTCCTATAATAAAATCCCCTGGCCCAGCTGACACAGAATGATGGATCTGATGTAATGCCATTCAGTGACTATTTGGAAATGTTGGGTAACGCTTCCAAATGTTGGTGTGCTGCAATGTGCTTGATGTGTATTCCACCATTATTTACAGTCACATTTGTCAACACCTCATCGTTTTTATGAGAGAAGCTTTTGATACTTAGGAGCTTCCAAAGTCATATATCTAAAATGCAGTTTCATTCAATCCAAAATATTTGCTAATTTACCTTGTGATTTATTCCTTGATTTGTTGCTTACTTTTAAAGGGTAACATTTGGTTTATGATATTTGGTGGGTTTTCTAACCATCTTTTTGACGTTGATTTGATTCCGTTGTGGTCAGAAAACATACTTGGCATTATTCCAATCCTTTTAAATGTATGTAAATTTGTTTTCTAGCCCAAAGTATGGTTGATGAATGTTCCATGCAAACTTGGATATTACACATTCTTTTGTTGGGTGGAGTATCTTACCAGTCTCCTTTAAGTCAGGCTGGGGTTTAAGCGTCACATCTTATTGATTTCTGTACATTTATTTGTTTTATCTGTTGTGTAGAGACGGACACTGTTAGCTTTTTTCCTCATTATATTGGTCAGGTTTTGCTTCATACTCTCTTTGGGTTTATTAGTGACCTTTTATTGTCATGAAATGAATCCATCTACTTTGGCATAGTCCTCATTCTGATTCAATTTACCCTGTGTTTGTCTTTGATTGATATTAGCATGAAAAAGGGATGTTTCATACAGAGTTTCATTTCCACAAAATCCTAGAAGTTGTGCGGGACAACAGTGGTGCACGCCTTTAATCCCAGCATTCGGGAGGCAGAGGCAGGCGGATCTCTGTGAGTTCGTAAGTTCGAGGCCAGCCTGATCTACAGAGCAAGATCCAGGACAGGCACCAAAACTACACAGAGAAACCCTGTCTCAAACAACAACAACAACAAATCCTAGAACTTAACACACTAATTTATAGGGACAGGGTAGGTCGGTGGTTATCAGAAAATGAGGTTTGTAGGGAGACATGAGTCATGAAGTAGACACTGACTGGGGAAGGTTTGGACTTGACCAGAATGTTTGTCTTCTTGATTGTCTTGATGGATTCTCGAGAATGCAGATAGGTCAAGTTCACCAGTCAAATGCTTTAAATGTATACTGTTTGCTGTACACAATTATACCTCAATAACACCCTTAAAAATAATGTAATACTTGGGGTTGGGGAGAAGATTGAGCAGTTAAAAGCACTGATTACTTATCCAGAGAACCCAAGCTTAAGTCTAGCACCCACACGGCTCTTAACAACCATCTGTAACTCTAGTTCCAGGGGATCTGATGCCCTCTTCTTACCTCCATGGGCATCAGGCACACATTGGTTCACAGACATACATACAGGTAAAACATGCGTATACATAAAATAAAGATAAATCTAAAAAAAAAAAAAAAAAAAACCAATGCTACTAGTCTGCTTAACTGCACTATCTTGACACTAGCAGTTTTATTCACTGTTGCCTATACACAGTCAGTGCAAGTATCCACACAATGAGATAGGCAACTTAGTGATATTGTGAAGGTAGTTCTGACCTCACAGATCCTCAAAGGGCCAAAGGGAGTCTCTTGAGTTTAGCATTGCCTCTGTAATAATTCTGTTCTTCTGACACTGTCTCCTCTGTTCTAAAACAATTTCTTATGAAAAATTGACTCTTCAAGTCATGCCTAATATTAAATACTAAAACATACTAATGGTGTTCATAAACGTTAAATGACTTGAAACTCTGTCACGATAGCGTTCAAGTCCCTCCCCAGCACTCTAGCCCAATCATGAGCTGCCATCTGGTCTGCTCATTGACTGCTGGGTAGACCTGTTCTCTGAGCCTTACCTTCTGACCTTTGCTCAGACCCCCTCAAATTTTGCCCAAGAAGCTCTACCTGGGGCTGGCTCAGATTCAGCCTTGGCTGCAAACCTCAGCCACTTAAACACGTACATCCCTAGCCAGCATCCCTCTATGTCCTATTTGGACTAGTAGTTCATAAAATTGTGTCTTGGTCCTTTAACCACACTGGCTCTGGCTTTACTCTTTTCCTCAGAACTGCTGACATACTGAATATGTGTAGGTATCGATGACTACATGTTCCCTTAGTCTTTAGCACCCTTTAAAGAACATTTTGACTTAAGTCCTTGGCTTGTCAAATGTTCTGTGTCTTGTAGTTAACCAAGTGTAACATCTGCCAATTTTGATAAGAAATTTTGAGCTCTCTTCAGCCTTCTTCCAGGTTTATAAGTTTTAACTTAAAACCCCTGTTTAAGGTCTCCATCTACTTAATCTTTTCTTCCATAAAGGAGATTAACTCTCTATTAAATGTGCAGTACTTATATATTGACAAATAAACTGGTAAACGTACTGATATAATTGGAAAATACCTGGTAGTCTTGGAGATGGCCTGAAATTATTATTTTGACACCCACCTGACTTTTGGGTATGAGAAAATTAGACTCATTAGTTTTCAGTTACCCATTAATGCCGTCGACTTAGCAAAGCATGTCTGAACACTCTGTCTCTACTGCCCTGGGAAGATAGAAAAGTTGAGAAATGTTACCTTTATCTCTTGTAGTTATTGATAAGCATTCTTAAAATTGAGACTGTGAAGAATCAGCATATAATAAAAGGGATTTTGTCCACCAAGAATGTTTTCCAGGTAGATTCTATTTCACATTGTGATTGAGGTTGGCTTCAGAGAGCCAGGAGCTCGTTAATTCACCAGGATATAGAATCTGCAAAAGCAATCATGGGAAGATTAGTTCAGACCTGTTGGACTTTGTGGCATAGCTGTGAGGATGTGTTGAAATGGAAGCAGGTGTTTTGGAAATGATTAAAGGAGTCTCAGACAGGGATGCTTTCTGGTGAGACAGATTGGCACCTAAGATTTCACATGATTAAAAAAATAGAAAATAGAATTTAGGTGTTTACCCAGTAGATAGAGACTTAATGACCTCTTCTGTTTCTGTACCTAAAGGTCATTTTCCTGAGGGGGGAAGAAAGAGAATTTAAATTCTGTATATTAATGATAGTTAACAGTCTTGTTATTTTTCAGAGTCCTGGTTTTATTGCTCTTTACCAACATTAACTTCTTTATTCAGGTGTAAGTTCATTGTGGAATTATGTAAATTGGTTTTTCTATAGTGTGACCTGTGAATGGGAAATAACTAAAAGGAGACAGTGCTAGGGACAGAGACAAAGGAGCAAACAGTCCTGAGCGAGGAGGCACTGGAGCCCAGTGGTCCGCCATTAACAGCAGCTCCTTTACATCTGGGCTGTGGGCGCTTCCTGTGAATTGAGGACAGGAACAAGGAACATGTGGAAATACTTCTTTAAATGCTTTCTCAAATCATGTCCTACGAAACTAAGTAATTTATTTAATCATGGATTTTTAACTCTTATTTTGTGTATTGGTTTTTGTGGTAGACTAACGGAAGCCATCATTCTGCTTTCTAAGCTTCCTACCAGTTTTTCTTTAGTGTTTTATTGTTGTTGTTGTTGTTGTTGTTGTTGTTGTTGTTGTTAAAACTATAAAAATATGGATGACTTTATTATGTGTAGAATAGTCTTTAAATGGAGTGATGGTTATTGAACTCATTCATTGGAACAGGTTTAAGAGCTATTTAGGAGCTGCGCATGGTGGCACACGCCTTTAACCCCAGCAAAGATTGGCAAACAGGTGGATCTGAGTTCAAGGCCAGCCTGGTCTGAGTTCTAAGACACCCAAGGAGCTCCTGTGAGTAACCCAACAGTTTTTCAAAAGTGCTGCGCTTCACTACCATAGGTATTGAAGAAGTCACCTTAGTGAGAGACTGGGCTGTCATGGTACGTGTCCTGGCTAGTTTTATGTCAACTTGATACAAGCTAGGGTTATCTGAGAGGAGGGATCCTCAACTGAGAAACTGTCTCTATAAGACTGCGCTGTAGGCAAGCCTAGGGGACATTTTCTTGATTAATGATTGATGTGGGAGGGCCCAGCCCATTGTGGGTGAGGCCACCCCTGGACTGGTGATCCTGGGGTGTACAAAAGCAGGCTGAACAAGCCATGAGGAGCAAGCTAGTAAGCAGCACCTCTCCATGGCCTCTGTTTCAGTTCCTGTCCTGACTTCCTTGGTGCTGGACAGTTTCCTGGAAGTGTAAGGTGAAATAAATCCTTTCCTTCCCAAGTCCCTTCGGTCATGTTTTTCTCACAGCAACAGAAACCCTAAAAAGAGAGTGTTTTAAAGTCTATGCAGAAAGATAGAACCAACACTCACCCCAAAAAGTGTGTTTTCTGCCAGAATTCAGTGTACTTTCTAATTTATTATCTTGTCTCTTAAATGTTGGTAATAGTTTAGGAATGCAGTTCACTCTCAAAAATATTGAGACATACTTCCTTATTTTTTTACTGTAGAGTTTAAAGTTTCTGTTGTTTAACCTGTTAAGGACCCTTTTGTTTAACCGTTTGCTTTTGTTGTTGTTTGAGACAGAATCTATGTCTGTCCTGAAATGCACTATCTGTCTGTCTGTCTGTCAGTCAATCTATCTATCTATCTATCTATCTATCTATCTATCTACACACACACACACACACACACACACACACACACACACACACACACACCATGCTGGCTTTGAACTTACAAAGATCTACCTGCCTTTGTCTCCCTGTGGGAGGGACCCTTTAAAAAATGTGTGATAATTTCACACACACATTTCCCAAACCTCTCTAATCTGCACCATACTCCTATTAAACCTCTTTAAATTCCCTCCCACATTCGTGGTTTTTGTTGGGGAGAGGTTATGTTTTCTGATCCCCTCTGAGTTTAATCAGGATCATCTATCTGTGTGAACATGGGTTTGGAACTCTCCGTTGGAACCTGCTGGGCTCCTTAGCAGGTACACAATGAAAATAAGCCCGCCTCTCCCTCAGAGTCCTCACAGTTCTAAAACAAAGTGAGGGTTGATGGTCCTAAATAGGATATTTATACTACCACCCCTAAGGCTCAGGAGTCATCATGAAGTAGGGACCCTTTTAATTAAGAAAGGTGGACCAGAGAGATCACTATGAGTAAAGGTACTTGCTGCCAAGTCTGATCCCCAGAACCCACATGGTGAAGGGCGAGAACTGATTCCCAGATTCTTCTGTCCTTCACACATGTGCCAAGACACACGTACATAAAAGAAAATTTAAAAGAGAAACTTCAGAGTCTCATTATTGGTATATGTATCTAGAAGAATCCAGTTGCCAAATAGTGTTACTTTGGCCGGGCTGTAGAGGAGGAGGATTGCCTGCCCAGGAGCGAGAGACAGCATCGGAGAGTGACGGAAGGGTGACTGGTCTTTGGTGGAGCCAGCTAACCGGGGTCTACGTTTGTCAGACATGTAGAACTCTGCTCCAGAATGGTGCATCTCATCATAGTTAACATTTTACCTCAGTGGAATCACGTTGAAAAGGAAAATAGATGGGGGGGGGGGATCCAAATACTTCTTAGAGTACTAGCAGTGTCTCCCTATGAATGTTCACCTTCACCCGTGTGACGAAGTGCTAGGCCTGCCTGTGAACCTTCATTTCTTCTGTGAGGAGCTGGACTAGCATACGTCCATACCAAATAAAACCATCATTGGTCTAAATCACATCTTATATTCAACACCATGATAAAGCAGGGCACCCAAAGAGATAGGACAGTGTCTGCCCTGCTTCTGTGTTAGAAACCAAAATCATTTTCGTGGGCCAACCTGTCTGTAATTTGTCCCATCTTGTATTAACTGTGAGTGAACAACACTCTTCTATTCAGGAGATGTGCTGTATTTGGTCTTACCATGAAATACTTGTGTAGGAGAGCACGTGAGTGTGCAGGGACATGTGAACATATGTGTGAGGGGAGAGAAAAAGGAAGGGGGTGGAGATGGAGACCAAGGGTCAATACTGGGTGTTCCTCAGCTCTAATCCACTTGTTTTGGTTTGGTTTTTGAGACAGTCTCTCACTTGGCCTAGAAGTCCCTGATTAGGTGAGGCCGGCCAGCCTGAGAGCCCCAGGTTCTTCCTGTCGCTGCCTCCTTAACACTGGGATTGCAAGTGGTCTACCAAGCCCAGCTTTTTATGTGGTGGTTCTGGGGATCGAACTCAGGTCCTCATGCTTGTACAGCAAACACCGTATTTACTGAGCCATCTCCCCAGCCCCTTGAAACACTCTTATGTGTCACTTATCCTAGACATCTTTCTTTAATGTATTATTCTATTACTTCCACCGTCTGTAAATTTGGATGTTTTCCAAGATCCATATCTTATGAACTTAAGCCAGACTTTAAAGCCATAATTGATTTTTCATCCTTTCAAAACCCATCATTTAAATATAGCAAAGCATTCTACTTAAATTTTCCCTAAATAACCTCATTTCTTTTTAAAAATAATTTATAAGATAATTACATCATTTCCCTCTTCTCTTTCCTCTCTCCAACCCCACCCAGGTACCCCTCTTTCTCTTCAAATTCATAGCCTCTTTTTCTTTGATTGTGCTACATATATACGTATGTGTCTTAGCGGTAGAGATTCACCTTCTGCCTCTGGGGGCACAACCAAGAGCAATAGCTTATAATGTTGGGGGGGGGGGTCTCTTGGATATCCCTGACCAACCTACTGTCTCATCACTTAAAATGTTTTTCTAATCTTAATCAAAACCATCCATTGAATGTCTTTTTAAAATCTTTTCTCTTTGAATAAAGCTGTTAATATTTCCCCTCAAAAGTTGGAGAATTTATTTAGGTTGCAGATAGTTTTTTGAGGCATTGGCATTTATGTGAGTACTCTGCCCATTAAAATATTTTTGTTTTATTCTTTAAAAACAAAAAACAAAAAAACAAAGCAGGCATCGTTCACTCATGCTTTTAATCCTAGCAGTCGGGAGGCAGAGGCAAGTGGATCTCTGGGAGTTGGAGGCCAGCCTGGTCTACAGAGCAAGATCCAGGCACCAAAACTACACAGAGAAACCCTGTCTTGGAAAAAAAAAAAAAAAAGGAAAAATTAATGACTAAAGGATACGCCAACGTTTGCATGCCTGTGTTGTGGCAGTTTTCCTTTCCGGCTTATGAGTATGGGCAGGACCTGCCTCAGCTCCTTGCCCAGGGGAGCCCTGGTCTGCAGCAGTGTGCTGTCTTTGTTACACTCACGGATTCCTGGCTTGGGGCAGAGAGCAGAATCAATCACCTAGGAATGACTGTTTCAGAAGCCACGCTGTGACCCTCCTGCTTGAGACTGGTTCAGTAGGCATGAGCTATGGCTCTAGGATGGGGAGCTTTAAATGACTGAGCTCACCCATAAGGCTTCTTTTCTGTGGTT
Organism: Onychomys torridus; assembly: GCF_903995425.1. NCBI lineage: Eukaryota > Metazoa > Chordata > Mammalia > Rodentia > Cricetidae > Onychomys > Onychomys torridus. Next base: position 16,276,269 of record NC_050454.1, read on the forward strand.
GTGGAAGTGCAAACGGGTAATAAAGTGCTTGTGCCCACAGGTAAAATAATCTCTGCTTATGGGCCTGTGGCCTCCTGAGTTGAATTTCCATGACATTCCCACTGCCTGCAGCACTTCCGCCCCAGGTAGCTACAGATTTATGCCTGTTGTTTATTGTCCCTGACAGGTGTAGGAGTCACACCTGGTGGGCGTAATTTATTCATTGATTTGTCACAAGCTTCCGCAAGAGTTCCCAGCATGTTATAAATAGTAAATATTTGTTGAGTGGCCGCTACTATTGAGGTTAGTCAGATATTATTGGTTGAAAAGTTTTTCTCATACTACCCTGAAAACCTAACCCTTCTCATCTCTAACATTTTCTGTAAGAAAATATAAGCGCTAAAAACAGTTGTTGTTTTTTAAAGTAAACATGTGCACGACCATAGAGGATGGTCAGTTCCTGATGGACTGTCCTTTTTTTCTAACAGGAGGTGATGTGGTCTGACTTTGGGTTTCCTGGAAGAAATGGACAGGAGAGTACACTGTGGGTTGGCTCCCTAGGAGCCCATACTCCCTGCCATCTGGACTCCTATGGCTGCAATTTAGTATTCCAGGTACAAGGAAGGTAATATGCGTGCGTGCGGGCGTGCATATGTGTGTATGTGCGGGTGGGTCCAGTTTTGTATGTCTGCACACAGGAGCGAACTAGAAAAGTGAAAAGGAGAGGTCAGATAGTAGTCCCATCCTGCCCACCAGCCTTGTGACCAAGGCTCTCTTCTCTTCACCACGGTTCCTTCCGTGTGAAGTGAGGGGACATGAAATGACTTCCATGTGTCTCAGCCATGATCAGGATTCTCTCCAAGGTCCCCATCCTGCTAGGCATCCTCTGCTTAGCTTTTTTAACCTGGTAATGTTCACATTTCACTCCCTTCCTCCACTTCTCAAATGACTAAAAACAGAAAAGTTTGTTGAAAGAAAGGCTTCTCTGGGACCTGGGGGATGCTGACAGGTACCAGGAAGCCTGGGGCACAGGGTTTTTATGCCCTACTTTGACTGAATTTTGGTTTGTGAGTTTGTGTCTGCTGGTGTATTCTGCAGATGAGCCTTTGTCTCCACCTGACTAAGTGGCAGAACTGTGTGGCCAGCACCTGATAATCCGGAGTTTGGCAACCTGGAGGATGTATCAGGTGTCATTTGGAGAGGATGTATCAGGTGTCATATGGAGAGGATGCACTCAGGTGTCATAGGTGCAGCCTCATTTCCCCTAATAAATGCTGCTCCAGACTTTCCTTCTGGCCCTTTGCAACATTTGCAGGGCAACTCATAGAAAAAGCCAGAAATTGACACAAATTCCCAGCATCACTGGACGCAAAAATGATGAGTAGATCCAAGAGAAAAGTTTCTGTTTGGAGGGGTGTTCGCATGTCAGCTGGGAAGCTATGGAGGGGCTTAAGAGTTCCATGTCCGTTCCCTTTCAAGTACACTGTTGTATACAGGGAAGTCAGCAGTGAGTCAGGTATGAATATTCTCTGCCCTTTTGCAGTTAAGAGTTTGGAAAGTGAAATGTGATATGAGATAGGGGCATTGCTTTAAATTTGCCTCTTCTGTGTGCTCTGAATTGGGAAGCAAGCCAAAAAAAAAAAAATCCAGTTTTTTTCTTTAATTAAAAAAATATAGCTTTACCATAACTGTCTAAGTTTTTCATTTTCCATTTTTCATGGCACTCTGATGTAATAAAATAGCTTCAGTAAATGTCTATTGAATGTCTATCAAGTTCTGTATGTTAGAATAAGTACAGAGGTGGTCAGGACTCTGCCCTTAGAGCATCCCCACCTGACGTGCCTGCAGGCCTACAGAGAGTGATGAAGGCAGAAAGGAAAGGATGCTCTTGAAGGGGGCAGAAAGGATGCTCTTGAAGGGGGCAGAAAGGATGCTCTTGAAGGAGGTAGAGACAGTACATCTGTAGGAAGGATCAGCTGTTGTGTGTAGAGGGCTTTGAAACTGAGTGTGTGTCTGTATCACTCAGGTGGAAGGGGCTCGGGGTCCCTGGGAAGCGTGGGCTGTGCAGAGGACCCTGTGTAAATTATAACCAGAAACAGTAGGACTGGGCAGAATAATCAGGGTAGGGCATAAAGGTCTTGACTCCCAGCCAGACACCCCAATTCTCCATTCCTTCCATGTTCAGAACCATGGGAGGCTTTTGAGCAGAGCGTGGCATAGTGATACAGTTCTCTACTAGAAGGATGTGCACATTTTAAAGTGTGGAGCCAAGCAAAGCAGATGGATAGCTTGGTTATGATGGCTCTTCCTCTGGGAAGTATTACGTTGGTGTAGGGGAGGAGTCAAGAGATGGGTGTTCTGGGTCCCCATGAGCCTAAGGGACACCAAGCAGACATGAATCTCTCTCTCTCTACTACTTTGGAAAGGAAGTTAGACTAATGATCTCTTCAGAGCTCTTCCAGAATTAGCTTCTGAACATACCAAGTAACCAAAGATGGCTTCCGCACTAGCAGCAGGTGCTGTGGAGTGGAACAGCAACTACAGGGGAGGCTGTCGTCAGTCAGGCTTCTGAAGCCAGGGTCTTACCCAGGGGCTCCCCCAAGAGGAATAGGACTTTAGTATGTACTTGGCAGTTTGAACATGGCAGCCTCTGCTTCCCTGCTCACAAAGGCCTGGTGGTCCTGGGGTGACTGCCGTGCTCACACATGGGAGGGCCTATTTTCCTCAGAACAGGGCTTGGTTCTTTTCCTCTGGTCCCATCAGCTCTCCTTCATCTCTGTTCACACGTCTGCCCTCTTTGCTTCCACACTCTTCCTTCTATTACTGTAAAATATGGATTTTTTTTCTTTTCTTTTTTTTGAGCTGAGGATCGAACCCAGGGCCTTGTGCTTGCCAGACAAGCGTTCTACCACTGAGCTAAATCCCCCAACCCATGGATTTTTTTTTTTCAGAGTTTAGAGAAATAAGATTTATTACCTCCGTTCCTTAAAAAAAAAAAAAAAAAAGCTTCTAAAACGGTTTTCTCTTTTTCAAAGATCCTCATTTATACTACTTTTGGGGTGTGTGGCATTAGTTCTCATTCTTACTAAATCAACTTAACATGTCTACCTTCCAGACAGGAGAAGTCTAGAAACTGTTTCCTGGGGAGAGGTCTGGGGGTTTATCCAGATAATATTAGAGTACAGACATTTGCAGGACGAGGGAGATGGCTCAGTTGGTAAAATGTCATTGCACAAACATGTTGATGTAAGTTCAGTACCCAGCACTACATAAAAGGCCAGGCATGGTACACATCTGTAACTCAGATGCAGAGGGAGGCAGAGACAGGAGGCCCCAGGGGCTCACTGGCCAGACAGTCTCTTCAGTCTGAGCTCTGGGTTCAGAGAGAGATCCTGTCTCAAAATATAAGGTGGCATACCTTTGTGCTGGCACAGTCCATTAATCACAGCACTCGGAGGTAGAGGCAGGAGGATCTTTATGAGTTTGAGGCCAGCCTGGTCTCTCTCCATAGTAAGTTCCAGGACAGCCAGTGAGGTTACATACTGACACCATGTCTCAAAAGACCAGGAAAAAAAAGAATAAGGCTGTGTATGGCCAGGAAGACACCATCATCAACCTCTTACCTCCATATACATGTAAATGTATGTGTATGACACATACAAACACACATAGCGCACATATGTACACAAAAACAAAGTGTAATAGAAAGAATACAGAAAGGGTGAAGATATTCTGGTTAGCTTCAGGATGTTAGGAGTGAGACCAATGGTAAGAAGCAAGCTTTGGTGTAAGATGCAAAAAAAGAAAGAAGAGAAAAGAAAAAGAAAAAAGCACAAAGAAGATCCTATCCCTGCCACAAGAGGGGCTGCCTTGGGAAGGCATGAGAAACCCACCAGAGAGCAGCCTTCCACCAGACATTTGCAGGGGATCAGCTGTGAGTGAGAGGCCAGGGGACACTGTGGTGGCTGGTGCCTGTGTGCCTGTGTGAACTGAACTGAAATCAGTAAGACTGAATATGTTTTATCTCAAGTTGAGAACTCTAACTTGTATCTTATTTTCTCATAGGAAAAGATGGCATCTCTTTCCTCCTGAAGATACGCCTTTCCTTTATCCAACCAGAATCCCTTACGAAGAGTCCAGTGTGTTCAGTAAAATCAATGTTGTCAACCCTGATTTAAAGCGTTTCCCTCAGTTCCAGAAAGCTCGAAGACATATGGTCACGCTGAGCCCAGGACAGGTAATGGGGCTTTAAACATCGATGACCTGTCAGTGGACACCACAGCCTGGTGCCTGTGCTTCCCTCAGTACAGATGACAATGGTTTCCTGCTGGAGGTCAGCTTCCCCATCTGTGGGCTAAGGACCCAGGGCTCTGCCCTGGAGAGATGGGAAGAGAGTGCACAGCTCCTCCTGCTGGTGAAGAGAAGAATAGATCTTGAGAGAGACAGCCTGGAGAAGCCATTATTATTACTCAGGTTAAGAGATCCCACTTCAGGGCACGGGGACTAGGACATTTATTCACAGTTAATACCTGTTCCAGCAGATGGTGAACACAGGCTGTAGTGTATCCAGGCTCTCAGAGGTGGACTGAGGATGGTCTTTGCTTTTCAGCAAGAATGGCTGACTGCTTGTGAACCACTTCTAAAGAAACTGTTATTTCCCATTGCCACCCTGTGGGGAAAATTTCCTTTACAACATTGGCACTTGCTGTCCCAGTTTCCTAGCATTTGAGAGGTTTTCTCAGTCTCACAGAGAATTCATTCCCTCCATCATCCTTATCTGGTCTTCCCTCCACTGCTCCCTCCTTGCTAGCTCTCTTCCTGTTCTCTTCACACGTGTCTGACCAGTTCACACAGTGGACCTGGTCAAGTTGCTTCAGTCTCTGCACAGGGCACTGCCCTTCATGCCTCTTCCTCCAGCCCCGACAACCACTACTTTACTTTATATCTTCATAGATTCTCCTATTCTGGGCATTACACATGCATCCATACAACATATGGCTTTGTGTCTGACTCCTAATGCAGAACGTGTTTCGAGGCTGAACGGTTCCTGATTACATAGGTGTACGGCGATGATCCACTCGGTTGATTTCAGGAGCTTTGCAGTGGGTGTTGCTGCTGTGAGCATCTGTTTATAAGGTCCTTGGGTGTTTAGAGGAGGGTAGGTGACCTTTTCAGAGGTTGCTAGTGTTCTTCTCCACAGTGGCATTTACGTTCCTACCGATGATGTCTGAGGGTTCTGCTTGCCTCGCTCCTTCGCCTGCACTCTCGTCCTTTGCTGTGGCTCAGGGAGCTTTTCCAAGTGCATGTTTCCTGCCATCAGAATGTGCACAAGTCCTTGGCAGTGGGAAAAGGAAGAGCTGGCAGTGGGAAAAGGAAGAGCTGGAGTTTGAAAGCCTTTACTACAACTTAGATGTAAACAGAGATTGAGAAGGGTAGAAATCTGCCGGCTCCCGTGTGAGCCTGGGTTCACCAGTTAGAGGAGGAACAAGGAGCAAGCTGGTGGGGGTTTGCTTTCCCCCTTCTCTCTAGTCCCTTGGATTCATGTGTGTCTCTTTTCCCCTTAGCAGTCTCAAGTAGAGTGAGAAGTGCCGTGTTCTCGTGTTAACTATGTTTTGTTTGGTTTTCAGGTTCTGTTTGTTCCCAGACACTGGTGGCATTACGTGGAATCCATTGACCCTGTCACCATCAGTATAAACTCCTGGATCGAGCTGGTACTTTTTTGTTGTTGTCCTTAAAAAAAAAAAAAAAAAAAATCCCCAAGATATGTAAAACCTGTGTACAAAATTTGTCCGCTAAATCTGTGTGACCAGCATTGCAGGATGGTTTTGTTTCTGTGTTCTCTGATTCTGTCCTCTCTTGATAAATGTTGAGGTTGGAGATAGGAATTTTGGAGATGTGCCATTCTCTTATTTTGCTTGAGTTGGTCGTGTTGTGTTTTGTTTGAGATGGGGTATCTCTGTAGAGGCCTCATACTCACAGTCCTCCTGCCTCAGCCTCCCAAATGCTGGGATGACACACGTGCACTGTGCCCAGCTACTCCCTGAGAGGACACACAGTGGCCTTGACATTGATGTCATGATGGACTTGGTGGGATCTACAGTATATGTCCAGCACTGCTGGTTCTATCCCACACCATCTCAGAGGAAATACCTGTCTCTTGATTCAGGGTCTTCGTGTCTAACCTTGACTTAAGCATTGTCTCAAAGTGGAACCATGCAGCACTATATTCTTATCCTTCATTTCCGCCAGATCCTTTTCCCAGGAACAGCTTCATCCTGGATCCTTGTTCTTTTTGACAGTACAATAGCTGTCAGGCTCATGTCTGTCTCTCTCTATTTTTTTTTTTAACATACTATTCACAGTTCCCCCCTCACTCCTTCTCCCACCCCCCACCCCCGCCTCTACCCATCCCACCCCCAGACAGGGTAAGGCCTTTCTTGGGGAGTCAACAGAGTCTAGCATACTAAAGTTGAGGCAGGACCAAGCCCCTCCCGCCCTTCTGTGTCAAGGCTGAGCAAGGTATCCCACCCTGGGCAGTGTGTTCCCAAAAACCATTTGCACCCGGGATAAGTCCTGGTCCTACTGCCAGGGGCTCCCCAAACAGATCTAGCCACATAACTGTCACCCACATTCAGAGGGTAGTTCGGTCCCATGCATGGTCCCCAGCTGACAGACCAGAGTCTGTGAGCTCAAGCCAGCGCGGGTCAGAGAAGCTAGGTAAAGAGGAGGACCCTAAGAGGGACACACATGGAGGCCCCAGGAAGAGAAAATAGTTAAGATCTCCTGGGTAAACTGGGAGGGGCAGGTAGAAGGGAAAGGGGGGTGGGAACAGAAGAGAGGGAGAGCAATGAAAGAAAGCTGTTGGTAGAGGGAACCATTAGGGGGTCAGGGAGAAACCTGGTGCTAGGGAAATCCCCAGGAATCTACAAGGATGACACCAGCTAAAACTCCTAGCAATAATGGAGAGGGTGCCTGAACTTACCTTCCCTTATAATCAGATCACTGACTACCCTAATTGCCATCATAGAACCTACATCCAGTAACTGATGGAAGCAGATGCAGTGATCCACAACCAAGACCTGGGCTGAGCTCCTAGACTTCAGCTGAAGAGAGGGAGGAGGGACCACAGGAGCAAGTGAGGTCAAGACCATGATGGGGGAAAACACAGAGACAGCTGACCCAAGTCTGTACGGTTCCCTGAGGCCTCAGTTGCATCTGCACTAGCTTTAACGGTAGCCTTTGATTGCTTTTGTGCCCCTTGAGGGCTCTGGTTGCATACCTGCCCTCCCTAACCCGAAGCCTGACATTGCTTTCTTCGGCAGCTGCACCCTCCCTGTGGTAAGGTGTTTCCTTTGATTATGGGAAGGACTTTGGAGTAGGTGGAGCCTGGGAAATACTGTAACAGGAAGCAAACTGTGCTTAAGGGCTTAGGGAGAGGGGCCACATGGCCTCAGGGCTTAGGTGAGAAGTATGCTGGGAGATAGCAGCCTCACAGTTAGAACCTCTGCTTGGAGCTGCAGCTGGTGGAAACATAAGATGGAGTCCATGACAAGAATCACACCTGCCATATCCCATGTCCTCAGCAGATGGTTCACTCCAGGCATGTTCAGTGATTGTCACTGAACCCAGCTTAGGAGCGTGGTTGTGAAGCTTATATTAATTAGAGTTAATAGCATTCCTGACTCACTCTGATGTTCCTGTCCTGAGTCTTGTGGATGGTAGCTAGTAGGCTCTGGTTCGGTGCAGGTGGTACAGTGTTTAGCCCTTCTCCGGGGGTTTCACTGTTGAAATGCAGATTCTGTCCTTACATACTCTAGGGTAAAATGTATTCTCAGGTAGTCTTAATAGTGCCTTTCTTCCCGTTCCAAATCATTATTTTTACATATCAAAAGGCATCAATGGTAGCAGTATTTCATTTCAACTTAGCTTAGAAAAATGTTTTTAATTTTAAAGATTTCCTCTCATTCTTGGAATATTTCCTTTGATATGCCCTTGTATTATATCTGTACATATAAAGAGAATGTATATGCAACATTTTTATAAGATTAAAGGTAATATAGTCTCAAGGGCTGGACCAATGGCTCAGCAGTCAGCAGCATGTAATACTCTTTCAAAGACCAGAGTTCAGTTCCTAGCACCCGTGTCAAGTGACTCACAACTACCTATTAACTTCAACTCCAGGAGATCCAACACCCTCTTCTGGCCTCTACAGGTACTGCACACACATGCACAGACACACACACACACACACACACCCTAGATAAAATTAAAAGAAATCTGTTTTTAAAAGATAATATAGTATCAGTGAATCCATTCACTACCTAGTTAACCCCAAACTAGAACACTAACGACTGTATCTGAGTTTTGTCCTTTCCTAGCCCTCCTTCAGGCTAATTATCTACCTTCACATTTTGTTGGCTGTGTATCTCCATCCACATATCTGCTGGTACTCTCTGGAGAGCTCTGACAAACTGTATGATCCATTCCTTGTTCCAGGGACTTCTCTTGGGAAGGACAAACGCACGCCTGCTCACCAAGGAGTCCTGCTGCAGGCCTGACACAGACTCCCTTCTCAGCCTTTGCTCTTGAGGCCATCAGCTGAGTGAATGGAGGCACTCCCATTTGTTATGTAGTCTGATTCACCGGAAGTCAGCGCTGACTGTGATGCTAACGGCATCTGGGGGAATTTCCTCCTGTGTCATCTAGACTTCGGCTGGACTGAACTCCAGGGCATCAATGCCCAGCCAGCATGACTCAAAACATTATCTACCCCTGAAAATCATCCTACATTAGTTCTCTGTTTAACCAATTAATTCCCACCCACTTCCCAGAATCCCTGCACCATTTCGTGTGCCCATCAGCCATGTGTGAAGATTGATTTCCTCACTAACACTTGTAAATATCTGTTGTTTATATTGTAGCCATGTCGGTGTGAAGTGAGATCTCACTGTGGGGATTTCCTTTTTATTTTTTTAAAAATTCATTTATTTATTATGTATACAGTGTTCTGTCTACATATATGCCTGCTCCCCAGAAGAGGACACCAGATCTCATTACAAATGGTTGTGAGCCACCATGTGGTTGCTGGGAATTGAACTCAGGACCTCTGGAAGAGCAGCCAGTGCTCTTAACCTCTGAGCCATCTCTCCAGCCCCCTGGATTTCCCTTTTAAATTCAGTACCTGTTTAGACTTGGCTGTTGTTGAGTATGGCTTTTCTCATTTTCCTCTGGCCTGTTGGTCTCTGTGTAGTTGTTACTGGCTGTTCTGTTGGTGGAGAATTCAATTGTTTGCAGTTTTCTTCTGACGTACGTGTGCAAGGGTTTCTCCAGTGATAGTGTGTAGATCCAGGAGCGGTGGCTGGTCTGTGGAGTATACAGGACTCCAGTTGATGAGACGATGCCAGCGTGTCTCCAGGTGCCCCTCACAGTGTGCATTCCTGTCTTTAGTAAGGCGGTGTCTGTCATACGTTTCCTTGGCACATGGATTATCAGACCCTCTTTTGAGAGTTTCAGTTGTGATTTTCCTGAAAGTCAATGTTTCCGGGCATTTGTTAGTCAAATGATTGTTCATCTCCATGTCTGTTGCCCATTTAAAAAATTCTTATTAATATGTGCAAAATCCTTGTTATGTTCTATACAGTGATCTGTTTTCAGTTATGTATGTTAAAGGCATCTAGCTTGAATTGTTGTACCCGTGTCTCGAAACCCCCAGAGACCACCAAGGAACCAGTTTCCAATATAAGCACAGAAGGGTCTCTTCATTGTCAGGTTCAACCTGGGCCACTGCCGGCAGATGGAGGGAAACGCCATGCTGGCTGGCAGCAGGCCCAGGGGTAGAGAGTCTTTACAGGGAAAAACTGCAAGCCAGGAATGACATGCTTTGGTAATTTGGGATTGGGTAGAAGGGATATGGAGCAAGATGATTTTTTTGAAACTATTGGTCTAGATTTTTGGCACAAAACCACATTTGAAACTATTGGGTTGGACTTTTTGGCGAGGAACCACAACTGAGCAGGATTATCTGGGCTGCTCAGCAGGATTATCTAAATATCTTCAAGGGCCGTAAACCGCAGACAGAATGTCTGCAAGAACATACTGTCCTGTATCTGTTTGAGTTGTCATGGCACATTCCTGAGGTCCTTCCTGGAACTGAGTACAGCAGGTGGTCTAAGATGGTGGCCCTTCCCTAAGATGGAGTCTGTAAAGTCAAGTCTAGGCCTCCATATTGCCTTCACAGAATCTTTTCTCTTACTCTGTTTTTTTAGAAATAGTAGTTGCTGATTTTAATTCTGCTTATCAGTAATGCTGCATGGAATACCCTTGTTTATTAAGGATGTTTCACCACTTTTTGTTTGAGTTTCTGAAACACAGTCTCCCTGTCACCCAGATTGGCCTCAAATGGGCCTGCAGCCCATCAGGATGTTTGAGAGATTTCAGACTCCAGACTGCAAGCGGTCCCCTACAGGCCTGTGATACCATGCTCAATCTCTCCCCCACCCCACCCCCCACATTGGGGAGTCTAGTCCAGGCATGTGTTCTACTCCTGTGTGACAACCTCCCCACAGCCTAGACCCTCACTCCCCTGTTTTTCACATGATTTGCTATCAAACTCCATAAAGATCATTATTCCATGTGGTTAACACTTTAAAAAAATTGGACATATCAAGAATTGGAAAAAAATTAGAAAAAATCTAAGATCATTTGTATATAAGGCCTGTGTCTTCTAAACAACTACATTCTTAACTTTGGTGAACTGTCTGTTCTACACTCCCTTAAATGACAGATGATACCGGCCACACGAGAGTTTCGGTGTTCCCAGCAGCACCCTGGTTTCTTCTGTGACAAAGTTGGCATCAGTTGGGGGAACAGAGCATACAGTTAAAAGACTTTTAAATCATGAGGCACAGAGACAAATAACAAAATGGTGGGGTTTGATTATTATTATTTTTTTTATCTCATCTTAGGAAGAGGACCACCTAACCCGGGTGGAAGAGGCAGTCACCCGCATGCTTGTGTGTGCCCTGAAGACGGCAGAGGATCCACACCACCCAAGAGCCTGGCTGAACCCCACTGAGGTAGGGTGTCCAGGGTTTCACCCTGGCTCCTGGATTTTGATGGTGGATTGGTCCAGGACAGAGTGTTGATTTCCACTCCAGCTCAGTGCACTCTGAAGGGTTCTTCTTCTTCTTCCTAGGTTGAAGAAATCTCTCATGAAGTCAACTGCTGCTACTTAAATGATGCTGTTCGTGCTTTTCTTGATCATCGTGGACAAGCTGAAGAAGCAGAAATGCAAACACTGAGAGCGAATGGGGAGACCTGGAGCCAGGACGAGCCACGTGTGCGGGAGCACATGGACGAGGACCGAGCACACAGCCAGGACCTCGCGGAGAGGACTGGGAATCGGGAGGTCGCAAGTCTGTTTGGCCCAGATCTGCTCCCTGTGACACCAGCGTCTGAAGACCCGCCTTGGGAGAGAGGAGGCACGTTGGAGAGTGACAGCAAAGAACGTATCAACAGAGACAGAGAACGCTTTGCAGAACTGTCCTGTGCCAGGAGGCAACAGACTAGTAACAGGGCAGGTGCGGTGGCGGAGCAGGTCACCTCCAGGTGTCCCGTGGCCCCTTCTCGAACATTCGTGTCCACAGATGACTTGCTGGACTGCTTGGTGAATCCACAAGTCACCAGGATGGTGGCCCAGCTTTTGATACAAGGGAAAAGTTTGTGATTCTAATAGATTGCTTTTAATACAATTTTAAACATATTTTTAGAACTAGTATGATATACTTACTTGTTTGCTTTTTACGTAGTGGTTTTTACTTTTTGAGGCTGTTGTATGTATATAATATATTTTGATCATACTCACTCCCCATTGCCTGCCTCCAGCTTCTTCCAATCCCCTTCATCCCCCTCCAAACTTTGTTCTTTTATTATTTTCTTGTTCAGCCCTTGAGTCCAATTACTGCTCCCCATGTGCACATGGTGTAGGGCCATGTAGGGCCGTCCACTGGGCCTTGGCTAGCCTCCCAGGGGCTACACACCTAAAGAAAACTGACTTTCCTTCCTGAAGGAGCAATCAGCTATCAGTAGCTCCTTGGCTAGGGGTTGGGGCTCAAGTGCCTGAGTAATAGTGACTGGCTCGCTCTTGTGCGGGCAGCCACACCACAGCTGCCAAGTCCATGGTGCAACAGCTCTGCCCTGTCCAGTCAAAGATACTGTTTTGCCTCACTCCTCCGGGACCCCCGGCTTGTAAAAATTTTTCCAACCCCTCTTCCTCCCTATTTCTTTTTTTTTTCTTTTTTTTGGGGGGGGAGGGGGAGGGGTGGGTTGTGGGAATGTTTTGTTTTGAAACAAGGTCCTACTGTGTAGCAGTAGCTCTACTCTCTCTGTAGATCAGGCTGACCTTGAACTCTCAGAGACCCCCCTGCCTCTCTCTGGCTTCCCTTTTTCTCCAGGCCCTTCATTAACACCACTCACTGCACAAAGAAGCCTCTCTGAGGACTCAGGGCCGATCTAGATATGACTCGGAAGGCAATTTGACTCTGTTTCTTTACAAAATAGTAATAGTAGGTGCAGCTCCAGGGCCTCTGGGCTCCCCAGCCAGGCTTCCTCGCCAAACTGAGAGTTTGTTTCTCAGACAGTGTTGCTGTATCCTTCGGGCTGGCCTTGAATTCAAGGTCCTCTGGCCCTGCCTCCCCAAGCGCTGGGATTACAGGTTTGCACTAAACAGGTTGGCTCTAAATAGTATGATTTTAAAATGAAAAACGGAACAGCAGATGCTGAGGTTGTCCATGTTTATAAATGGCTTTTCCTCACAATTTCTCTGTGGTCACCTTTTTCCAGCATGTTGCTCATATATTGGTAGACCTGGCTCACATTTGTAGACCTCTCCTCAGCCCCTTGGCTTTTCCTTATCCATCTGGTCTTTTCAGCTTGTCTTAAGTGTGAGTTCTACGTGTTTCCAGCAGAATTCAGTTCCTCCATCAGCTTTAATCAGCAGTGATCAATCTGCTGCTTATTCATGTAATTTTAATTTTTATTTATTTTGGGTTTTTTTGTTTTTTTGTTTGGGGATTTGTTTTTTGTTTTTGTTTTTGTTTTTGAAACAGGAGCTCACTATGTGGCCCTAGCTGTCCTGGAACTTGCTATGTAGACCAGGCTGGCCTCAAACTCACAGAGATCCACCTGCCTCTGCCTCCCGAGTGCTGGGATTAAAAGCGTGTGCCACAATGCTGGCTTGTTCTTGTAAATTTTTATTGGACCTCCCCCAAGTCATTTGTTTCCCATTATCTACGGCACCCTTAAGATTGCCAGGGCAGGGAGGTGGGGGGGGGGGACAGGGAAATCTGTGGTTGGTATGTAAAATGAATAGAAAAATCTCTTAATAAAAAAATTACTTTAAAAAAGAAGATTGCCAGGGCAGAGTAGGTGTGGAGAGCGTGTGGTGTAGAAGGCAGGACTGGTGCCCAGCACTGAAGGGCACCCAGCAGAGCCTCACTGTTCCGCTCTCCCAGCCTCAGCACTGCTTGCCCAGCACTGGTAACAGTTATTCCTAAGGATGGGTTGGTCCCCAGCCTGCAGAACTACCCTTCACTGGCCCATGTATATTTGCCTGTCTGATTATTGTTTAACTTTCCCAATCAGCATGTTGCAAGCTTTCAAGGTCCTAAGGCTTCTTTTAACAGGATGTAGTTTATTGAACCGGCAGCAGACTTCTCCAAAAGCTAGAGTTACCCCAAATGTAACAGAGTTGAGGCTTTTTAGATATTTTTGGCTTTTTTGTCTCCTATATATTGCTCCATACATTGATGGAGATCTGTCTCGTGTCTACACAGGCGTATTGACCAACCTGCACGTACACACGTGTGGACATTGACCAGCTGCATGGCTGTTGTTTTTTCTCTTGGCCCTCAGAGGTCCTCTCTGTAATTTTTGCTCTTTTGTGGGGGCCTGCCACCCAGCTCCCAAATAAATCACACACGGAGGCTTATTCTTAATTATAAATGCTCAGCCTTCACTTGTTGCTAGCCAGCTTTCTTAACTTTAAATTATCCCATCTACCTTTTGCCTCTGGACTTTTCCCATTCTCTTACTTCTGTAAATCTTACTCTTACTCTATGGCTTGCTGTGTAGCTGGGTGGCTGGCCCCTGGAGTCCTCCTTCTTTGGCTCCTTCTTTGATTTCCCCTCTCCCATATTTCTTCTCTATATTCTCTCTGCCTGCCAGCCCTCCCCATCCTTTCTCCAGCCTCGCCATTGGCCATCCAGCTTGTTATTAGACCATCAGGTATTTTAGACAGGCAAAGTAACACAGCTTCACAAAGTTAAATGTGACGTAAACAAAAGTACCACGCCTTAAAATAATATTCCCCAAACCCCTTCTTCCCCCTAACACAACATAACTCCATGAGGATAGGGAATTTTATGTTGTTACTGCTTCATTCACAGAACTTGGGCCAGTGCTCAGCAAGTAAGGAGCACAAAACACTTGTTAACTCTTTGACTAGGCAGGAAAGGAGAGAGAGAGAGAGAGAGAGAGAGAGAGAGAGAGAGAGAGAGAGAATAGGCAATGCCCCACCAGTGGTATTGGCATGGAGCTTGCCATGGCCAGAGCTCAGTTTTCTGTTCTTAGAGTTATCTCCATCACGGAAACAGAGCTCTTTTTCTTCAGGTGCTTTTTGGTTTGTTAGGCATGATGCAGCTGTGAGTCATAGAAGCAGACTGAAGGGCTGAGGGCATAGGGTAGAAAGGAATAGATAACTAGAGAACGATCACTCCAGCGTTCCGTGTCCTGTGGGCATCCTGACAGGCAGGTTCTGATGAGTCACAGTGTTCTCGGCAGCTGCATCGTTATAAACACCCATAAAGTCAGGGCTGGGTTACAGCTTTCTCCTGAGTTGAAAGGAAACAAAAACATTTTCGTTCCCAGCATTATTTCATGAAACTTCTCAGGAAAATGTTGTTTCTAGGTAAGTTTCTCAAAGGCATTTCAGTTTCTCTGAAGGCATGGGCTGACACAGAATGGACTGTTGGCTGGGCTCAGAAAAGCTTGGAGGGCCTTCTGCAGGAATGTCTTTCATTCTATGGGAAGGAACAGTGTTATATAAAGACCTGGGAAGAGTTCAGACAGACAATGGTAAAAGCAGGCGATGGGAGGTGATTCCCTGATCTTGTGGAGCTATTGTGAGCTCCTGGCTGATTGCGAAGGGGTATCAGAGGGTGAGCACACGGAAAGCTAGCATGACCTGGTCCCTGTACCATCCTACATCTAGTGGACCACACCCAAATAAGTAATACCAATAAATCCGTGGGCTCTGCAGAGGCCAGCAGAGCTCAGACACATTCCTGTAGTGTCCAGTTCTGAGACATATATGGGTCAACAGGGCTAGCAAACCACCCCCCCCACACCCCTGGTTTTCAGTAGGTATGGTGGCTGGGGTTTATTGTGTTTTCAGAGCTTCATGAAAATGTGTCAGCTTTCCTAATCAGGTCTTGATGACATCTGTAGATGTAGTTAGTATAGTTGTATAGTCTGGACTTGTTTAAAGATTTGTTTTTATTTAATATGTGTGAATCTTTGCCCACATGTTTATATGTGTGCCACATGTGTGCAGTTCCCTCAGAGGTCAGAAAGGGGACATCAGCTCCCTTGAACTATAGTTGCAGGTGGTCATGAGCTGCCATGTGGGTGCTGGGAACTGAACCTGGGTCCTCTGCAAGAGCAGCAAGTGCTCTTAACCACTGAGCCATCTCTCCAGCCCCTGAGTTTAGGTTTTAATTCTGTTTATGGGACTACAAAGACAAAAGGCCCCAAAGTCCTGGTATGGCCCTGGGTGTTGAGGCTGTTGTAATCCTCCAGGAAGTGCTGGTGTGGCCCTGGGTGTCGGGGCTATTGGAATCCTCCAGGTGTGCACCAGAAGCAGACTCTGAATTGCATGGAGTGTCACCCCAGCTTAAGCTTTCAGCATGTACATCCCTCAGATAACCAGGGAGCATCCAACCGACCATGTGGCCCTACAGTGAGCTATCAAGACCTGTCTTGGTCTCCGGGCTGGCTGCTCACTGGATACAAGCTTTCTAAACCTTAAACTGCATTGTGCCCTTCCAGTAATTTCCAACTGAACATTAGTACCTTAAGGATCCCTCAATGTTGTCCTGTTTATCAGTGGTGTGATGGGTGATAATGCTCTGTATGTTGTGAATGTGTTGCTCTGATTGGTTGATAAATAAAATGCTGATTTGCCATTAGCCAAGCAGGAAGTATAGGTGGGATAAGCAGACAAGGAGAATTCTGGGAAGGCTGAGTTAGGAGACACCAGCCTGCCATCTAGGGAGCAGCGTGTAATGGCACACAGGTAAAACCACAGAACATGTGGCGACATATAAATGAACAGAAATGGTCTGAGTTTAAGTGTAAGACCTAGTCAGTAGAAAGCCTGAGCTAATGGCCGGGAAGTTTTAATTAATATTAAGCCTCTGTGTGTTTACTTGGGTCTGAGCAGCTATGGACCGGCTGAGACACAGGAAAACTTCAGCTGCAGCGGTGGCCACTGACTGAATGCCATTGAACTGCATACACACACCCCTGCCCATGTTTGCCCTTTAGGAGGAAAATGATTCCACCAAGAGATGTTTTTCATGGAAGACATTTTACTAGGAAGTGGGAAAGGCTGAAGGTCACTGACATTGGCTGGCCGGGCCCTTATTCTTCACCCTGCTATTCCGCCTGGCCCTGAGTTAACCAAACCACTGGAGAACAAAGGCAAATGAAAACGGGCCTCACTTTTCTTCCACTCCCTTAGACCGTTGTTGGCACTGAGTTCAGATGCCAGTGCAGAGGAAGCCAGCCTCTCCTAAGCCACAGTCTATGCCCATCCACTTAGAAGCAGCAGGAGAGGTTCCAAGACCTCTGTGTTGTTGGGGCAGCAGTGGTGACCCCTGGCTCCGCTTGCAGAGCACTGGTGATTCCTAGTTGGGAAGCAGTGCCTCGATCCTCCCAACACCCAAGAGTGTACCCCCTGAGAACTTCACACAGCTCTAGCTCCTTGGCTAATAAGTCCTAATAAGGGGTAGAGCAGACACCAAATCCAGAAAGAAAAAAACTGGGGAAATCTGGGGTCGCCTCACAGATGACCTGAGATACTCGCAACTGGGTGATGGCCACTGAGTGATGGCCATTGTGTAATAGACACCATGTGATGGTCACTTCATATGGCCACCATGTGATGAACACTGAGTAATGGCTCCTCATTGATAGCCACTGTGTGACAGCCACTGAATGATGGGCGAAACAGCACTTACTTATCTCGAGGCCAGGTTCTGTGGCGGGAATAATAAAGGACTTGACACTGACACCAAGACTCAGATGGCTCTGAGGGTTCCAGCCTCGGTGACCTCAGGCAAGGATGTTTCCTGTACTCTGAACATGTTCCCTTAGCCTGAAACTCTTCCCAAAGCACTATTCATGGGAACAAAATCATATATGTGACTGTGTCTCTCACTCTAGCTGGCAAAGTCTAGGCATTCAATCAATGGCACTGAGTCTGAAATTTACAGGAGAAAATTAAAAGAACAATTTAAGCTGGGTCTGGTGGCATAGGCCTCTGACAAGTAGCCAAAGATAGTGAGTTCCAGACATGCCAGGGCTATAGAGGGCTATCAGAGCCAGCCTGGGCAACTAAATGAGATCCTGCCTCAAAAT
This sequence comes from Onychomys torridus, assembly GCF_903995425.1. NCBI lineage: Eukaryota > Metazoa > Chordata > Mammalia > Rodentia > Cricetidae > Onychomys > Onychomys torridus. Next base: position 16,293,945 of record NC_050454.1, read on the forward strand.
AAAAACTAAAGAGGGCTGAGGTTGTGTAGCTCAGTGGTACAGTGCTTGCTTGACATGTGTGAGGCCCTACGTTCAGTCTCCAGGACCACAAGAAATAATTACCATCCAGTAGACACTGAGTTAGTAAGTTAGCAATCTGACTAATTGGCTTACACATAAGCGTTGAAATCATCACAAGCTGGCCCGCCATGGGAAAGATGCTAGTGGATATCCTCAGAGTTCACTCATTTTCACACAGTGGAAGGGTTTCCCCTGGAGATGTAGCAGTATCATCCCATTGATTTCACTAGGTAGCCGGAACGTTAGGGCCGACATTAGAAAGGGCCCCTGGCAAACGGGGCCTGGGCTTCTGAGCTGTGCCCCTCCTTGGGGCTCAGTTCACACAGAGGACCACGACGACGAGCTACATCCCAGCACCCAGTTTGTACATAGCCCCGGCTGGAGCTGTCCAGCCCACCTGGCACAAGGCTGTTAGTGAAGAAAAAGAGGCTCTCTGCTGAGGAATCTGTTCAGTGGTCCCCGCGGCTTGGTGGCACTCCCACGTGATGCCACTGGTGGCAGCTGGGACGTGAAGGTGTTCCTGTCACATTTTCGACAGCACGGCTACAGCTGGTACCTGATTTAAATGCTCACGTTGATTGGCTCTCAAGTAGATTCATTTCCACCATGGAGAAGCAGCTGAGGAAACATGTCCATGGCAAAGAAAGACCTTGCTTAAGGGGGAAAACGGCTAACATTTGTCACACAGCAGATACATGATGCCGAGGTGTCACTGCCTAAATGTGATGAGATACTCTGGGTATGCTTGGTTGTCATAAAACACTACAAATAAACTTGGGTTTGTAACATCATCTGTGACACTGTCGTACAAGTCAGTGGGATTTTGAGGGTTCCTTGAAGGAGGCACAATCAGCGTTGAGTTTCCGTTGGTGTAGTTCCCAGTGAGAACCCGCACATAATACATATACTTTTTCCCGTTGGCGTCTGGTCTGGAATATGTGTCACTGGCAGAATAGGAAGCACTGACAGCGAAATAGGTTCCCTTCCCATAGTAAACGGCTGCAAAGAGAAGAACATTTTCAAGTAATTCAGTGTAGTGTATAAATCAACATGTTAGCCCAGTATGTCAACTAATAATATAAAAGGAAGGCTCGGCTTGAATATTTTATGTGGATTCTTCTTCATCATCATCATCATCATTATCATTATTATTCATTTTCCTCCTCAAAGGGGCAGTCAAGCCCTTGGGGTGACATTGAAAGATATGACTGTTTACTGTTAAAGCTGGCTCCAGTCTGGCCTCCAACGATGTGAGGGGCACAGTGAATCATGGCCAGGGCAGGTTCTCCCAGCCAGCACCCCATTTGGGGCAGCTGATTGCACGCCTCCTTACCATTCTTCCCAGCGTAGCTGCGGTTAAATCCATTGCTGTTGAGGTGTGGAACAGAGCTAGCCTCCGTCCCGTGGAAGAGCTGCTTCTCATTTCCTCTGTGGCCATTCTTTTCATCCATAATTTTTTTGTTTGCCTGGTACCTCCTCCAGAGAGCTGGATTCTGGATCCTTTCGATCTATAAATTAATAATAAAGTATTCTGGAGATGCCAAGAACACTTGCCAAGGGATAGCAAATTACCATCTTTGTCTTTCATGAATAAAAAATCCGCTCAAGCAAATTCAGTGGCCAGTGACAACATTCTATGTTCAGAAATCATTTTAGGACCTGGTAAGACAGCTCAGTGAGGATATGGTGACCTGAGTTCCATCCCTAAAGTTGGAAGGAGAACACTGACTCCACAAACTTAACACTCTGACTTCTACAGATGTGAACCCCAGCTTCTCTCTACGCCCCCCCCCACCACACACACAAACACACACACACACACACACACACACACACACACACACACAGCTCTCTTACGGGGCTGGAGTTAGGTAGGCTGGCTGGCCAGTAAGCCCCAAGGATCCACTTGTGTCTGCCTCTGCAGCTCTATGGTTGCAAGGTTGCACCAGCATATCTGGATTTTTTTAATGCAGCATCTGGGGATGGAAGTCAGATGCTCATGTTCACAAGGGAAGCAATTTTCAACTGAGTTATGTATAATTTTCTCTCTACTCCAGGTGTGGTGGTGCACTCTGAGTACTAATCCCAGCACTTGGGGGATTGGTTGAAGTGTGAAGGCCAGACTTTGAGGCCAGCCTGGACTACATTGTAAATTCCAGGCCAGCCTGAACTACATGAAAAAAATCCTGTCTCAAAAACCTCAAAAAACTACCAAACACTTAGAAAAAAAGAAAAAAAAAATCAAAAACTGGAAGATTAAAAAGGCAAAATTGGCTTTCTGGTTCAAAGTCTCAGCATTTTCACACATTTTCATATGATTTGGGATTTTTACATCATTTCCCTTTTTGTTATTTACCTATAACTGTTTCTCATCTTCAGCTGTATCTATACCCAGCAAAAATGTCCTTCAAACACCAAAGGTGGGGCCAGTGACATGGCTCAGCAGGTCGTTACTTCCCTGCAAGCCTAGTGTCTTGAATACAACCCCAGAACCCATGTGAAGATGGAAGAAGAGAACAGGCCACACAGACTTGACTGATTCTGGGTATAAAATATGATAGGAAGTGAAAGTGAGTGTATTTTTTAAGGCCTTATTTTTAATTTTCAATTATATGTACTTGAGGTTGACAAGTGTGAATCCAGGTGCCCACAAATATCAGAAGAGGGATAAGTAAAATGAAAATATATTGCCACTGAGCTCAGGGAAAAGCATACTTTCAGGGTGCTAGTGCCATAGTTTCAGGCCGTTGTAAGCTACCTGTCGTGGGTCTGGAAACCAAACTTGAAACTTGGGGTCCTCTGAGAGAGCAGTGCATAGGCCCCATAGGCCACCTCTATAGACCCATACATGAGTGTGTTTATTCAGGATCTGATATCACTTATTTCTACCATTAGGAAGCTCTGTAGCCGACTTACCTTCTCTATGACCAAGTTTGCGCAGGTCTGGTTGAACTTGGTTGCCACAATGTTGTATTCAGGATCACTGGTTGGTAGATTGACCACAAGCAATTTCTTCTGCCTCATGTCACTCCAATGTGCAGGGATTTCAGCTGCAAAATAAGGATTTGAGGGCTCCCATGTACATTTCCAGCATGCTTTGGCAAAACCTGACTCCCCCTTGTGTTATAGTCTCATAATTCTATCTATACAAGAAATTCTATATCTCTCTAAACGGATGTTGTTAAAAATGTATATCATGAACCACTGGTATCAGGATGAGCTAGAAAGTTTGTTCAAAAGAGGGGGATTATTTAAGGCAAGATAGTGCAGTGGTAGATCTCTTGCCTGACACATAGGAGACTCATTTCCCAGCACCCTCCTCCAGGAGAGAAAAGGCACCGATATACAGAGCTAGGGTTTCCTAGGGATGGAGCCTGTGTCTACACCTTCTGTTTTGATCTTGCTAAGGTGTGAAAACTGACTACATACTGTAGCTTACCTTCATTTACTGCAAAGCCTCTGCTCTGATGTAATTGAACAAATTAATTACCCAACCTGTTTTGAACAATCTCTGTCACTTTGCAGCTGCATGGTTTATACCATTGTGGGGGGCAGGGAGGAGTCTACATGTATGTTCTCATTTGCCTCACTACATCCTTAAGAGGTAGGTGGGTGGATGGCACGGTTTGTCTGTGACAGGCTACAGAATACCACATGTGATATGTCATCCCTCCAGGGATGCTTAGAGTCTAACGGGTTCATTCACATTGATCCTACAGAAGATGAGTACAGTCTGTGGGAAGCCGAGGGGCACTCACGTGGTTGGAAGGAATGACTGTCTACACAAGATAGACATTCCCTTCCTGAGGCTCAACTCCATCAGGGAACATGTAGGCTGCTTTCTGACCTAGTGCCCAGGAACCTTTGGCTCAGGGAAAAGAAGACTTGGGAATAGAATGGAGGTCATCCATGGTCATCGTTACAGACACAGGGGCAAACTCTAACAAGTCTGTCCTCTCCTTGGCTTTTGAGTTCTTGAGAACCTTGGGCCACTTTTCTATTGAAACTTTTCTTTTTCTACCTCTGCTCAAGACAGCTGTTATTTCCACAGAAGAACTAAGTCCAGAAAGCTTGTAAGCTACTGAGATGGGAGCAAATGCAAGGGTAGCTTGTTAGTTAAGTTAAGATGGCTGTTCTTGGGCTGTTGTGTTCACCTTTGCTATATTCTACTGGCCATGGTGTATGCTCTGGAAACTCAGGGACCAAGATCTTTAAATTATTCTACTGGGCTTACTTGAATTTTATCTACTTTAAAATTTAATACAGCAGAACATAGGTGGCTTATGCCTTTATTCCCAGCATTTGGGAGGCAGAAGCAGGCAAATCTCTGAATTTGAGGCTGGGCTGGTACACCTAGATTTCTAGGCCAGCCATGGCTACCTAGTGAAACACTGTCTCAAAAACAAAACAAAAACTGTTGTGTTTCTAAAAGGGTGTTCAAACTCAGAGTTGGAGCAATGGTTGACACCCATGAGCAGGTAACTTACCTTCGGTTTTTATGTGGCGCTGAACAGTGACACTCTGCCCTTGATGGCCTGTGGCCGTGTTTGTGCTCAAGTTCACTGTGAAGTCCTGATTATTAATTTTGACAACAACACTCTTTTGCTTTGCCTTCTGGGCCTCCTCCAACTGCATATTAGCTATTTTGTCAAAACTGTATGTGACGCTGTTGGCAATATATTGCCATTCCACAAATTCGAGGACATAGTCTGCCTGGCTTTCCTTTTCTTTGACCAACCGAATGCTCTTGATCAGGTCTTCAATCTCATCTCTAGCTTTCACTACATCTCTGCTGATTCCCTCAACTTTCATCAAAGGTTTCTTCTGGTCCAGGTCAATGACAATATTCAGCCTCTTCTGCAGCTCATTCAGTCTCTTGTATTCCTCCTCATCAAAGTCTCTGATACACTCATCGTTACTGGTGTAGGAAAGCTGCTCTTGGGTAATCAGATTCTGTATCCAGGCGATGGTGCTTTCCACGCTGCCTGCATCAGCACCACATACCTGGAAAACTGTTGTCTCCGTCTTCTTCTCCAGAAACAGGGTTTTCTGTTTGGGGGTAGCTTGCTTTGACAAACCAAAAAAGGCTAAAGAGAAAATGGAAATTAATTTTTCTTTTACTCCCTTCAACATCAAAGTCAGGAATATGTATTTGATAAAAGCAAACGACTCACAGGCAATCTTAGACAGCATAGACGGCTGGGGAGGAGCTGGGGAGCCTTCTCTCTCTTTCATGTTGTCATAAAAAATATTCAGAATGTGGGGCTGGAAGATGACAACTTTAACTTTCCTCACAGCCTGCACTGATTTTTTCTGGATAAATTCTTCAATGGCATCCATTATGGCTTTAGCAACTGCATCTGGGTCCTGCTGAGCATTTCCTTAAAAAAAAAAAAAAAAAGCAGCACATTAAAAAAAGACAAGGTTAAGATCCACCTGCAAAAGGCTGTGACATAAACAAGGAATTCCTGTAGTTGGGAGTTTTCTTGTGTCTCACCCGGTCCTGCAGCTGCTTGGACCCAAGTACACACACAGAGGCTTTAGACTGCTTGCAAACTGTATGGCCTAATGGCTCAGGCTTCTTAGTAGCTAGCTCTATCTAGTAATCTCTGTTTTGCCACATGGCTGTGGCATTACCAGTCTGCTGGCATGTTGTTCCCTGGGCTGCAGGCTGGCATCTCTCCCTCCTCTCCTTTCTTTTCTCCCTATCTCTGCTTAGATTTTCTACCTGCCTCTAAGCTGCCTTGCCATAGGCCAATGAAGCTTTAATGATCAACCAATCAGAGAAACACATATTCATAGAATACAGAAAGCCATCCCACAGCACTAGTTCCAGTTGCCACAGGGAAGAAAAATGCCTGATCCCACTGTAATCGCTGTAGACTTTTCTAACATAGTTTTGACGTCCTAGACACAGTGGGGAGGAGTCTCTGTTCTATGCTGTCCAGAGGTCAACACCCCAGGAAAAGACCCTGGAACCCATTCTTTAAAAAAAAAAAAAAAAAAAAATTGATTGATTTATTATGTATACAGTGTTCTGTCTGCCTGCATGTATGCCTGCGGGCCAGAAGAGGGCCCCAGATCTCATTACAAATGGTTGTGAGCCACCATGTGGTTGCTGGGAATTGAACTCAGGACCTCTGGAAGAACAGTCAGTGCTCTTACCTTGTGAGCTATCTCTCCAGCCCCTGAAACCCATTCTAATTTGTGACATTCACATCTGCCCTTTTCAACAGATCCTGGCTCCCAGTGTCACCCCTCTCCCATTACAGAGTCCAGGTGACTTTTTCCCCCCTTGATTTACTTATGTCCTCAAGAGATCATAAAAGGAAAAAAATACTAATACATCTTGAAACAACATGGCCCTTACAGAGACAATCTTAGCCTCTAATGGATTTTATGTATGTGTCTGGATTTTCCCAGCTACCTCTGGGGGCCAGATTTAAACTAAGATAATTCTCAGGCACCCAAAACTGTGAGCTACTTGTTATAATCTATAATTCTAGGCATATTAGTCACCCTGAGCCTCCAGGATATCTTTCTTCCCCATACCCTGAATGATTTTAGCTGTCTAGCAGGGTTCAAAGCAGCCATTGAGTAGATCCACTCCTGTCTTCAACATGTTCCAGATCTTATTTCTCAAGCTTTGGAACCCATTGACTAGGTAAGATTGCAGAATGTCCCTTTCTAATTATGGGTCAGCCCAAAGTGAATGGCAGCTGGCAAAGTCACATGACAGGCAATATGAAAGTCCCCTGGGCAAGCTGGTTTGATAGAGAGAGCGTATTTGGATTATCCCTGTTAATGGTGCCCGCCACTGTGGCAGAAAATTACAGTCAATGCCTTTGATGAACCTTGTAGATAAATTGTGGGGACCCAGGCCATTCCTCCTGCCTCAGTGATTCCAGTAGGAAGGACCACAGGCACACATGAATGCACCCTGCTCATTCTCCTCCTTCAACTTAAAATACCCTCAAGCTTTGCTCACTCCCTGGGGAACTGGGGTCTTTTGGAGTGAGGAAACTGTTCACTCCTAAGTGAGATGTCACCGTCATCACCCAGACCCAGTGAGGACCAAATCCATGGAGAAGTCGACACTTCGGGACTGGGCCTTGACAGCCTGTGGCTACTCACCTGTGCCAATGGCTGGTAGGCAAATGGATGAGTAATTCCGTTGTTCACACTCTTCCAAAACACAGGAAACTGATCTCTTGACATCATTCCCTCCAACAACATGAATAATACTCTTGCATCTCAGTAACCCACCTTCAGTAACTATATACTCGCTGTTCTGTTGAGCTGTGAAACATATTCAGAATCAGATGCCGAACCTACTCTTGGAGAAATCAAGATGTCTGATTTGATGAGGAAATATTGTACGGGTTAAAAGCTCTTGAAATACTATGTTTAGTGAAATTTTGTGGCTTAATTTCTCTGAACTGTGAGATAACTTTCCACTTTTAACTTTCTCTCATATGGAATTCTTTCATAAATTATATGATCTTAAGATTACTATATTGGTCTCAAAAAGAACAAAAACAAAGAACAAAACAAAAACAAAAGAAAAGAAAAGGAAAGGAGAGATGAATACATTGCCTTCCCAACCCAAGGACCTTCCTCAGTTTCTTCATAGCCTTCCATAGTCAATCTTCTACTTACAATCTGGCACCAAGAAGTAGCATTGTTCCTTACCCAGGACAGAACATTCTTTCTCCACATTTTGTCCTGCACCTTCCAAAATTGCTTTGGAAACACCTACATGAGAAAATCAAGTTGGTAACTTGACCAGAAAGACAGCCTTTGTATCCCAACCCATCCCATCATAGAGCAGCCCAGGCATTACTGACAGAGAAGGAAATTTCAAGAATGTTGCCAGTTGTAAGAAAGCCCTTGAAATAACTTTAAAGATATTAATCAACACGAACAAGCCCAGGTTTACAAAGCCTTTTTGCCCTATGGAAACACTTCTTCATAAGCTCTACCACACTGATTACTGCATGAGACAGAATCCATCTCACTGGAGTTACCTGATTTGAGAGTAAATGTGTTTGATGTTGAATTGACAATCACATCTGCCACTTCTTTGGTGATGTCCCCTGTGGCCACTTGGAAGAGGATCGGGCCAATATTCATTTCTAGCACTCCTAAAGTGGGGCTGGAAAGACTCCCATAGAAACCTGCGGCGGGTGGGGGGGGAAGCAGAATCAGGCACTGACTCATCAGAAGCAAGAGTAACTGAGGTCAAGGCTACCCTATCGATATACTGGCTGTCTTTTACTTTGGCCCTGGCCCTGGGCTGGGACAGACAGAAGGACCGCTTGAGTTTACGAGTTTGGAGCTATCCTGGGCAACATAGCAAATCCTCACTTCAAATCAAAGTTCCAGTGAACTCCAAACAAGATGAACTCAGAAACAGCAAACTGTAGAAGCCGGATACATCTACAGCAAACCACATTTGACAGAGAAGTGTTGGTTTGTATTGTCTCTTAATGCCGCCGTGGAAAATAAATGTTAGATTATCCATAGGAGGCGGTAGTCTCATCAGTAATTAAAGAGCCCTACTGTACAGATGATATAATGTAGTCCACCTTTCCCTTCCCCTCCAAGTCCCACCAACAGTCTTTTATACTCACATGTATGTCATATAATTTAATGTGTTCCATAGTTTATAGACTTATCAGAAAAATGATCCCCATCCTCCTTTACCTGTCACTGAACAGTTACTTAGTAACAAGAAGTCTCTGGTCAACTTAAAAACTTTACTGAACCTTGTGTATCTGCATCCACGGCGCTAGGATCTCCATTACTCCTTTTGTCAAATTCATCTGAAAATGCCTGGCAATACAAACACAGTGTTAGCCATTAGACTCCCTCCTCGAGGAATGAGTCTGCTTCATTGGCTTTTGACTCTGTGTGCACACATGTAGCGATATGTAAAATAAAGCCTTTGTGTGAAATGTTTTAGCAAAGCCTTCGCTAGGTATGTGAGAGCTTGAAGGTGCACTGACCTTGGTCCTAAGACACTCCTGGCAGCCTAGGGTTCTTCCTTTTGATTATGGCTTTCCATAATGTGTGGGCTGCCTGCTCTCACAGGCAGCGAAAGCAAGATGACTTCCATGCCTGGAACCTTTCCCAGCCCCTGTTAACCTTGTATGTTTGTATAAAGTAACTGGAGTGAGCTAGCTGGGTGTCGGTCTTTTCCAAGAAGGCTGAACCCCTCTGCTCCTTTGGAAAATGAAGACTTAACATCTTGGTGAGCTTCTCTCTCTACTGTGGCACCTACAACCTACATCAAACAATACTTACACACACACACACACACAATTGGAAAATAATAACCTTCAAACATAGTATTTAATTTATATATATATATATTTGGTTTCTCTGTGTAGCTTTGCACCTTTTCCTGGAACTCACTTGGTAGTCCAGGCTGGCCTCGAACTCACAGAGATCCGCCTGGCTCTGCCTCCCTAGTGCTGATATTAAAGGTGTGCACCACCACCACCCAGCTTACTTCCATATTTTTAAGGTTATAAAAATATACATATCACTGAGCGGTGGTGGTGCACACCTTTAATCCCAGCACTTGGGAGGCAGAGGCAGGTGGCACTCTGAGTTCGAGGCCAGTCTCGTCTACAGAGTCAGTTCTAGGATAGCCAAGACTACATAGAGAAACCTTGTCTTGAAAAATCGAGAGAGAGAGAGAGAGAGAGAGAGAGAGAGAGAGAGAGAGAGAGAGAGAAATATTTCCCAAATAAAGATTGGGAGACTCAAGTCTATGTAACAAGATTCACAGATAGACACTGTGTCTGTCCACATAGACATTCTTATCTCATGATAATCTCAGCACCTCCACCTTCAGTTCAGTTTACTTTGTGGATATAAATCTAAACTTCCAAAGTAATAAAAATTTCTTGAAAGGAAAGTATGTGCTACACACAATGCCCACATGACCTTACACAATTCATGCCACAAGGAAGTCATTAAAATTCTTAACAGCTGGGCAAGTGGATGCATACCTATAACTCTTTATTCTGGAAGCTGATGCAGGAGGATTGCCATGAGTGTGAACAATCCGGGCTACTTAGCTAGATCCTATCTAAATGCATAATCAATCAAACAAACCTCGCTGTGTTTCTACAGGCCAAGCTAAATGACTTGGGGGGGGGGGGTGGGTTACCTGATTAGAATACAGGTTCCATATGCTTGCTTCCATGAATTTATAGGTAGTGCCTAGCTCTGGACAATAATGAAGAATGACCTCAAAATTCCAACAGCCCAATCAACGGGCATCTGTGGGCTGCTACTTTTATTGTGACTTTGTGGAAACTTTTCAAACATCAAGGTCATGTCCTCTACTGGATTATAAAGACATGGAAATCAGAAACCAGGCCTTAGAGTCAGGCTATGTCACCAGAGCTGATGTGCAGTAAAATGTGGGCTGCGTGACACAGCTGTGACTGACGGCAGTTCTAGTATCTCTGGTCCAAGTGTCCTAGTCACATGAGGACAAGTTCAAGCCACATCCTTCACCCACAATTAATTACATTCCCAGAAACGGAAGCTGGAATCGCCTGCATCCCATTCCTGAACTTTCAGATGGATAATGCCACCACTGTGCTGTTATATTACGTATTAATATTTCTATGTCCATGTGAGAGGAAACCCCATAGGTTGAAAAAATAATGAGTATTACAATGTGTGGACCTTTCTTCTCTGATTCTGATTCAGACAAAAAGATATAAAGCTGGAGAGGCATTCATGAGACAGCTGTAAACTTACACATTAACTCTATAATTGACCAAATCAAAGGAATGACTGCCATTTCAAGATATGTTTTAGTAGTAAGGTTATATTCAAAATAAATCAGTGAATTGTTTAGAGATAGAATCGTGCATCAACCTTACATGAGAGGGAAGGAAATAAGGGGAGAAAGATCAAACACCCAGGAACAGAGCAGTAGCAGTTGAGACTGAATAACAGATAGAGAACCTCATTAGGCTGGTTCGTGTATTTTTGTGAGTGTTTGGAACTTTCCTGAAGGTTTTTTTTTTTTTTCTGTATCTAATTTTTCTTGACATTCGTCATGCTACATATAACCAGCCAACACACTCTTCTGTGTTGAAAATACATGAAATAAACATCCTATTAGACCAAGAAGACTTAGAAGAACACAGGTCCCAAGCTGCAGTTGGCAAAGTAATCAGAAGCAAGCCGAGCCAGTACCTGAATGTTTTCGAGGTCTTTCGAGTGCAGCAGAATCTGAACTTCCTGTAAAGTTTTCAGGTGGTTCCTGTTACTAAATCTGAGCACTTCTGAAATTATTAATTTAGCAAATTCGGGTTTAGGAAACCCCAGATTTCCTGTTCCTATTGCTGGAAATCCAATTGATTGCAGAGACAGTGCCTCGGCCTTCTTCAGACAGTCTCTGATGATGTTTTTCATGATCTGAAAAGCACAAAGCACTTCCTTAAATGTCTTGTTTAGAAATGGGAGGCCCTAAAAAATAAGCACTCAGCAGCTTTTCCTGGGAGCACTGTCCACTCCATTGACCAGGAGCACTGTCCACTCTTTTATGCTTCCAACAAAAGTTAACAGCAGTCTGAAGAGGGAAACTAAGGAGAAGACAAGAGACAGGGAATCTGAGACACCCTTCCAAGAGGGTAGCCCCACTCCACCATGAAGCAAAGAGGGGAAGTGACAGCTGTCTATCACCATCTCCCCACTTCTAACCCTTCCTGACTGTCAATAATTGCTGAGCACAGTAACGAACTTGCATCATTAACTATGACCTACAAGAAGCCATCTACAACTGCAAAGAAATGGCCGTGGGATGGGACCTGCCAAACTCAAGATACTGTCACAGAGAAGAAGCAGACAGGGACTAGCTGGGGTGTGCTATAAGAGGAGTCCAGAGAGCTACTACCCCATTTCCTGGAAGATAGAAAGCTGGGGCCTACCTTCAGTGACCATGCATTGTTGTTGCGTTTCCACTGTGGAACCACCACATGAAATACGTGGCGGCAGCTCAGATTACAGCCACTGGTTTGTAGAATTGTGCCCTCACTGATAGAGACCCCTTGTCCTGCTTTGTTCAATTCTTCCTGGAGTTCTGACCCAGCCTTTTCCAATACGGCCTGAGAAAGGGGTCCTCTGTTGAGTGCAAGATCCACGGGAATGGAGATGACGACGGCGTGGGTCTTCAAGACAAAAAAACAAAGATTCTTTTCAAATTCTTAATAAAAGCATTCATCAACCATGACTATATTTGAGCCACTGGGCTTGGCACAGGAGGACAACAGTTGCTCGTATACATTTCATAATCAATGTTCAGAGAAGCAAAACTCATAAAAGTCACAATGGAAACAATTCAAATGTCCATCGGCTAATGGTTGGGAAGACCAATGTATATTCATCTAATAAGACATTACGCAGCCACTGAGGGATGAAATGTTGACATGAGTTATGACATGAACGACCCCTTAAAGCATTCCTCTCAATGAAAGAAACCGGTCCCAGAAGATCACCAATGCATTATTTCATTTATATGAAACTTCAAGAACAAATGAATTTGTAGATAGAGACAGGTGTGGTGGCACACATCTTTAATCACAGCACTCAGGAGGCAGAGGCAGGTGGATCTCTGTGAGTTCAAAGGCAGCCTGGTCTACATTGTGAGTTCCAGGATAACCAAAGCTAGTTAGTAAGACCCTGTCTCAAAAAGAAAATTTAAAAAACAAAAAAAACAACAGAGTAGATTAGATGTTATCTGGAGCTAGGAAGGTAGGGTGATCAATAGTACCTGCTAATAGGCACAGATTTCTTTCTGGTGGGATTAAAATGCACTAAAGTTAGAGTGCAGGTATGGTTGTATGATTGTGGTTACACACACACACACACACACACACACACGCTCATGTTCACACTACAAGAATTGTCCCTACACGAGCCCCAACACCAAGACCTTCCATGTGTATTTTTAGTGAATATACTAAAAACCATTGATGTGCCCACTTGAATGGGTATTATGAGTTACATAACACTATTTCAAGATTTTAAAAGAGGATCATTAATTACAAGACTGTTAAAATGATTTTTAGCTTTTCTCAGCATAGCCTGTGGGAATATGCTTACAGCAATACGTCCAGGTTAAAAGTTTCAGTTGTAGGGCTGGGGAGATGGCTCGGTAGTTAAGAACACTGGTGACTCTTCCAGAGGACCCAGGTTCAATCCCCAGTACCCACATGGCAGCTCACAAATGTCTGTAACTCCAGTTCCGGGGGAATCTAACACCCTCATACAGACATGCATGCAGTCAAAACACCAATGCACATAAAAATAAATAAGATTTTTTTTTAATTTCAGTTGTATCACTGCTGCTCATAGCACACCAGGAACTAACTGTTCCTGATGGATGCTTAGAGGTGCTTTCTCTTGTAAAACAATTCAAAGCAAAACAGGGTTACGATACCTAGTTCATTTCATCTATTATCATAGCCTGCAAATCCAACTGTTTGTTGTTTAAAGGTAGTAGGGACAAATGACACCCAGTGGTGATAATTCAGGACTTGGATCATGGTCTTTAAACAAAGCTTTTAAAGAGTGGCTAAAAATGTCAAAGTAGGGGCTGGAAAGATGGCTCAGCAGTTAAGAGCACTTGCCCTTCTTCCGGAGGTCCCAGGTTCAGTTCCCAACATCCACCTCAGTGGGCTCACAGCCACCTGTAACTGTCTTCAGGCCTCTGGGTACCCACACACATGTGACCTTCACTCATACGGTCATACACATACACATAAATTAAAAAGTAACAGAAATAAACCTTTAACAAATTTTCTCTATATTACGATGTGTGTTTTCTTTGTTGTCATAATAGTTTTCTATTTAGCTGGGCATGATGGTACGTGTGAGACAGAGGCAGGCAAATCTCTGTTCAAGGCAAGCCTAGATGTGGCACAGTGGATAAGAGAAGTGACTGCTCATTGGCCTGTATCCCCAGTGTGTGTGTGTGTGTGTGTGTGTGTGTGTGTGTGTGTGTGTGTGTGTGTGTGTGTAGGACTAAGTCAAGATCCTCGGGCTTGCTGGTAGCTAGTCTATCCAAAAAACATTAGCTCCCTGCAACAAATACACAAAACAAGAATTGTCCTTACATGATTCCCAACATCTGGACCTTCCTCCAGCCTGCCCACTCACTCCTTCACAAAGGACCCACAGATGGGTTCAGGGAACTGAGCTCCCTCATCCATGTCCAGCATCCAAGTTCACCTTTGCTCATGTCTTTGGACAGATTCCTGCCCTCTGCATCCCCATGCTCTTTTCCACACCTGTAGGTGACAGGAGCCAGCCCTAGATGGACCAAAACTCGACAGATGGAAAGTGGTGAAAATGCAGAGAGGCAGGCCCTGTCTCCTACCATGGATCCACAGTTGGAGTGACGCTACCTCAGTGCTCTTTCAATTCTCACAAACACACCTGATCTCTATTCCTAAGTGATGTGGCAAGAAGCCCAGATCTATGGACAATGTTTGAGCACGTGAGTAGGAGAGCATGGAATTTTCCTCACTTCTTTCCCTCTGCTCTGTCTTCCTTTGGCCCTCAATAAAGCAGGTACAGACCAGCGACATCACAGCACATTGGTGGTGACAGGGGACACTCACCTTAGCATCCTGTACACTTTCTTCCACGAGCTGGATTTTCAGGCCTTCCGGTGACACCAGCAGCCAGCCCTCTTTCAGCGGCGGTTTCCCGGGTATTGGTAACTCTAATGCTTTTAAGCTGGGTGGGGAAGCCGTGTGGGAAAGGGTGGCTTTAAATGTAGTGTCTACAGCTTCAGCAAAGGCCCCAGCAACCTTTGCAGATATGTCTATCAGATAAACTTTTTTCAAGGTGTGACTGCCTGGCTTACGTTGGAAGTTGTCTTTGATGGCTGAAACAATGGTTGCCACACACTGGTCTAAGGGAAAGTCAAAGATCCCAGCGCTGACAGCTGGTATGGCTATGGATTGACACTTGAACTCCTCAGCTAAAGAGAGACTTCGATGCACAACTTTCTTTAACAACATCACACACTCTGGGGCCTTATCTCCCTTCCACCGAGGCCCTACTGCATGGATGACATGATGGCAAGGGAGCTTGCCTGCTTTTGAGATAACGACATTCCCAGGTGGGACTATGCCACCATTCTTGACTATCTTGTCACATTCTGCTTGAAGTTCAGGGCCAGCTGTGTTTGAGAGAGCAAGTGCGAGACCACCAACGTGTTTCAGATGCTCATTTGCCGTATTCACTACCACATCGACAGGAAGCTGAGCCAGGTCTCCTTGCTGTACAATCAGCGTGACTCCTGGGGCTATGTCCTTCTGTAAGTAACACTTCTCCTGAAGGCTGCCTTTCTCACTCTCTCCAACCTCCTGGAGTTCAATGACGCATCCATACAGGCGCTTGATCTCCGTTTTGTAATACGATGCCTTGTTCCGGAAGAAGTGCCTGGCACCAGCCTTATCAATCTGGAATCTTCTAATGCAGACTGAATCCTGGATTTGCTGGACCATGTTCATGCACTGTACAACTTTGCTCTTGAAGCCAGTTAGTAAAATGCCTTTTGGCTCATCCTCCAGCTTAAAGATTGCCTGCACATTTGCCCTCTTTATCTTTTGCCAGAAAAGCTTCCTGTCTGTCTTTATATACTCGATAAGCAAGGATGATTCTATTTCGACCAGTCTTTCAGTTTTCATGTTGTTTTCCAAGAACTCGAAAAGCTGGCTATAGATTTCATTTACTTCTCTCACACAGCCTGCAATGATGACCTCAGCCGGGGTTCCTGAAGTTAATTCATTCTTTATCATAATGGCTGCAGTGGAGCTGTGTTTCTTTTGCAGAAGGTGGATTTTCTTTTTCCACACATTGCCTTCGAGAACTTCCCTGTCCTCAATTTCAATGAGCTTATAACTTAAGGCACTGAGCATTTTTTTCTCCGCTTCTGCCAGGTCTCTGGAAGAATGGGCCAGCAAGAGAAGAGCTGTACCCTTCAGCTCATATGTGGAAAGCATGACCTGTGCTTCAAAAAGAGTCTTAGAAAATTCCTGACTGTCTACTTGCTCTAGAAACATGAAAACTTGAGAAGTAACCAGGACATCTTTCTGAGCCAAGGAATACACCTTTTCCTGGACATCACACTTGACTTTATACACGTCTGCACGGAATCCCTTCAAGCACAGGTCCTGCATGGCGGCATCATAATGAATCTCCATCTCTGGGTACTCTTTGCTTAGAGTCTCCAGGAAACCACTGTGTTGCAAAAGAAAATGTTTCCCTGGAGAAAGGGCCACTTTCTCCTTCAGACTCTGCTCTTCCTTTCTGACCTTTTCTGTGGTGCTATCTATCAATTCCTTGACTTTCTGACTGATGTCTTGGATATCTTCTGATTTTCCGGCTAAGGTTAGACTATCATTATCAAACTCAATCAAAATCCTGTCATCTTCTAAGTCATGCTGTATGATGTCCCATACTGGTGCATACACTTCAAACAACTTAACTTCATATCTAGACCTGATGCCAGAGAGCAGCTCAGATGCATCTTCTTGCCAGGTCTTGATTCTTCGTCTGTGATTGACTAAGGAGGCGGCAGGTCTGATGGTCACGGTACCAGTCATTTCAGACCACATGAGCTCACAGTGACAACATCTCATTTCATCCTCTATTGCCTTGATCAGATGATTATTTTTTTGAAAGAACTTCCACAAAGGAAGACCCAGAGACTCTTGGAAAGATGCTGGAAGCTTGACCAGTGGCTTCTCCTCACCATATAAGGCTGTTCCCAGGGAGGGATAATAGGGGAAGACAGACAGCGGCATCCTGTTGAAATGGTGCTTCTTGGCCATAATGACATCTAACACTTTAAAAGCAAAATAAATAAACAAATAAATAAAGAAGCAACAGTAATCTCAATGTCATGCATTTCCAAAGAACACAAAACAAACTTTTCTAGAGGACAAAAGTCTCTGATGCTTGTAGAACTCAAAGGTGGCATTCTCCATGTGCTCAGCTATAAACTGGTAGATACTAATTACACAAGGCAGATTTTATTTTAGTGCAATAATTACTTTACACCCAAATCACTCTACACAGAAATCACATTCGAGTCTGTTGTTTTTCTGATGTCACTGACGTGACACAATAAGAAACAGATACACATTTGGACACAAGCATGGCATTTGTACCAACATGAAGGACATTTTCATCCTCTGGATAGATCATTCTGCCATCTGTCCCTTCGTGTATAACCCCAGACTTTAACTTTCAGGGTTAACTTAAATTCACAGGAGAAACGCATAACTGTACCAGCACTCTGCATCACTTTCCAAGTGCTTTCCATGATTTTAATGTCTTTAATCTTGAGTGGCCTTCTCAGGTAGAGATTCTACTATACCCTTAGCTAGAGGTGAGAAAGCTGAGGCTGGTGAAGGTTTATTCCATCAACCAAGGGAAATATCTGACCTCATTGCCAGTGTGAGCCAACCCAGACCCCATGTTCTTGCCTCTATACCAAATCAAAATCACCCTCACAGTCATTGGAGAGCCCAGCCCCAGAAGTCACAATTTAGTAAGGCCCTCCTCATTATAATCTCCCTCGACTGTGGGTACTGGGACAGGGGACAGTCATCACCACAACCCGCTCTCATTCTCTTTCTCTTTCTCCAGGACTCGCCTGACTTTGTTTTAGTTGATGGGCAAGGGGAAGTAGTATCTGCATGGATTAGAGTCAATCCAGCAACAACTTGGATTTAAACAGCACTCATGGTAGAAAGATGTTAAAATATAGTGCCCTAATGAAGGACTCTGTCCTAGGGCGGGTATCAGGCCTGAGGGAAAAAAATGTGACCTTCAGAGACCCAACCTCCCACAGGGGCTCCAGAGAGGCAGGACAGCCTGAGTGACCTCTAGCATAGACTCAGCACCTTAGGCCAAGCACTGTTCAGGGATTATTTCATTGAGTCCTTCCAGAACTCTTCTGAGATAATTCCTGCTGTGCTAACTCTACAGACGAGAAAATGGAAGGTAGGTTTGAGGGCTAAAGGTCACAAAGCCAGTGAGCACTGATCAGGATTGGAACTCAAGTCTCTCTGACTCACGATGACCATTGCAGATGTCGTCAACATGACTTTCAGTCTCCTGGGCCCGTGCCTGAGGTCATGAGAAATGGTCCCCACGATGTCCTGGCTCAGCACAGGGACAGCAGAAGGGAGAAACAGACATGCTCTGCAGAACTCTACATGCTTCTGAGTCCACCTTTACCTAAACACGTTGAAGTCAATTTGAGGATCAATGTGGGGGACCTACAACCCACAGCTATCTCTTTGTGAGTACAGCCTGTCAACAGTTCCTACAATGGCGACATTTCCAGTCAGAGGCGGGAATCACCAGAGGCTCTCCCTCGCCTCTCATCAGCCTGTGTTGCTTCGCCAGGGCGTGCCTTGCTGCCCTATTCTGCACCAAATCCAGATGAATGAATGATTGGTGCCATTTCTGACGGATGAACAGACAAACGCACTCGGGTTGAAGTAACTGCTGAAATGGCCAACCATCCAGGTTATGCTGGGTGGCAGGCCAAGACACATTACCTTTGCTGTCACAAAACTCAACCAGTGCCGAACTCTCTTCCGGGAAACACTCAACCCGGGCAACTCTTCCGCCCCCATTGGAAGGGTTTTCAAAGTAGAGCTGCAGCTGGTAATCATCCACCCCTGGAGGCAGGTTTTCCACCCTAACTACATTCGTTGTTTCCAGAAGTCTCGGCACAAGCTGCAGTCGTCGGTTCGAGTGGTGACCGCTACAATCAATAATAAATTTTCTGGTATCTACAAAACAAAAATAAAATGAGAAAATTTTCGATGACATCTCTAATATGTATGGAAGCAATGGCTTGGCTACCACTGAGAAGGGGGAACTAGCCAATTGCTGAATTTTCTGCCACTGAGCTCTCCTTTAGCCAACCCTCCTGAGAGCACGCCTCACAATGCCACCCTTCCCCCCATTTCCTCAAGACCCTTGACACCCACTCCGCCAGCAGGCAGGAGCCCCAGCCCCAGCCAGGTTACTGACTCCAAACACACAGCCAAGGGCACTTTCAGTTTTATTTTCATGTACACACACACACACACACACACACACACACACACACACACACACAAAGGAAAAATAAACTAGTCAGGAGCCAGGTGCTGATAGCACACGCCTTTAATCCCAGCACTCAGGAGGCAGAGACAGGCGGATCCCTGTGAGTTTGAAGCCAGCCCGGGCTACATAGAGAGGTCCAGAACAGCCAGGGCTATACAGAGAAACCCTGTCTCTGGAGAGAAAAAAAAGCCAGCAACAACAAAACAACTAGTCGTGTTTTTAAAGTTCTCCTCTTTTGTGTTTGTATATACAACTGCCCACATCTGCAGTGCCCGTGTGTGCAGTACCTGTGTGTGCAGTGCCTGTGTCTGCAGTGCCCACACCTGTAGTGCCCATGTCTGCAGTGCCTATGTCTGGAGTGCCTGTGTGTGCAGTTCCCATGTCTGCAGTGCCTGTATGTGCTGTGCTCACAACTGTAGTGCCCTTGTCTGCAGTGCCCATGTGTGCAGTACCAGTGTGTGCAGTGCCATGTCTGCAGTGCCTGTGTGTGCAGTGCCATGTGTGTGCAGTGCCCTTTGTCTGCAGTGCCCATGTGTGCAGTTCCTGCAGTGCCTGTGTGTGCAGTTCCCATGTGTCTGTAGTGCCTGTGTGTGCAGTGCTCATGACTGCAGTGCCTGTGTGTGCAGTGCCTGTGTGTGCAGTACCTGTGTGTGCAGTGCCCTTATCCCACAGGGGAGACAGGGTACTTTTATTTTACTGTGATGCCAAGGATCAACTCGAACCACCCTACCAAAATAGCGCTGTGTCTGCAGCCCTCCTCCGTTTTTTCAGTTGCTCCTATTTATCCTTCCGGACTCCGCCTAATCGTCTCTTAGATTGGCAGGGTGGATGGTGGGCCTGTGGTGCACCAAACTTTGTGCTGGGATCTGGGAAATGAAGACAGGTCCTTCCTTGCTTGTGTATCAGCGGGGAGGTGTGGATCATGAACACAAATGAATTGCCTTTTGGAGCTCCAATGAGGAGCAGATAACACTGGGACTCAGACTCGGGGTGTATATGGTCTCTCTGTGGTCTCTAATTTGAAGACTAAGGGGGGGGGGGTGCCAAATGGATAAGAGGAGGTAGGCAGTGGCCGCATGAACAAGCTTGGTGCCGTTTGGAGATGGTCAGGTGACACTGCTGGAGGACACGCTCAGGTGAGCACAACCATGCACGTTCTAGTCTCCCCCCCCCCCCCCCCGCCTCAGGTTACTAAGCTGAGAGACGACTTCTCTTTCCTCTTCATCATTCATTTACACACATGCCTCCTTCCTCCTCCCAGACAGAGTTCCTCTAGTGAGAGAACTATGATTTTCTTCACCTTTGGGCCTTAGACCCTAAACTGGTACCCGGACCCTAACAGAGGCTATAGTTTGGAGCAAAACTGTCCCAGAGGCTCATGTGGTAAAAGGCTTAGTCCTCTGCTGGTGCTGCTGAGAATAGTGGATCCTTTAACGAGTGAGGCCTGTGGGAAATGTTCCTGTTCTAGAGTGCGGAAGAAGGGGACGAGATGACCCTGTCTCCCTCACCACCACCACCACTGAGACAAACAATCTTCCATCTGCCTCACCATAAGCCCCAAAGCAACAGGGCTAACAGGTCATGAATTGAAGCCACCAAAACCGTGAACTAGAACAATCCTTTTGGAGGCTGACTACCTCAAGTATTTGTTACAGTAACAGAAAGCTAACACAGTATGTATTCCAGATTGCTGCTCAATGAACAGAAGCAAGATCATTTAAATTCAAATTTCCCTTGTGGGTCTAGGGAGATGGCTCAGAGGTTAACATCACTTGATGCCTTTGGCGAGGACTGTGATTCAGTTCCCAGCGTCTGCTTGGAAGCCCACAACCATCTGTAACTCCAGTTTCAGGGGATCCAATGCCCTTTACTGGCCTCTTCAGGTACTGCATGCATGTGGTACATAAACAAATTTTTAAGCTTCCCTTTATAAGAAGTAATAATAAATATGAAATAATAATAGTGCCTTTTATCGAATCCTTACCATGCCTCAGTTACTATGTTAAGAATCATCTCACTTAACCTTCACAGGAATTTAGGTTAAGTATGATCATCCCTGTTTTATGGATGAGTGGATAAGGAACAGAGAAAATAATAACTTGGTCGGCTTCATACACCCAGTTAAGTAACAGGGCTAGAATTCTGACCATACCACACAGTCAGCTTGACTGACACCCCACCACAGCCATGAGACGGGGGGCTTGGACTTGGAAATTTGCCCTGTTCTGGGTGGAGCTGGGTCTTGCTTGTGACAATGACCTAACAGAGCACTAATTTCCTTTTTTGTGTTTATGCATGTGCACACGTAAGTGCATGTGTGTGTGTGCATTTGGAGGACAGAGGACAACTTGTATGAGTCCCCGGGATCAAACTCAGGCTGTCGGGCTTGGTGGTGGTGCCTTTTCCTGCTCTGCCATCCTGCTAGCTGGGACAGTCACCTTCCCCATTCAGTGGGCTCCCTCATCTCTGCATGTGTGACCAGGAAAGGGGAGTGGAGATCAGCTACCCGGGCTACACTCCAGTCCCCCCATCTCTCAGCAACATCGCGCCCCTGTCATAGGGTTGTTGAAAGGAATGAATAAATTAACACGGAAGGGTTTAGCGAGTGCCTGACTTACTTACAGCAAGCACTAAGGGTAAGTTTGTTGGCATTATTGTCTTCCAGTAAGTGTGTCCATTCTTAACTCCTCCCGGGGAAATAAGAGAGAGTTCAAACTCCTCCACTTGAAATCACCTTGCACTTCCTATTTCTCCCCAACCCCACCCATCCACTCAAGCAATCAGATAATAAAGGGCAGTCTATTAAACATACCCAAATTGGATCTCACAATGGATTTGTTTCTCTTTCCGAAATCTGAGGGGAAAGGCATCTGTATTGAATGAGAGGCCTTGTTTATGCACTACAACCAAGAGTCAAACTTTCAGAGATGTCTCAAATTCTGGGGTGTGGCGCACAGACACCTGAGGATGCAGCTTCCCCCCGCCCCGCCCCCAGGGGCTCACCTATAGGCTTCTGAAAGGTAACCACAGCGACGGCAAAATCTCGGATCACTTCCAGCTTGAAGTCATCACTGGTGAGACCACTTACATTCTCCACTAGCATGGTCAGCACAAAGTCAGTCATGTTCTCGGGCACGTTTTCAAATGCCACCATGGAGGAAATGTTTTCACATTCTCTGGGGACATCGTCCCTTGTTTCTGATCTGTCGCTGGGAGATTGTGTTGTATCCAAGTCATCTGATAAATTTGGGAATGACAACAAGTGTAAGGTATTAATTAAATCATGGTTTTATGAATCATCCTGAGACAACCCTCCCCTCCCCCAATCCCATCTCTTGGCTAACTCCGCTGAATGGAAATGTCGGACAGTGGAGCTTTTGCTTTAATGAATTAAAAACTAAAATGTGGGGCTGGAGAGGTGGCTCAACGGTTAAGAGCACTGGCTGCTCTTCCAGAGGACCTGGGTTCAATTCCCAGCACCCACATGGCAGTTCACAACTGTCTGGAACTCCAGTTCCAGGGAATCCAACACCCTCACACAGACAAACATCCAGGCAAAACACTAATGCACATAAAATAAGAATAAATAAATTGTTTTAAAAAAAACTAAAATGTACTATTGTGGTTTTGTTGTTGTTGTTAGTGAATTAACAACTAAAAATAGCATTTTTTTTATTTGTTGTTGTTGTTGTTATCACTAATTCAATTTTATTACTTTTCTCTCCCCCCTCCTTTGTCTTTTTGAGGAATGTGCATCATCCCTCATATGTATCTCTCAAGTACTAGACTGTAATTCCAGAACCAAGCTTCTAAAAGCAGGGCACAGCTTTCTTCATCTTTGTGTTGCTGGCACACGGCCTAGAGCTGAGGCTCATGGATCCTCACTGAGTTGGAGAACTACTGTTGGTCTCACTGGAGGAGATCAAGGGTGTCTGAAATACTCATGCAAAACAAAAGAACAGGTTAAAGATTAACACTATAACAGTATTAATGAGTGCTGTGGGATGTTCTGTATGTCAAATGTGTTGCTCTGATTGGTTAAAATAAATAAAGTGCTAATTGGCCAGTAGCCAGGCAGGAAGGATAGGGTAGATGGGACAAGGAAGAGGAGAATTATGGGAAGTGGAAGGCTGGGTAGAGAGATACTGCCAGCTGCCGCCATGATAAGAAAGATGTAAGGTACTGGTAAGCCACAAGCCACGTGGCAAAGTATAGATTAATAAAAATGGGTTAATTTAAGATAGAAGAAGTAGATAACAAGAAGCCTGCCACGGCCATACAGTTTGTAAACAATGTAAGTCTCTGTGTGCTTACTTGGTTGGGTCTGAGCAACTGTAGGCCTGGTGGGTGAGAGAGATTTGTCCTGACTGTGGGCCAGGCAGGAAAACTCCAGCTACAAATGAGGAATGTCTCATTGGGTAAGACAGCTTGCTGTGTAAGTGTGAGGGCCAGAGTCCAAATCTCCAGCACCCTCATAAATAGCTGGCATCACTCCATGTGCCCGGTATAGGGAGAAGAGATAGGCAGATCCCAAGAACTCTCTGGCCAGCAGAGAGAAGGCAGAAGGCCGAGGGATGGGGGAAAGAAAGAATTCCTTTCCCTAAGATTTGGATGTCTGCATCTCTGGGGTTGTTCTTGCTTATCTTACTCAGCCTGGTTCTTCATTTGTTAGCCTTTATAAAGGTATTATTAGTTGCTCTTTTATTTAAGTCTGGGGCAGGACATGGCCTGCCCACCCACTAGTGAAACAGGAGACCCCCTCCTCCCCAGACCCAGTGCTGGCTGTTCCCTGCAGCAGATGAGGAAAGATGAGCTGGGAAGCTGGGGTCCACCTAAGACACACCAAATGCTCACAGAGCACTACTACCCAAGAAGCACACAGCAAGCATCCATTACGTGTCCTATCCTTGCTATGACTGGCCACCCAAGCACAAGTATCCACCTCCAAGGTCTTCCTTGCCTCTCCTCAGCTGCAAACATCTCCCAGCACCAGAAAGAACTGGTCTTGTTCCTCTGACGGGAGCCTGAAGAGCTGAACGGGCTCCCTCAGGGAATGCTTCATACACATCTGGCTGAAACTGGAAAGATGACGCAATGCCAGGCGGCTCTGAGCTGAGCAGATCCTGCCTGGTGTGGATCTAGAGGGAAGATCTCCCTAGCAACCTGTTTAATAAACACAAAACTGCCTGGTGAACACTAGGACCGCCTTAGCTGAGACTTACCTGGTTCCGCAGCGCCTTTTTTTGTCTTGGATTCCTAAAACCCAAACAGTAAGACAGCATTAATACAAGAAACATTTCTTTTTGTTTGTTTGGTTGGTTGGTTGGTTTGTTGGTTGGTTTTGTTTGTTTTTTCAAGACAGGGTTTCTCTGTGTAACTAACTGTTCTGGCTGTCCAGGAACCTCCTTTATAGACCAGGATGGCCTCGAACTTACAGAGATCCACCTGCCTCTGCCTTCCGAGTGCTGAGATTAAAGGTGTATATCACCAGCACCCAGCAACTACAAATCATTTCATATATAAATAAAACACCTCTTGGGACGGACTGGAGATGTAAGTTAATTGAAATTGAAATGATAATGACACATTTGGGTAATGGGCTGGTGAATGGATCAGAGGCTACCATGTTACAGCGTGTCTTCTCTGCTGGTCACAACAGTCATTGATGAAATGAGACATACACAAGCGTCTCCAGCTCATGCCAAGGGTAAGGCAGCTTAGCCCATGGCTAAGCTGTATGTTTACTGTATGAGCATGGTGCATGTGCTACACAGAGGTCCCTGGCAATCTTCTTCACAACTGAGGGAACAGCACACACAGCGTGGACTGCTGGCCTTTCAAGACAACAAAAACAAAATGGCAGGCTTCTGGTTATAAAGAAACCAAGACAAATAGGTGCAAACTTTGACGCCCCAAGTTTATTACTATTGTACCCCACAAAACCTCGACTCTTCCAAAAGTGTCAAAAAATGGCTGCTTCTCCATTGTTTACTGCCCTTCCTGCTCCACAGTTCCAAGCTGCCATTCTCAAGCTAGTGTGACTGAGGCCTTCATCTACCATTCTCCTGTTCTTTTCTTTTCAAAATACAGTCTCACTATGTAGCCTTGGCTGGTCTGGACTCACTATGTAAATCAGGCTAGCCTTGAACACATAGAGATCTCCTACCTCTACTTTCTGAGTGCTGGGATCAAAGGTGTGGGGGCCACCTCACCCGGCATGTCTTCACCATATTTTCATCACGGAGAATCCCACACACCTTGGAATAATACCCTGTGTCCTTTTGTGTCTCTCATAGGTATCCTTACCTCTTCTGGAACTGCTTCCTTAGAGACTGAGGCTTCACCTGGGTCTTCAGGCAACCAGACAGTTAACTTGAATGTCCCTTTTCCTTGCCACACTAACTCATGATTCTCTTTCTCCAGAACATTCTGCCGAACTGAAGAGTGAAAAACAAAACAAAACACACAAAAAAACTTTTAAGCCAAATTGCAAGCAATTTTCCTTACATAATTAGTTCATGATTTCTACAGACTTCACCACTATGAGCCAGCAGCTCATCCGGTTTCTCTAAGAAGCAAGCTCCTGGAAAGAAGGAAACTTTATCAAATGGATTAGAATTTCACCTTTAACCTTATTCTGTGTGCATTATTCATGCTGTGTACAAGTGGTCCACATGGAGAAGTGTGTGCCACTGGTGATGTGGAGGCCACGGTAGGACACTGGGTATTTCCTTGCATCTCTCTGCCTTCTGGCCTGGAGACCAGGTCTCTCACTGAACCTGAAGCTTGTCCTTTTGCCTAGGCTTGCTGGCCAGAGAGTTCTTGGGATCTGTACTCTACATGGGGCACATGTAGCCATGTTCCGCTGTTTATGAGGGTGCTGGAGATTCAAACTCTGGCCCTCACACTTACACAGCAAGCTATCTTACCTAGTGAACCATTCCCCTGCCCCTAAAACTTACTGGGGTGTTGTGGGGTTTTGTTGTTTTGTTGAGACAAGGTCTTACTATGTATCCCTGGTTGCCCTAGAACTTGCTCTGTAGACCAGGCTGGCCTCAAACTCACAGAGAGAGGCCTGCCTCTGTCTCTCAAGTGCTGGGGTCAAAGCATGTTCTGTCATGCCCGGATTACTTCTTAATATTCATTGCGTCAGCTTAGTGATGGAGTGTTCCCCAAGGGCCTTGAGATTATAAACATGGTTGCCAGGTCATTGTCTAATGGGAGGTGCTAGAAGCTTTGAGACGTGGAGCCTAGGGACTGGAGATATGGCTCAGCGGTCAAGAGCACTGGCTGTTCTTCCAGAGGTTCTGAGTTCAATTCCCAGCAACCACATAATGGCTCACAACCATCTGTAATGAGATCTGGCACCCACTTCTGGCCTGCAGGCATATATGCAAGCAGAATACTGCATATGTAATAAATAATAAATCTTTTTTTTTGTTTTGTTTTGTTTTTTTTTGTTTGTTTGTTTGTTTTGTTTTGTTTTGTTTTTTTGTTTTTTGAGGCAGGGTTTTTCTGTAGCTTTGGAGCCTGTCCTGGACTAGCTCTATAGACCAGGCTGGCCTTGAACTCACAGAGATCCACCTGCCTCTGCCTCCCAGGTGCTGGGATTACAGGTGTGCGCCACCACCGCCCGGCAATAAATCTTTAAAAAAAAAGAAGAAGAAGAAGAAGAAGTGGAGCCTAGAGGAAGGAACTTAGATTCCAGGGGTGGGGGTCGGGGGTGAGGGGAGCTTGATCCTGGGACACCAGCCCTTTCCTCCTTTCTTTATCACTTCATAGCCAAGAGTTCTCAACAGTGTGCTGCCTTGTGCCATTGGCCCCAAAGCAGAAGGCCAAGTGACTGTAGACCAAAACCTCAAAAACTGTTGAGCCCAGATAAACCCTTCCTCTATTCAAGATGATTATCTCGCAACAATGGACTGCTGGTGAACACCGTTGGCATCCTGCTAAACAAATCCACTTACAAAGCCTTAGTCTTCTTATTGACTAATGAGGGTAACAGGAATTGTTTTGAGTCAGTAAGTGCATGTGTTGAAGAAATACAGTTTAGTAGTTCAGTACTTGTACTGTACTCAGTAGGTGCTGACGTTAGGAATATTTATAATTACAAGGATAACTAGGTACATGGTATGATGAGAGCCATGTTTTAGGGAGGTGACCCAGCTGGCCACTATCAGAATGAACAGGAGTCCAGCCACTTCAACTAACACTGCAGCCTGCAGTGATAAACAACCCATATTTGGTAGTAAAGGGAGCAGGAAAAAAATGGAGTAGAAGATTTTGAAAAATAAAAGAAAAACAAAACACAGAATTAGAACACTGGACAGCTGAACTACAATGAAAACTGAACAGAATCCAAAGACTTGCCATTTGATTTCCAACTCACCCACTAGCTAGCTGAGTAAAGAAATAAACATCTCTGGAGCAGAGTTTTCGCTATTGAAAGGATCAAGGAATGCTGTCCATCACATGGAGAGCTATGAAAATGTAAACTGTAAGCATCAGAAACAGCAGCCAGAGAGAGAAGAGGGAAATCTGAGTAGCTCAGACCATGGAGAACCAGGAAGGTACAGGAGGTCCCTGGCCCACAGACAGATCAAGGAGAAAGCTACCAGAACCTTTCTGTTCACAGTTGCTGCTAAATGTTCTCTGATGGGCAGCTCGTCGGATGAGCTCAGAGCCTATCATAAAGGGAGACATGACAGTTCTCCCACCTCAGCCACGAAGAGGGCAGGCCAAATGGACTTCACTTAGATGTTCATCCAGAAGGAACAGGGGACTCTCTATGACTAGTCAGGAGTTTCCAGAGAAGCTGTATGGGGCTGGTAAGGGGACTGAGGACTGTGTGACCTAACTGGAAGCCAGTTGCCTAATGTCATGCATCTCTATGTTGCATCCCTCTTCTTCTTTCCTGGACTTTGGTGAAGTCCATCCAAGGTATCCAAACATGACTGCCTCTTCTTGGATTGTATGCAATATGTATGGACACAAGTATTGCCAGAGGGCCACAGTGGCAATAGCAGTATTCCCAAGAAGAAAGTGAAGGGGGGCTGCTGTGGGATAATGCTTTTGTACGCTGGTTTAATAAAACGCTGATTGGCCAGTAGTCAGGCAAGAAGTATAGGCGGGATAAGCAGACAAGGAGAATTCTGGGAAGAGGAAGGCTGAGTCAGGAGATGCCAGCCCGCTGTCCAGGGAGCAGCATGTAATGGCACACAGGTAAAGCCATAGAAAATGAGGCAGGGCAGTGATGGCACACACCTTTAATCTCAGCACTTGGGAGGTGGAGCCAGGTGGATCTCTTTGAGTTTGAGGCCAGCCTGGGTTATCAAGTGAGTTCCAGGAAAAAGGTGCAAAGCTACACAGAGAAACCCTGTCTTGAAAAAAAAAAAAAAAGAAAGAAAGAAAGAAAGAAAGAAAGAAAGAAAGAAAAGAAAACGTGGTGACATATAGATGAACAGAAATGGGTTAGTTTAAATGTAAGAGCTAGTTAGTAGTTGGCATGAGCTAATGGCCAAGCAGTTTTCGTTAATATAAGCCTTTGTGTGTTTACTTGGGTCTGAGCAGCTGCAGACAGGGCAGGACACAGGAAAACTTCCAGCTACAGGGGGTGGGGTTGGAAAAATGGCTCAGTGGTTAAGAGCACTGACTGCTCTTCCAGAAGACTGGGGTTTAATTCCCAGCACCCACATGGCAGCTCACACCTGTGTGTAACTCCAGGATTTGACACCCTCACACAGACATACATGCAAGCAAAACACCAATGCACATAAAATAAAATTAATAATAATAAGAAGAAGGATAATAATAATAATAAGAAGAAGAAGAAGAAGAAGAAAGTGAATCTCAGAGGAGTCAAAATTCTGTCATCTAGCCTCTCCCCTGTGCCCGTCTCAAGTCAACTGTGTTCAGTTAAGAAGGTGGTGGGTTCTAGGGTTAAGAGTACTGGCTGCCCTTCTAGAGGACCCAGATTCAGTTCTCATCAACCACATAGCAGTCTACAAGATCTGTAACTCCAGTTCCAGGGGATCTGCTGCCCTCTTGTAGCCTCTGCAAGCACTGCATGCATGTGGTATATAGACTGACAAACAGGCAAACACCCACACACATACAATAGAAATAAATGTGTGTGTGTGTGTGTGTGTGTGTGGTTTTAGAGACAGAGACAGAGTTTCTCTGGGTAACAGTCCTGGCATTTGCTTTGTAGACCAGGCTGGCCTTGAACTCACAGAGCTCTGCCTGCCTCCATCTCCCGAGTACTGGAATTAAAGGCATCTGCCACCACCCAGCCAAATCTTTTTTTTTTTTTTTTTTTTTTTTAAGATTAGTTTCCTTACTTCAAGAATACCTAGGCCCTCACATACTAAACAGGAGCCCATTTAGGACTAGAAAGTATGATAAAGTGTGCACATCTGAAATGGGGTTTACAGTGATTTGAGTTTGGGTCTGAGAGTATAACTCCATGTCCTAAGGGGAAAAAAGACATACATGCTCAACAGTATTTGCCCTGGGACTGCAAGGGCAAATCTATTGCAGGGAAATTCCAGCTGACTTGTTGCTCAGGGAGCAGTGCCTCGAATAGGAAACCAAAAGTGAATGGAAATCTAGTCACTCTAAAGACTGACGCTCAACAACGATACATTTTAATATGTTTTGAGTCATCTGTGTTGGGAGTAAAATGCGAGGGATCACCTGAGCCATCTGGAAGAAGAGAGGGATTGTGGGCTGGAAGCCCCGGAGGGAGAAAGTTGTGCCTTTGATGTTTGGGAGGTGAGCCCAGCCCAGCCTTCCCCTCACCTGCCCAGAGGTCTGTTGTGAAGGCTAGAACTGGAACTGTATCACCACAACCATTTTTTCCCACACTGTGTATGTCATTATACTACCAATATCTTATATATTCTCTCCATTTTGGTGAGTTGAGGTTCTCAATAAACAACGGAGATTTTTGCAGACTTCAGCATGTCCTGGTCACTTCAGAGGGTTGGTGGCACATGCTTCCCCACTCACTCCCACACTCACTGTGTCTAGTTACCCCATCCTCCCTGTGAGCAGGATGCAGTAGTCTGTGCCCCTAACATGCCACCAACGTTTGAGGACAGCTCTAGAGAAGAACACACTCCATAAGGGTCATGTCTACTGGGGTATGGACAGCTGGAATAAACTGGGAACCTTCTATAGTCGTTCTCACCCTGTGGGTGGCGACTCCTCCAAGGCTAGAGCCACCCTTTCATAGGGGTCGCCTAAGGCCATTAGAAAACAGAGATAATTATATTACGATCCATAGCAGTAGCAGAATTACAGATCTGAAGTAACAACGAAAATAATTTTATGGTTAGGTGCCACCACATGTATAATAGGGTTGTAGGGTATTACAGGGTCATAGCAGGAGGAAGGTTGAGAACCACTGCTGTAGGAAAAGTGAAATCAAGCCTAGGATAACATGATTCTTGCTTTCCGGAAGGGGTCGGCGCCATGCAGGTCTCTTGTGCTCTCCTACCCAAGCTTTCTGAAAACCTGTCATTTTTCCTTCTTGGACCCCTGATGGGCCCTTACCTTGCCTATAGCCTGGCCTCCTTGCGTCTCCTCTGGCCCAAGTGCTTCTCCAAATCCAGGGACAGGAAGGAGGAATTGCTACATTCTGAGGATGACCCTAAGCTACAAAATCTCTTGTGGGAACCAAGTGGCCTTCTAGAAGCCACAGGTCTAGGGCTTTGGCTCACCCATCTGAGCAAACAAGCAAGGCTGGCCTCCCTTGCCATTTGCGACAGAAGTGGGGAACGTTCAGCTTCTCAATTGTTCCGGGGCCTTCCAGCGATGAGGGAACCCCCACTCCATGCCCTCACCCCCACCGGGCCTCAAAGCTCACAGCCACCTCAGGCCGCAGGAGGCGGAAGGACAAAGCAGGAACAAGACCCCAGGCTGTGGCACAAGAGCTCCAGGGCTCTTCCCTCCCCGAGCTCGCACCCCAAAGACACCCCGTCCCCAGAATCCTGCGATTGCGACCCAGGATACTAGCTGACCCAGGACTCAAGTTTTTCCATTCTTTTCCTGCACGACCTGAATAATAAAAGGGGGGGGGGGGGAGGGAGGGAGGGAAGGGAGAGGGAGAGAGGGAGAGGGAGAGAGAGAGAGAGAGAGAGAGAGAGAGAGAGAGAGAGAGAGAGAGAGAGAGAGAGAGAGAGAGAGAGAGAGAGAAACGGGAAGGTTCACAGCATCAGGAAGCGCCTGGAAGAGCAAAGGGAACCGCCACTCCGGGATGCGCTCGCCACCCAGGTTCTGCCCCCAGGATCTCCCCCTCCCACGGGGCTGTAGCCGAGTTCTTGGCCTGGCACCTGTGGCCTCGAACCCCGCGCGGGGTGACCTTCCTTGGCCTTCGCGCCCCTCACCGTCATCCGGGGAGAAGAGCACCAGGAAGCGCCCCGGGCTCCCGGGCTGCTGGACGACCTCGCACTCCCCTCCGCCCGACTTCTTCCGGCTCTGGAAGTACATTTGCAACTTGTTGATCAAGGTCTTCGGGGGGTCGGGGCCCCAAGACCCCTCTACCAGCAGCGGGAACGACCCGGACGCTGCCATCCTGGCTGGCCTGGGTGACGGCGACTGCCGGGTCGCCCAAGCTGCTCAGGGTTTTACTTTAACTTCTCTTTCGCTTTCATTTCCTGGAAATTCCTCCCCGCCCTAAGTTTCTATCTTCACCCAGCTGTGCCGGGATTGGAATACTGCAAACACCCCCCACCCCACCCCACACACACAAGGGCCCCCGACACACCCAGTCCCCCACTTTCTTCTCCTGTCCTCAATAGAACTGTGTCAATCCTGCCTAGCTGGCGGTCCCCCAGACTCCAGCCTCCAGTGCACCTTGCATAGCGGCTCCCTAGCTGGGCTCCGCCCTCACTCCACCCCGGCCACACTCCACCCCGGCCACAGCGAGCTTTCCTCCATCACTACAATAATTTCAGTACACCCGAAACCCACACTGTATGAGAGGAAAGGGGCTCACAAAAGGATCCTCTCGGGATGCTCCCTGCTCACTAGGGGACCAACCATCAGAGTTAGACGTGTCTTTCCTGCTTCTGAATTCTGTTTGCTCATCTGTGAACACTCTGTGTCTACAAACTCCCAGATCTGCATACTACAGAGAGGCTGGAGAAAAGGTGGGCTCTAACCTGCCCCTGAAGGGAGGATTTGTTGAAGCATATGAAAAGTTCATCCAGGAGTAGGCCAAGCAAGAGGCTGAATAAATAATAAGTAGTGCAGGTGTGAATGTGTGTATACTCAACAGGATGAGCAAGAAAGTTTCAGAGACATGATTAAAGAGAAGCTTTGCCAGATTGGGCGGCGGTGGTGCGCAGGACTTTAATCCCAGCACTCGAGAGGCAGAGGCAGGAGGATCTCTATGAGTTTGAGGCCAGCCCGGTCTACAGAGCAAGTTCCAAGACAGGCTCCAAAGATACAGAGATACCCTGTCTCAAGAAACCGAGAGACAAAAGAAGAGGGGATCAAGATCATGATGGGGAAACCTACAGAGACAGTTGACCAGTGCTAGTTGAAGCTCACTGACTCTGGACTGACAGCTCGGGAACCTGCATGGGACTGAACTAGGCCCGCTGAATGTGGGTGACAGTTGTGTGGCTTGATCTGTTTGTGGGGTCCCTGGCAGCAGGACCAGGACTTAACCCCGGGAGCATGAACTGGCCTTTTGGAACCCATTCCCTGTGGTGGGATACCTTGTGCAGCCTTGATACAATGGGGAGGGGCTAGGCTCTCTTTCAACTTGGTATGCCAGACTTTGTTGACTACCATGGGAGGCCTGACCCACTCTGAGGAGTGGATGGGGGTAGAGTGGGAGGGAGGTGAGGAGGCGGGAGAAGGGGAGGGAGGGGGAACTGGGGTTAGTATGTAAAGTGAAAAAAAATTTTAATAAATAAATATATTTAAATAAAAAAGGAACCGAGAGAGAGAGAGAGAGAGAGAGAGAGAGAGAGAGAGAAGAAATAGCAATCCTACCCAGATCTTTCCAGAGGTTGACTGAACAGAAAGATGGGGAGTCAGGCAGTGAATGGGGGTGGGAGTTTGGGCTCAGAAAGTTTTTATTTTTGTTTCTTAAATTTAAATATTTTGAAGCTAGAAAAGCCCTACATATTCATAAATGTTTGCACAAACAAGGGATCTGGAAGACGTTGGTGGCCTCAGCCCTGACCTCCCCAGGCGCCAGCAGCAAGGCATTGTGAACAAAGACTGGGGTTGGATGAAATCTATGCGTTTTTACAGCTAGGATTGCAGTTTGAAGGTGGTACAGCTCAGTGAGAGGCTCGTGAAAAGTTTGGTAATACTGAAAGGCTTCTGAAGGTACAATGACTCAAAATGAATTCAAAATCAATTGCATAACACATTGCCTATGGCCATGCTCAACGGTGTCGTGTTTCCTGAAATCACTGCAGCCTTGTTCTGAGCACGCACTTTCCAGAAGAGGCCTTCACACCAGATGACACCAAGGAACACTCTGAAACACCTCAGCTCAGATGAGAGACTTTGGTATGATGCCAATTGCAGTTTCTATTGTATACTAAGTTTCTGTTCTTTTTTTTTTTTTTTCCTTCGAGACTTCCTCTATGTAACAGTTGTGGCTGTCCTGGAACTTGCTCTGTAGACGAGGCTGACCTCGAACTCACAGAGATACTCCTGCCTTTGCCTCCCGAGTGCTGGGATTAAAGGTATGCGCCACCACCGCCCTGAAAAGTTTCTGTCTTATAGAAACACGTTATCTTAGTAACAAAAACAGACTTTTAATATGTTCCTGGTGTAATTATCAAATTAGTCTGTCTTTGGATTGCATCATGGTAGAATGCTTAGTTTTAAAAATTGCTTTTTCAGCTATGTGGTGGCGGCACACACCTTTAATCCCAGCACTCGAGAGGCAGAGCCAGGCAGATCTCTGTGAGTTCGAGGCCAGCCTGGGCTACCAAGTAAGTTCCAGGAGAGGCTCAATGCTACGCAGGGAAACCCTGTCTCGAAAAACCAAAAAAAAAAAAAAAAAAAAAAAAGCTATTTCAGAGGTTGTAATCCAGCACCCATATGGCAGCTCACAACCACCCTAGTTCCAGGAAATCTAATACACTCTTCTGGTTTCTGTGGTCACTTCATACACATGTGATGCACTGACACACATGCAGGCAAAACACCCATGCACATAAAATAAAAACAAATAAAATCAAATTCCTTTCAACAAATTTTGGCTTGGGAATTAAGACAGAATTTCCTACTATTTCTGAAATGGTCAAAAACATGCATCTGCCATTTTATATTGTGTATTTAATTCAAAGTAGGATTATCAACATTGACAACTGTGAAATAAAAAATATTCATTAACTCTGAAAAAAAATGAAAAGGTCCTGCAAATATTCAGCCAAGATTTAGTTCTTTATGTAAAAAATACATTTGTTGCAATATGCAAATTTGCTTCCATTTTTAGTAAATGATAAAAGTGTATGTGAACTCAAGAATTGTCTTAAAATAACTTTCTTTATGAGTTATTATCAGTAAATGCTTGATTTATATACCTGAGGTTGCATTAAAGATTGTCAGATGTGAGAGGAAGAAGTCCTAGCTTAGGCTCTGTCAAGTTCAGAGAAACTTTGGAGAAAGACAGACCTTGCTTATTGTTACTTAATCCCAAAGAACCGAAACAGTATAAAGAGGGTCAGAGACCCAGAGAAGAGCATTTGCTGTTTTGTTTTTCCTGATCTTTAATACTGCTGGACAGTCTCCAGGAATCTTTCTCCAATTTTCAGCATTCTGCCTACAGATGGCGCTCATCATCTGATCCAAACAGCATTGGACCCTGGCGTAGTAGAGGACAGAGGGGTGGGTTATATTGTCAACTCTTCCTTGACTGTCTCTGGCTAACCCAAACCACAAGGAAAACTGGCAACCTCTTTCCCAGAACCTAAGAGTTCCAGAGTTGGGCAAAAGGTTTCTCGTTTTCCTCACACCATCAACTTATAAGAAATAAAGTCATGTTGTAGAGTCCGAGAGTCCAAACAACCCAAGCAGGCACAAGAGTCCACACAAAGCAAGATCGTTATTGAACTGGGCAGCAAAAACTAACGCCCAGGGACAACAGTACAAACTCGGGAGCTGACTGCGTCCCTGAATGTTCATTTCAGCAAATATTTAAGCAGAAAAACTGCAACCATCTGTACCAAGTCACAGTTACATTTCTCACCAGTTGGGATTCAGGGATAGGGGACTTTCCTAGGAACACTTCCTGTGAATCAGTGTTCTTGTCCTCATTACTTTGTTTACTCAACCATGGCAGGGCACCTTGCCCACCATTCATATCTCAACCTGCCAACCAGGATGTCACGATGTCAGTTACCCAGGGAGGTCTGGGAAGGTCTCAGGAACTTAGACCTTGTTCCACCCTACTTTTCAAGATGGAAGGCTTATTCAAGATGGCTTCAGTTTGGTTCCTTCTTACACTCACAATAAAAGTGATATTTATAGACAAAGTTTCTATCAACACTGTGCCTTTCCACTCTGAGGTGAGTCCTTAGTGTAACTCCAGGATCAGTCTGTTGGTACAGGAATCTCTAGTAGTGGATTTCCAAACTAGGAGTAATACAGGCTCTCTAATACTACAGTTGGGTGTTGCTCTCTCTGTTACGGTTCCTGTTGCTATGCTGAAATGCCCTGACAACAGCAGCTTGAGGGAGAAAGGGGTTGTTTCGGCTCACAGTTCCAGGTTGCAATCCATCATAGTGTAGAAGTCACAGAAACAAGATTTGGGGATGGCATCAAGAGTCTGAGGGGGCTGTCACATTGTACCCACAGTCAAGGAGCGGGATGAATGCCTATGATGACTTACTTCTGCCTTTCAATAGTGTTAGGACATGTCTGTTGTACACCACGAGGAAGGAGACATCGCCTATGAGCCTGTGAAACAGCAAAGTCTTTAATAATAAGTGGGATCGCTGATCGATCAGGGCTGCCTTGATTCTCCTGGCAGCCCTGGGAAGGGGTAGAAGCAAGGTTTATAAGCACAAAACCCACAAACCTGTGCCAGGTCAACAGTTACAATTTTCCACCCATCAGGAGTCAAAGATTAGGGGCTTTCCTTGTGTGGTCCACTGTTATCAACCACACAAAACCATAAGCTTTTCAGTCCAATCAATCAGATTCATTTGTTCTTTTTGTTGTTAGGAACAGCCATAATGTTTCTAAAGAACTAAAGACTATTTATATTATTTAAGGAGGAGGTTGGTCAGCTATTGGAGAGTTCCCAGCTCCCCAGGACTTGGGAACTTGACATTTGCTTCACCCTACAGGTAAAATGGAGTCTGAAGTCAGAATGACAAGTAGTTAGGACAAGGTGCTTTTGCCTATTCCCAATAATAATCAATTACAGCCTAGGGAATGGTGCCACCCACAATGGGCAGATCTTCCCACCTTCATTTACCTAATCAAGATGACCCTACACATATACCCAAAGCTCATCTCCTGGGTGATTTTCAATCTTATCACATTGGTAACTGAGATTAAGCACCACAGGTGGGAAGTAGAGGCAGTTTCTTCTGCCTTTCTTCTACCCCTTCTGGATGTCATGGGCACCTGCACACACACACACACACACACACACACACACACACACACACACCCCTAGAGTCAGCCTATAACAGAAGACATACAGTTGTTATCTTTCTAAATCTGGCTTATTACATTTGACATCACGATGTCAGGTTCATCTGTTTCCCTACATGCCATGATTTTATTTTTCTTTGCAGCTGAAAATTCTACTGTACATATGTACCACAGTCTCTCTCCACTAGCTGAAAAGTTAAAAAATATTTTATGTGTATGGTGTTTTTCCTGGATGGATGACTATGTCCCATGTGAATGGTGGAGACAAGCTACCCCAAACATAATCACTAATCCAGTTGGGCTAGCCCATCACCCAAGAGACCACCCCTCAGGAAGGTAGATTTACCCAGTGTTATGCTAATGAGATGGCATGAGTAATTAACCCTTTGATGAGATAATGTACTTTTTCCTTCCCAGAAACTTTACCTTCTGTGCATTCACTATAGACAGACCAACCGTGAGGCCCTGTGAGGTCTGTCTGTAACCATTTTCCTTCTTTTTACCTCTTTTCTCCCCTCCCCACCCTCTCCCCCCCCCTCCTCCTCCTCCTCCTCCTCCTCCTCCTCCTCCTCCTCCTCCCTCCCCTCCTCCTCCCCCCCTCCTCCTCCTCCTCTACTGACCTGAGTGAGTCTGGGCATGCTCTCACCAACACTTTGGGATTTCTTACTCTTTCTTTGAAGTACCCTTTCCCATCTGTGCTGTGGATATCGCTCTATATAAATAAAATGCTGATTGGCCAGTAGCCAGGCAGGAAGTATAGGTGGGACAAGAGAGAAGAGAATTCTGGGAGGTGGAAGGAGAGACTGCCAGCTGCCACCATGACAAGCAACACATAAAGACACCGGTAAGCCACAAGTCACGTGGCAAAGTATAGATTAATAGAAATGGGCTAAATATAAGAGTAAGAGCTAGACAATGGTAGGCCTGAGCTAATGGCCAAGCAGTTTAAATAATATGAATATCTGTGTGTTTATTTTACAAGTGGGCTGCAGGATTTCAGGGGTTTGGTGGGACAAGGAGAGAAACTCTTCAACTACACATCTGGCCATGGGGTTGACCTCCTTTGATAAACCTGTAGGCTTAGCTCCAATAGCTTGGCTTTCTCGCTGTCCTCCACCATCACTACTCTCCAAGATGTTGATGTTTACC
Organism: Onychomys torridus; assembly: GCF_903995425.1. Lineage (NCBI taxonomy): Eukaryota > Metazoa > Chordata > Mammalia > Rodentia > Cricetidae > Onychomys > Onychomys torridus. The sequence goes on from NC_050454.1 coordinate 16,331,967, forward strand.
GTTTATTTACCCTGCAGTTTTCCTTTTAAGCTCTAATAAAAATGCATGCCAGGCTGTGGTGGCACACGCCTATAATCCCAGCACTCCAGAGGCAGAGGCAGGCCAATCTTTGTGAGTTCAAGGCCAGCCTGGTCTACAGAGCAAGATCCAGGAAAGGCACAAAGCTACACAGAGAAACCCTGTCTCAAAAAGCAAAACAAACAAACAAACAAAAAACCAAAAACAAAACAACAACAAAATGTCTTTAAGCTTTCTTCTGAGTCCGTTCTTAAATTCTTCTACAAATGAAATTAAGAACTCCAAGAAGGGATACCAGTTTCCCTGGTAACACCACCCATCCAGAAAGTATTGCCGTAAAGAGGGAAAAAAGGAAAATTATTTATTATGACTGTCTATTCAGACAAAACAATATTTATTATAAGCAATCTGCTGAACAGATTTTGAAGGAAGAATGAAATCTCACCTTTGAATGTTATCAGCCACACTTTCTAAGATAAACGAAAACAGATCTCAAGTAAAAAGATTTTAAACACACCGTGTGACCCCACAAGGCTCCTCCCATATCCACTTGGTAATTGGGGTGACCATCTAAATTGCCTTTAATCCAAAGGAATAATACATTTTTCTCATCTCTGGAGTTGATGTGAGCCAAAATCAGGCTTCTTCCCTCCTAGGGAATTTGGAAGATAAGAACACAGCCTTCTTTGACAATTGCATTTCAAAGCGATGGCTACCAGTTTTTTGTGAAAACATTCCCAGGGGGTAAACTGACCAGAGATTTTAAATGAGCTTTATAAAAGTTTTTTTATACATCTCCAAAGGATATGCAGAGAATGAGCCCTGACAGGTGTTTAAAAATTAAAATGAAGAAAATCTCATCCTTCTTTTGCATCTTAGGGAACCAAATTTCTTTTTGTATTTGCATTTACTGTGTGTAGCCATAGAATACACGGGGGTGACTGTGTCAACATGGTCCTGTTACTGACATAGAACTTGAATTTTATTAAAATTTTTAAATCCGTGTGTGTGTGTGTGTGTGTGTGTGTGTGTGTGTGTGTGTGTGTGTGTTTCACGTGTATGGAGGACAGCTCTTGAGATCAGGCCGTCAGGCTCACTCAGCAATGGCTTTTACCCACTGGGCCATCTAACAGGCCTAAATTTCATGTCATTTTGAAATGTCATCAAGTATTAGTGTCCTTTTGATTTCCAACAAAGCACTACAAATTTTAAAAGTCGGTCTTATGTTGCAAGTCAGCACAAAAAGAAACAATGTACTGTGGCTGGAGAGATGGCTCAGCTTTTAAGAACACTAGGGGCTCTTTCAGAGGACCTGGGTTCAATTCCCAGCACCCACATGGTGGTTCACAACTATCTATAACTCCAGTCTCAGGGGATCTGATGCCTTCTTCACATAGAGCACAGACATACATATATACCCACATACATAAAAATCCAGTACACTGGATTTGATGCCCTTGGCCTCTTTTCTGACTAGGGGTGCAGACTTCATCTATGCCCATGCCTACAAATGATGAATCATTGATTTTACCACTGCCTTGGCGACCACAGTCGGCTGCAGTCCATTTTTATTTTGTTGGTATTTCCACCAGACAACACATTTAATCCTCTGGATTCATTTCCCAGGGGTACTGTAACAAAGCCAATAAATGGGATAACTCAAAACAATAGGTATTGATGTTTCCATTGTCCTGGAGTCTAGAATTCCAAACTAAGGCACTAGTAGGGTTGGTTCCTGTGGGAAACCCAAGGAAGAAAACGCCCTCTTGTTTGCCTCCGTCCTGGGCATTTGTTGGCTGGTAGTTTATCACACTCCAGTCTCTGCCTCCTCATCACAAGCTGATTTGATTCCCCATGTCTACACGAAATCTCCCTGTGCACAGATTTCCTGTTTCTTGAGGTCCTTGGGTTAGAGCTCAACTAAATCCAGTATAAGCCATCTTAACTTTGTTACAGTGATAAAACACTTGCATATGCTCATATGTGGTGTCTTAGCCAGGTTTTCTATTTCTGCATGACCAAAAGCAACTTGGAGAGGAACGGGTTTATTTCTTCTTGCACTTGCAGGTAACAGCCCACTGCTGAAAGAAGTCGGGGCAGGAACCTGGAGGCAGGCGCTGATGCAGAGGCCATGGAGGAGTGCTGCTTACTGGCTTGCTCCTCATGGCTTGCAAGCCTGCTTTCTTATAGAACCCAGGACCTCCATCCCAGGGATGGCCCTGAGCACAGTGAATTGTACCCTCCCATATGAATCACTAATCAAGAAAATACCCCAGCTGGAAAGCGGGGAGGGGTGGGGGGGTGGGGGGGGCGGGGGGGCCACACGCCTTTAATCCCAGCACTTGGGAGGCAGAGCCAGGCAATCTCTGTAGGTTCAAGGCCAGCCTGGTCTACAGAGCGAGATTTAGGACAGAAACCAAAAACTACACAGAGAAACCCTGTCTCAAAAAAAAAAAAAAGAAAGAAAGAAAGAAAGAAAGAAAGAAAGAAAGAAAGAAAGAAAAAGAAAAAGAAAAAGAAAGGAAGGAAGGAAGGAAGGAAGGAAGGAAGGAAGGAAGGAAGGAAGCAAAGCAAATACCCCACAGTCCAATCTGGTGGGGACATTTTCTTAATTGACAATATATCAAGGTGACAAAAACCTTACTGGGACATGTGGCATATGTACAAGTAGGTATGTGTGTGCGCTCAGTTGTTAAGCCCTGTGTGGAAGCCAAAGGAGGACATCAGATGTCTTCTCTATTGTTCTCCATCTTGCTTTCTCGAGAGAGGGTCTCTGCTCAAATCTGAAGCTCACATGTTTGAGCTAGGCTAGCTAACCTGGAGCTCCAGAGACCTGCCTGTGTCTACCCTTCCCTGACCCCCGGCTCTGGGATTGCAGGCACACATGGCCATTCCTAGCTTTTATGTTGATGCTGGGATTTGAAATCAGGTCCTCTGGCTTGTACAGCAAGCTCTTATTCACTGAACCATCCCCCCCCCCAGACTCCCATAGGCTGGCAGAATTCATAAAATCTTATTCACAAGCATGGGACTCGGAACTTCAACACACCGTTTTGGAAGATATAATTTGTCTCACTCTAGAAACATTAACAAACACACTTCTCTCTTGCCACAGTGTCTGAATTTACTGACTAACAAATTCTTAAGGCTCTGTGGTTTCATGGGCAGCAATTTCCCAGACAACTCTGCTTTCCTTGGGAGCTCTGGCTGAGGCCAATATAAGTTCTGTTATTTTAATCTTAATGACTTACTCTTGGTGCTCAGATTATACAGTATATATCTATCACACAGTAAATCTATCTATCATCCATCTATTGGCACAGCCATGTCCACTGGAAACAGTGAGAGTCATAAAGCCAGTGGTTTGACCCAGTTCCCGCAGAGCTGAGCCTAACGCTACAATAGCCAGCATCCGGTCTCTCACTTCCGGTTTTGGTCTCTGCGTGTTGCAGTCTTGGGGGTCTTTCTACATTATACTTCATTTCATATCTTTTCCCGAGAAAATTATGTCTGAGTCTCTTGAGGAAAGTCCTGAACTCTTTCCCCCTCTCACTTTTAGGAAAATAATTTTTTCTGGCCCTATTCGGAACTCTTCCATATGCCCTGGACATGGTGATAAGCACAAAGACACTGGACACTTTCTTTATGAGGCCATGACTTCAGAATCTTCTTGGTACATGGTCCCCTAAGCAAATTCAAACAGGATGATTAAAGCAATGTAAACTTAAAGAAGACTGACATGCTCCAACTAACCAGGAAGTTTAGCAACAGATTAAAGTTGCTCAGATTACATTATGCTCAGAGTTTGCTGAATAAGTAATATACTAAATAGAAGGATATGCAGGGTAAGCTCCTAGAAAATTAAAACTTCAATGACAGGCTAATTAGTGAATAACAATTTGTACTCTAAGGACTGATAGTATACTATTCAAGGCATGATAATTCACCTGAACTAGCTCTGATATTTTCTATTTACCTAATCCTTTCAACCACAAATGCTGCTAGCCTGGAAACAGGCTGTTATATATTAAAAATGCTTGCCCTAACAAAATAGTCTAATACAGTCTTTGAAATAGGGTTAAGGGACTATGATAAAAAGCAAAATCTGTTCTATCTGTACCTATTAATTGTAACTAAACCTACGCCCCTGGACATGTTATAGAAAATCATACATATGTCCAGTGAAAAAGATGTAATCTATACCTTAAATCATGAGTCTGTCTTTGTCTTTTGAATCAGTATAAATAAAGAAGCAACCTGGCTGCTAGTCATTCAGTGGTACAAGATTCTCTCAACCATCATGCCTGACTCCCTTCTTCCCCCGAGGACACCTTACATCCTCTCAGGACCCACCAACTGCTGGGCTGTAGGGTCAGGCTGCACAGTCAGAGTGGAGCTCTGGAGTTGATTCCAGCTGCAGAGGCTAAAGCGGGGAATCAAATTGAAGAACAAACGCGTGGACCAACAGAGGCAACACCAGACAGGCACCGGACTAGACTGGAAGGCGGCAATTTGAGTCAGCTGTATTAACAGAAGGGACCATGCCAAGCTAAACTCCAGCGATGGTTGGGAGTTCTCTCCAAGTGAGTCTCTTGATGCATAAATTTAGTGGTCACACAGCAGATGAGTGGGGCTGTCACCGTTTCAGGACGAGGAGTCTATCTCTTTATGAAGTCCGGGTGAGGGAGTTACGCCATTTCCTTGGATTGTTGTGTCCGGTAAGTTGTTGGGCTCAATTTTTCTGACATAGTTTTAATGAACCCACATGCTCCTTAATTCCCGACTTATCCTTCTCTATCCTAGCAATAGACCATCACCTCTCAGTCTGTGTCAGGTGAGTAGTGTCAGGAAAATGGTGCAGTGAGGTGTCGACCCAGGGGGGCACATCCTCCAACCTCACAATAGTCAGGGGCTCCTTATAAAATGGAGTCTCTCAGGGTAAGGCCCAGCATGAAAACCTCAGTGTTTTACACAATAGATGGAGGAGCACAGCCTAATCTGAACCTCCTTCTCCTCACAATAGTCCTGTTTCCCAAGTCTCTTTCTGGCTGATGGCTAGGACGCTGCGGTGCCTTCCTGCTCACTACCTCGGAACAGCTCTGGGAGGACCATTCCCTGAGGGTGGACTGAGCATTGGGTATCACTTGCATCGGTTTTACAATTCTGTTTCTTCCTTTCTGACTACAGTTTCAGACAGGCACAGTGGCCCAGGCTTTAAACTCCAGAACCCAAGAGGCAGAGACAGAGCTCTGTGATTTTTCTAGGCTAGCCTGATCTACATAGAGAGAGCTCCAGGTCAGTGAGGGCTACACAGTGAGACTCTTTCTCAATATATATCTTTTTTTTTCCAATAAATTTCAGGTAACTAATGGAAACACTGTCGTCAGTTGACATGCTAAGTTTAGAAGAATGGTAAGTAACTATTTTTTCAGGCAGTTCAGGGTCCTAGGAAAAAAAAATTCATTCTAACAGCATTAAAAATTTTTTTTAAAATCTAGTATTGAACAACTTTACAGAAAAATTTGCAGGTCTGTTGTTCTCAAACCATTTTAAAAAATTCCCCCATTTGCTTTCCTCTCTGTGACCCATACACATTCACAGTTCTTTTAAAGTACAGTCGGAGTGCGTGTTCACCCTGGTAGGTTCCCTTTTGTGTAACACTATTTAACCAAATACTGTCTACTTCTTATATCATTTTCATATTGATCATTTTAGCATGTCACTGGAGTATATCATTTTAATATACCACAGATACCCTCCACGATCTGTACTGTCAGAAGAATCTTAGCTTTCTCCCAGCGTTTTACTATCATAAAATAAACATTTTATGTGTCATTTTTTTGTTTTTTATTAAACATTTTTTCCTCAGGATAAGTTTTATGCCTTGGTCAGGGGTTAGGTATATTTATGATTCTTTCAATAAGGTACTGTTTTGCCCTTCAGAAAAACTGGATCAATTTACATTGCTTTCATTAATGCATGAGCATATCTCCTCTCCCAAAGCCTTGCAGGCATGGATTTTCATAACTTTTGGAAAGTTTTTCTGATTCTCTTTTAGGTATCAAATGAAACTTCACAGTAGGTTTAGTTTGCAGCTGTGTCGCCAACAAGATTGGCTGCATATTTTTAAAGTCATGGCTCACTGGTGGTACTTTTTTAGTGAACTATCTTCCCATCACTTGTTTAATGTACAACTGGGGGCCAGCAAAATGGCTCCGTGGATAAAGACACTTGCTGCCAAGACTGATCAACCTGAGTTCGATCCCCAGAATCCACCTGGTGGAAGGAGAGAACTAACCCAGAAAGTTGTCCTCTGACCTCCACAAATATGTCATGACATGAGAGGCGCGCGCGCACACACACACACACAAATAGATAAATGTAAAAAAGTACATAATTGTGTTTTTAATAGCTTACATATAGGAAGGACAGTGAGTGGTTTGTTTTTTTTGTTTTGTTTTGTTTTGGTTTTGGTTTTTTGAGACAGGGTTTCTCTGGGTAGCTTTGTGCCTTTCCTGGAACTCGCTTTGGAGACCAGGCTGGCCTCGAACTCACAGATATCCATCTGCCTCTGCCTCTGGAGTGCTGGGATTAAAGGCCACCACTGCCCGGCCAGTCAGTGTTTTTAAGTACTGAGTCATCTCGACAGCCCCTTCATGACCTTCTTACATTTTCATTCTGAAAGGTCTTATTCCTGTTTGACACATTTCTCAGACAAAGCTTCCCTGGGCTCTGAAACCCAGTTAAACACACACCACCCTCTGCTTCTCCTTTAAGACGGATGTTTTGTCTAATGCCTTTCCCCCGAGGTAGACCATGAGGTCCTTAGGAAAGGATTCTTACCCTGCTCGTTTGCCACATCCTTAGTGCTGGATGCAATGTCGTGCATACGGCAATAGTGCCTGCATGAACGAATGATATGCAGATCATTTGGAAGTTGTTTGGTTTTTCATTTTCCTCATGAGTTTCAGATTGTGTCTTCTCGGGCAGGTGAGATGCCTTGGTGGGCAAAGGTGCTTGCTGCCACACCTGACACCCCGGGCTCACCCTAAGCTCTGCCAATTGTCCTCCGGTCCCCTCATATCTGCTGTGGCACCTGCTCACACGATACAAATGGTAAATAAATAAAAGTAATAGAACTTCCTCGTGTCTTGCATTTTATTCCCTTGCCTTTGTTTTTTATAAATTTAACCTGTTTTTATCATTTCCTTTCCCTTACGTGTTTAGTGACCACTAAATATCAGTGTTATCGCTTTTTTATTTAAAACTACACTCACATTTCATTGGCTTCACTTAACTTTTACCTCTTGGTCCCTCCTCTGTCTTTGTGTGTCTCTCCTCAGGGCATGCTTGGCTCACAGCAGTGCTGACCTGAATCAAGATCTACACTGCCACCTGGTGGTCCAAGAGGAGTAGGACAGTGAGAAAGTTGAAAGTGAAACTCAGCTTTTAAAATATATGTGTATGATTGAATGTTTTCAAATGCAAATTGCAGGGGATGCTTTTATAGACACAGTACAGCTTTCACCACAAAGAGAATGGGAGAGTTTATTCTGGAGATAAATATGAGTGACTGCAGTCCAGAAACACAGGTTTAGATTACTACAAATACTGTGTCCCAATGTGGTCACAGTTTATGAAGTCTTTAGGGTTACAGAACAAAGAAAATTCATAAATCAAGAGGCTTTAAAAGTACATTGGTAGCTCCAGTTCCAGGAGCATATTGCCCTCTTCTGGCCCTTGGGAGCAAGAACATGCATGTGGTGCACAGACATACAACAAACAAAACACTCCCCACATATAAACAACAACAACACAAAATCTAAAAAAAAAAAAAGATGTGGTGCTGGAGAGATGGCTCAGTGGTTAAGAGTCCAGGCTGCTCTTCCAGAGGACCTGGGTTCAGTTAGCAGCATCCACCTGGCAGATTATAACTGTTCACCACTTCCTGTAACTTCTTCCATCTGCTCAGGGGTCTGTGCAAAGAAACCAGATTTGGGCATCTCTGGTCTAGAGCATACCTCAAGGGATCAGCTAAGTTTGGGTGGTCCCTTTGCTTCACACAGCCCACACTTCCATTGGACTGGATTCAGTCCTGCATCTCAGCTCAGCCTTGAACCACCTCTTCATGCCACCAACCACTGTATGACTGGGTTTGTTAATACCTTATCTAACTACAGTGGTTCTCTCTGCAAGTCATAAATTCTCCACTCTATCTGTGGTAAGGCCTCTTGGAACCATAACTTCTTTAATCATTCCGTAGCCATTTGTAAACTATACATAATTATGTAAGGTGTGATCTGAGTTAGTATTAGAAATTAAGATAACTGCAGAAAGCCATGCCTTGAAGGAAAATCAGGATTACCTGCTGAATGATGGCCAATGAAACTGCTACAGATTGTAGATTTATTGTTAAACAATAAATTCTGACAATGTGGAAAGACAGAGACATATCTGTTTCTGACATACCACATCTATGATGATAGTAGTTAATTCCAAGAATCTTAGACATGACAATAATGAGTAATTGTTATTTTCCTTCCTTCCTTCCTTTCCTCCTCCTCCTCCTCCTCCTCCTCCTCCTCCTCCTCCTCCTCCTCCTCTTCTTTTGTTTGTTTGTTGTTGTTGTTTTCCAGACAGGGTTTCTCTGTGTAGCTTTGGTGCCTGTCCTGGATCTCACTCTGTACACCAGGCTGGCCTTGAACTCAAAGAGATCCGCCTGGCTCTGCCTCCCGAGGGCTGGGATTAAAGGCATGAGCCACCACCTCCTGGCTCATCTTCCTCCCCTTCTTCCTCTTCTTCTTTCTCCTCTTCTTCTTCCTCCTCCTTCTCCTCCTCCTTTCTCTCTTTTCCTCTCTTCCTCTCCCTCTCCCCCTCTCCCCCCGACCTCAAGACAGTGTCTTGCTTTATAGGGCAGGCCATCCTGGAACTCATTATGTAGGCCAGGCTATCCTGAAACTCATAGAAATCCACCTGCCTCTTCCTCCCGAGTGCTGATTAAAGGCGTGTGCCATCACATCTGACTCATTATTGTCATTTTTATGTCACTAAGTTGGAGCAGCTGCTAAAAAGAGAAAGATAGCTGGAATAACTACATGAAAAAAATTTAAATATTAGGTCATTGCCTGGTATAAAACTAGAGTCATTCTTATTCAAGTTTATGTTAATGCATTTAAGTCACTGACAGATGATTAGATTTAAGAAAACAGTTGATAAGTAGGATGGAGAATTAATTTACTTTGAGGCATATCACTGACTCAAGGAGGCAGAAAAGATTTCCCAAAAATTTTCTGTGGAGCAAAGATGTTATGATGTAGTTTCTGGTGTTGATACTTAGTGTCCAAATGCCAAGAGTCTTTGAGTCTGCAAAGGTGTTGTTGATTCCTTGAAGGTGGTGCAGGCAGTTGGACCATGAGAAACATACAGTTTGAGCAGCTGGTGCCTATTCCAAGTCAGTGACTTGCCCTTAACACATGTAATTAAAAGACACTTGAAAATGTCATCCCCAGTTACATTTATTGCAAGTTAGCTTCCCTGAGGACCAGACTCTAACAGGAAACGCAGTGTGTAGGAAGTTTATCAGGAAGGGACCTTGAGGTGGATACCAGTGAAAAGGAGACACAGACCTTGAATTAGGTAATGAAGCTATTGCAATGCTAGCCCAAGAGCAGCCTCTTGGGAGCTCACAGGCAAAAATGGCTCCCCAGAGTTGTATAAGGAAGATTGAGACTTTGTGTTACTTTTTCATTTCATTTGTTTGTTGAGACAAGGTCTCACTGTGTAGCCCAGGCTGGCTACACACTGGCTACACACAATCTTCCTGCCTCAGTCTCCAGTATGCCGAGATTTCAGCCCTGTCCCACCAAGCCAGTGAGGCTGAGCCTCTGTCACTGGACAGGAGTGGGGGTGGGAGGGTTGGGGGGCAGGGGAGGGCCTGGCTGCCCCAGGAAGGGCATGACCTTGGACAAAGTGCCTGTTCATTTGAGGCAATTCCTGGCCTAGCGGAATCACATCCTGCAGTTGAGGCCAGACATCCTCCAATAAAGGGCCTCTGCATGGTGCCTCCATCACTGAGCTAAGTGCTTCGAAAGAAATGAACATTTCTGGCTGATTACATACAGCACATCCATTTGGTTCCTGAGGGATGTCTTTTATTCTTCTGATGACAATGAAGATGACCATTCTCCCGAACTAGGAGAAAAGGGACTCAATAAAATAACAGACTGCCTGGAGTTTTCGGGTGTGTTTTCTCCCAGATGTTTGTAATGCCGTACAGTGATTACAGATGTATAACTTAATTGCTACCATCAGCAGATGATAGACTATCAACACTAAAAATCCATCTAGGAACTTGCTTTTTGCTTTCTTCCTTTTTTTAAAATTAAAAGGTTTTGTTTCATATGATATACTGATCATGTTTTTGTTCCATTTTCTCACCTCTCCCAAGATCCTGCCCACCTACCCAACTTTATGACCTCTCTCACTCATAAAACAAAAATCAAGAGGCACACAAAAAATACAAATCAAAGCAAACAAGCAATAGATTAGTGAAGGAAAAAAAAAAAAGCTAGGCGGTGGTGGCCCACGCCTTTAATCCCAGCACTGGGGAGGCAGAGGCAGGAGGATCTCTGTGAGTTCGAGGTCAACCTGGGCTACAGAGGGAATTCCAGGAAAGGTGCAAAGCTACACAGAGAAACCCTGTCTCTAAAAACAAAAAACAACAACAAAAAAAGCCAAAAGGAAACTGAAAGGCCATTGTAAGGGAAACAAGCCCCCCCCCCACTAGCTCTGCTAATTGCAGATTCAGTGGGAAATACTGCACTCTGTCCCCACGCCCCATATCAGAAAAGTTAGCCCACCATGCTGTGCTAACAGGATGCTTGCCAATTAACCCCTGGGGTTGTGTTTGCAAGATAAATTGCTTGAGAGAATGCTTGCCAAATAACCCCTGGGGTTGTGTTTGCAAGATAAATTGCTTGAGAAGAATGCTTGCCAAATAACCCCTTGCTAGATAAGCTTGGAATTCGTTTACGTACCCAGACTCTGAGAAAAGACCGTGGAGACATCTGGTGTCTAGGTGTCTACACTCTGGGTGACCCCACTCCCCTGCCCTGGTAGAACTGCCTCATAAAAGGCCTGTGAGCCTTAAACTCAGGGTCACCAGCTACTCCTCGCGCTGGTGCCCCACAAGCTCGTGCTAAAATAAAGCTTCATTTGTGACCCGATATCGGAGTGAAGCTCTCTGTTTTGTACACCGACCCTAACAATAGCCTTCTCCAAGAGTTCTAGAAGAGACGCTACCAGTGGCAGATTAATTCATCTGAAGGATTCTCAATGAAATCTATGTACACAAAACTCTTTTGTCCATTCACTTTATTCTTCTGAGTGAGTTCTCTTTGTACACAACTTCTTTTCTTGCTCTTTTATTTAGCTCCTTTCTTGTCTGATTTCACTCTACATTTTATCTGCTGTCCCCTTAATTCCTTCATCTAGTTCCGCCCCATCTAGGTTCTCGTCCATCTAGTTCTTCCCATCTTAGCTCCTCTCCCATCTGCTTCTTCCTCATCTTGTTATTCCCCATCTGGCTCTTCCTCATCTTCCATCTCGTTCTTCTAGTACTCTCTTCTAGTCCTCCAATGTAGTTCTCAAGTCTCTGAGGTTTACAGTTATCTACCCCTGCAACAGCAATGCTCTGGCTAAGGCAAGGTCACCAGGCTTGAATTCCCTCAGGGTCAAAGAAGGGCAATAAGATCCACACAAAAGAGTGGTATTTGCCAGCCCTCATCTGCAACCCAAAAGGGAAGTGGCTGATGGGGAATCAACTGAGGACTAAATTCCGTTAATATCTAAGAAGAGCAGATTGATATACTCAAACTATATTCTTAGAAGTAGTTAGGTAAAGTGTTTGGAGTCTATCAGTGACAAGTGAAAATAAAACTGCCTTCTTTTCCTTTGGCTTCTTACCTGTCCAAGCTATCTTGTCTGCCACTGTTTTCTGGCAGGGCGGGGGAGTGCACTTGGTGGCTGGGCAACCTGTGCCATAGCTAGATGAACCTGGTTGTTAAAGGAGATCTGGAACTAGAGATAAGATTTGGAAAAGGAGAAAGTTAAACTTAATTAGCACATCTGCCTGGCCTGGGCAATAGTCAGTGTAAATCTTTTTTTTTTTTTTTTTTTTTTCCAAGACAGGGTCTCTCTGTGTAGCTTTGGAGCCTGTCCTGGAACTCACTTTGTAGACCAGGCTGGCTTTGAACTCACAGAGACCTGCCTGCCTCTGCCTCCCAAGTGCTGGGATTAAAGGTTGTCAGTGTAAATCTTGACCTTCTCTGACAGTCTGTTCTTATAAAGTCTGGGAAATTTCTCAGAAATTTCCAGATACTTCCATCTGGAGATGGTTCTGGCTGGATGTTGCTAATGAGGATAATTATAGAAAGGCCTGAAATTAGGGGTCTTGACTGTGTTGTAGCACAGTTGGTAAGAAGGTTGCCCAAATATTCCAATAGTAATGGGGAAATTGTGTCCAATGAATGATCAAACACACTGTTCTTTGAAAAAAAAAAAACTGAATAGAAAAGCTACAATAGCATTCAAGAATTCATTGCAGGAAAATGGCTAATATTCAAGAGCCAATATCATCAAGACTCCTTGAACTTTGGCTTCATCCCCGGAAGGCCCTTGGCTTCTTCCAGGTATTAGCTTGTCATAATCAGCTGAAATCCTACTTCATATTTCTGCAGCTCCCAGCATGAGACAATTGGCCAGGACTTCCAGCTTACTCTCTCTCTCCCTGCTTTCTCGATTTTTCTATTCATTTTCTGTCCATTTGCTGGTGCAGTTTCCACATGTCTTAGTTAGAATTTCTATTGCTGCAATGAAAAACTATAACTGTGGGGGCTGGAGAGATGGCTCAGAGGTTAAGAGCACTGACTGATCTTCCAGAGGTCCTGAGTTCAATTCCCAGCACCCACATGGTGGCTCACAACCATCTGTAATGAGATCTGGTGCCCTCTTCCATATACATAATAAATAAATACATCTTAAAAAAAAGAAAGAAAGAAAGAAAGAAAGAAAGAAAGAAAGAAAGAAAAAGAAAATCTATAACCATAAAGCAAGTTGGGGAGGAAGGGATTTATTCAGCTCTCACTTCCACATTGCTGTACACCACTGAAGGAAGTCAGGACATGAACTCAAACAGGGCAGGATCCTGGAGGCAGGAGCTGATGCAGAGCCCATGGAAGGGAGCTGCTTACTGGCTTGCTTTCCCTGGATTGCTCAGCCTGCTTTCTTATAGAACCCAGGGATGGCACCATTGACCATGAACTGGGCCCTCCCCCATTGATCACTAATTGAGACAATGCCTTACAGCTGGATCTCGTGGAGGCATTTCCTCAAATGAGGCTCCTTCCTGTCTGATGATTCCAGCTTGTGTCAGTATACCAAGCATGAATTTGTGTTTCAGAAAAAATAATCAGATAATAGGAAGGTGTGTTCTCTGATTGTTGTACCTTGCTGTGTGTCACAGGAAGCTGTTTTTAAAGTCCTGAAACTGACAGAAAATTATAATCCCAGGGAGCATTCACACATAAATATTTCATAAATTATATTAGACAGCTGCGTGATTTTCAAATGAGTGTTATTTTCAGACTGGGACCATGCCTGAGAGGCAGGAACTGTCATGAGATGGCCCTTTTCTTCACACTGTCATAGAATATATTTAGCAGCTCATACTGTAAGATGCCAGCTTTAACTATTTTAAATGCTGAAGAGGAATGTTCCCAGTGAGTTCTATTACAGCACTGTTCACCTTACAAGCAATTATGATTGAGGATTTTTAGCAGCATTTCCTAAAAGCAAAACATTTTTCTCTACATGACAAAAAAAAAAAAAAAAGTGTCAGCTGGTCTTGATGATGTGATGGGCTTTGGCACAGGCTGTTGGGGGAATCCAAAAACCAGGCTGCATGTGTCTGAGCCTATTTGTGTCTGAGCCTATTTGTGTTGCTTACTAGCTGTGATGGCTCAAAGGAGAATGGCCCCTCTAGGCTCATGTATTTGAATGCTGGTCCTCAGCTGGTAGAACTGTTTGGGAAGGATGAGGAGGTGTGGCCCTGTTGGAGAAGGTGTGTGATGGGGGTAAGATTTGAGGTTTCAAAAGTCCACTCTATTTCCCAGTGTTTATCTCTGCCTCTTGTAATCTCTCTCAGCTACTGCCTGAGCTCCATGAATGTGTGCCTGTTGCCATGCTCCCCACCATGACAGTCATGGACTCCAACCCTCTGGAACCCTGAACTCCATATTAATTGCTTTCTTTTGTAAGTTTCTTTGGTCATGATGTTTTGTCATGGCAAGAGAAAAGTAATTAAGGCACTAGCTATCCAAACTTCTCCTTGATTACTCAAGTTCCTCATTTTTAAAATGGGGAAACGAGAAATGAGTTAAGGTCACAAATAGGATTTGAAAATGGTATGACTCTGGTGGCTAATTTTGGTTGTCAACATGCCTGGGAAAGGAAGGCTCAATTAAAGAACTCTCTCCATCAGATTGGCTTGTGGGGTATATCTGTGGGCTAGTTTCTTGATCGCTAATTGATGTAAGAAGGCTAAGCCCACTGGGTGGTATTACTCACCATTATGTCTGGGTATAAAAAGAGGTGAGAATGAAAGGCCAGGACACTGGCAGCCCTGGCACACTACCAAAGGAGGAAGTGAAATTAAGATCAGGGAAGCAAATGACTGCCCCAGAGGAACTCTGGATCCGAAGTGTCACCCGGAGGCACACACGCTAAAGGCCCAGTCCAGCTAAGTGCTAGGGAAGGAATAGAACCTTTAAGAGGCAGAGCTTATGGGAAGTCATTGTGGGGAATGGTCTCAAAGAGGATGCTGAGACCCTTGTCTCATGGGTGTGGTCTCAAAGGGGATACTGGGACCCTTGTCTCATGGGTATGGTCTCAAAGGGGATACTGGGACCCTTGTCTCATGGGTGTGGTCTCAAAGGGGATACTGGGACCCTTGTCTCTTCTTTCTTGCATTTCTGGCCATGAGGAACAGCTTTGCTCCACCACACACTTCAGCTAGATGTGCTGCTCAGCACAGGCCAAAGCAACAGGGGCAAATGATTATGGGCTGGATGGAATCTCCAAAGCTAGGAGAAAAAAAACAAACAAACAAAAACCCAACCTTTTCTGTTTATGAGACAACTGGTCTCAGGTATTTGTTATAGTACCAGAAGATGACTAGCTTAGAACTGAATATGTAAAGACACCGAGAGAGAAGAAAATAAAGAAGAAAAGAGGATGAAAGAGTGATCTGTCACTCACTACCAGAGTTCTGGGAGACACAACCCTGACTTCATTTAGAGTAAGTCCAAAAGAATGTAGCTAATTCAGGTTGTTCAAGTCACGAAGCTGCAAGCCTCTCCAGGTATTAACAGGGAAGCAGAAGTGTATGTACAGCGTGATTGTTATTTTCTCTGAGGCATCAAATGTTATTTTGTACTCAACCTACATTATACAGTTCCATCTCCTCCCATCTGTGCAGCTAAAAATAAGAGAAGGAAGTAAGTGTACAAGGCCTCAGTTACTGGAAGCTGCACCTTGATTTCTGAGCAGTGAAAACAGCTGACAGATAACTGTGAGGCTGGCCTCCCTCTGGTTTCACTTCGTCACCAGTTCAACTTTTTTTTTTTTTTTTTTTAAATCAGAATTACTTTCGTTATTGGTGGTGAAATGATACACTCATTGGAGTTACTTACACAAGTTTGAGTGAAGGGATTTCTAATTCAAAATCGAATGTGTCCCAGAAAGCACCACCCTACCATGGGCGATAACTACCCCCCACCCCCCACCCTCCACCCTCCCACCCCCACCAAAGCTTCAAGATTCCCATCCCCACAACCACCCTCACAATCCAGATTCATTAATTCAATATGTATATTGTTGAAGCTGGGCAGTGGTGGCGCACGCCTTTCACTCAAGCACCCGGAGGCAAAGGAAGGTGGATCTCTGTGAGTTCCAGGATAGCCTGGTCTGCATAGTGAGTTCCAGAATAGCCAGCCGGAGCTCCACAGAGAAATACCGTCTCAAAAACAAAAGAAAGGATTTTAAAAAACCCAAAACAACTACAGCAACAACAAAAACCCACCAAATATATTATTTATATTATTCAATATTTGGGGTGTTGTTTAAATGTATTATCTGCCTTAATCCACTCGATCCTTGAAACAAACCAGTGAGTAGATCGTCCTTCTCCATTTCATGGATTCAGTAGATCACAGAGGCAGGGTAGCCAAGCATCCCTGAGGGCTTCAACTCTGGCACTCAAGCTGCTGTTCTACTGTCCAGTGTATGCTCGCTCATTCACCTGAGTTTTTCAGGAAGGCAAAATCGATGACAGCCTTCCCCAAGAGGCCGAAGAACAGTCTGACCACAAGTTTGAGGTAAGGTGCTGCCCAGAGGGTGAAGCAGAAGCTGACTCTCTGCTTGTACAGAAATATTTATTGAGCCAGGTGGTGGCGGCACGCACCTTTAATCTGAGCACTGGAGAGGCAGAGGCAGGTGGATCTCTGTGAGTTCGAGGCCAGCTTGATCTACAGAGTGAGTTCTAGGACAGCCAGGGATACATAGAGAAACCCTGTCTTGGAAAAACAAAAAAAAACAAAAACAAAAACAAAAAAACAAAACCTAAACTAAATAAAAGAGAAAGAGAAGAAAAAAAATATTTTTGAGCAATTTGAAGTTTTTTACATTCTATTATTTTATTAAAAAAGAAGATGATGTGCAAATACTGTGTCATTTAAAATTTTTAAAGCAATACAGGATTTTATGAAAGCCTGTTCATCATTCATCCTAGGAATTTGTTAAGTAACGATTGAATAAAAAGAAATAGCACATGTGTTAGAAGATAGTTATTACAAAGTTGTCAAAATATTTTAAAAACTGAAAAGTATCACAGGTGAAAAGTTCAGATACTAACAAGAACCATGGACCTCAAAACTACAATACAACTGGCCATTTTGTCTGAGTTATTTGATTCCTCCTACACACACGTAATTAGGCAAATATTTAGCTGGCTTCAGCACAGTGACTATTTATTTAATAATGGTTATGGTCCCACCATGTGGGTCAAAGTGTAATGACAGCTGGGTTGAGTGCATAAAAACAAGGGCTTTGCACTTTGACATCCTGGCTGGGAATTGACTCCACCAGCTTCCTCCAATCCCAATTCCTCATGAGTCACACACAGGCTGACAGAGTGCTTCCTGTGCGGAGATAATGGATCAAAGGAGCCCGGCACGCACAAAGCTTTGAGCAAATGTTAGCTATTTTATTTTATCACTATGAAAGGACATCTATCTATGTGGTGATACTTTATTTGTGCTGAAATGTGGTGATATTTTATTTGTGTGTTAATAAATAAAGTTTGCCTGGAGATCAGAAGAAATAGCAAGCCATTTTAAGTAAACACTTAAACATTTTAAGTCAGGCAGTGGTAGCACACACCCTTAATCCAGATCACTTGGCAGGCAGGGTCTCTGTGTGTTCAAGGACACACTAGGGAACAGAGCCAAGTGTGGTGACACATGCCTTTAATCCCAGTACCAACCATAGAGACCTGGAGGTCTGTACAGACAGGCAGTGACAAGGAAGTGAGGTAGCTGGGCTAAGAGCCAATGAGAGGGCAGAACAGCAAGGCAATAAAGGTGCGGGTAGACAGGAATTAACACACTTTGGAAGCTGCAGTGTGGTGAGGTAAGGTTAGCTGGTGGCTAATCCTATTTCCCTGATCTCTAAGGCTTTCACCCCTATATTTGGCTCCATGTTTTTTATTTAATAAGACCAATTAGAAAGGCATCTATCTATCTATCTAACCATCCATCCTGGCCATTCAGTAACTCACTATGTAGACCATGCTGGCCTTGAACACACAGAAATCCACTTGCCTCTGCCTGCCTAGTGCTGGGATTAGATGCATGCGATACCATGCCCAGCAAATATCTATATATGTTGGATTGTGTGGATGAGCTCTTTAAGAATTTTCTTTTCTTTTTTGATTTTTTTTGTCTGGACTCTGTCTTTGCTGGGGTGCAAACCTTACTTAAATATTAAGCTTTCTCTGCAAAAGAAGCTTGTGGAACAGCGGGCTTCAACACTGGCACAGCAGACCATGCTCCGTTCTGCAAGGCGTGCAGAGACAGGGGGACTCACAGCTCAGTGCAGACCTGCCATAACACCATTTTCTGGGTAGCTCATCTTACCAGACCCTCATGCCCTACATTCAGAATCTCCCTGGCCCTATTTCTGTGGTGAACTAACCTCCCTCAGAGAAAAGAGCTTGCTGTATAGGATAGAGAGGGCATTTAGGGCTGATGCTGCTGGTGCAGGATGTCATCCAACTCCACCTTTATCTTCACACTGGTCTCCACCATGCCCGTCTTGTGTCTTTGGTGGTACTATTCTCCATACTGTTTTCCACTCCGAGCCAGTTACCCTGACTGGCAAGCTGGTTCTCATCTCAGTATCTTTAGTTCGTTGTTATTTTTCTTCCTTTACTTGTTGCCTTGATGTAATTTCAGTAGGGTGAGACACGAATACATGCTTATGTTCAATTTTTCATTTTACAATGACTTTTTGAGTGGTTGGTTGCAGTGGGTAGTTATTCCAGCTTTGACCTGGAAGTACTTCCCCCACTGAGGCTTTGGTAACTGTCACACCTAGAAGGTGGAGCCAAGAGAGGAGCCCTAAAGACCAGAGATCCGGATGCACCAGCTCTCTTGGTTCCTGGATCCTGGACACTGGAGGTAGACTGAGCAGAGTTCCCCAGAGAACACCACTGGACTGCGCTACACCTTTCCCAGACCCTGTAACCTATCCCTTTACTGGTAAGTTACCCCACAAAATAAACCTCCCTTTTAACTACGTGGAGTTGCCTTAATATTTCAACCAATAGTTGGTAAATTGGACAAATAATCTACAGACTGGCTCTGAAGGTTCCACAATTATTTTGCAGTTGAGAGAGTATTAAAACTTCTTTTTGTGTTTTATCTTTAAAGTCCAATGTTTTCCAATACACACAGTGTATTAGTGTAGAAGAAACAATAGCTCCAGGTTGGGGGGCATTCAAAAGTGTTACATCGATGGGGGTGGTCAAACATCTTAGGGAAAACTGAGAAAAACGGATTGAGCTTCATTTCTTGTTCTTGTGCACAGAAGAGCTAAAGGAGATGAAACATAAATACCAACTATGAAAAAAAAAAACTCTTTGGGATTTCCACTTGACTGTCTAGTGAATGGATCTAAAAAAAATACCTAGAAATGGAAACAGCAAATGGCCACAATGCTAAGTGGAAATATTATTCCAGTTCCTCATCTATCCAGTAGTAACAAGAACACCACAGGGTTCCCTCTCACCTCAGAGACTTAGATAAAGTATTGGGTGTTCAATCTAAGAATGTTCTTGGTGAGTCTCAATGCTGAGACGTAATTTATTTTGTAGGTATTGCTGTGGGAAGCCAGGTGGGGAGGTAGGAAGCCCCTCTAGTCAACAACTAATGCAGGAAAGACCTGTGCAACCCAAAACACTTACTCTTTTTTAGCATCATGAATATTCATCTCATTATCCCGGGAGTGAGGAAAAATGAATACCTTTTTGTGACTACCGTTAGGATATTTCTCATCTTTTGGACCTCAATATCTGTGGTCTTCTACATCAGATGTGCTGAGCAAAGAGTGGGTTTGCAGATGAGTGAGTGAGGGGCAAAAACAACCTTCAGCCTACTTTGGCTGGTAGGCACTGTGGTGGTTTGAATGAAAAGGGCCTATAGGCTCCCCAGGACTGGTGCTACTAGGAGGTGCGGCCTTGGTGGAGGCAGTGTGTCACTGGGGGTGGGTGTTGAAGTTTCAGAAGCTCAAGCCAGGCCCAATGTCGCTCTCTCTTCCTGCTGCCTGCTGATCCTGATGTGGAAGTCTCCGCTACCTCTCCAGCACCATGTCTGCCTGCACACCACCATGTCCTATCATGGTGATAATGGACTAAACATCTGAACTGTAAGTGATCCCCAATTAAATGCTTTCCTTTATAAGGGTTAGTGTGGTCACGGTGTCACTTCACAGCAATAGAACACTAAGACGTCCACCTTATGAGATTGGCTAACAGCAAAGCCATGGGTTTAATTTCCTTGTTCAACCAAAGCCTCCCGAAGGACATCACTAAAATTCACATTAGAAACCTCCACAATTAAGTTTTTTTGAAATGAGAAGGGGGCTGTTTTTCTTAGTCATATTAGTGACGAAACTGAGCAAGGTTACACAAAATTTCATGTGAATGGTCCATTTTAAATACCATGAGAATTTCGTTGAGAATTTTTCCTCAACATGTTTTTGAGCAAATTTTTGTATTTTATAGTCACTATAAAAAGAAGAAAAGTTTTAGTGTAAATATTTTTGACTATTATTCTTTCCTGTCTCCATGAGCAAGTTCATTCACAAATCATCTCATGTGATCCTTTGGATTATGTCTGATGACTTCTGGGAAGACGACACTTCCAATTGTACTGTTAAGACTAACTAAGCCAGGTGGTGGTCCCAGCACTCGGGAGACAGAGGCAGGCAGATCTCTGTGAGTTCGAGGCCAGACTAGTCTACAGAGTGAATTCCAGGATAGCCAAGACTACACAGAGAAACCCTGTCTTGAAACAAAAAACAAACAATTTTTTTCTGGTTCAGCTGGGCACGGTAGCACACACTTTTTAATCTCAGCACTTAGAAGGCAGAGTCAGTGGGTCTCTATAAGTTCTAGGCCAGCCCAGGCTACACAGTGAGACCCTGTCTCAAACAACAACAAAAACTACATAGCTACTTAATTTCTAGTTCATATCTCTGCCTATTATTTTACTCTCTTTTGCTATGTTTTTCAAGGTATGGTTTCTTTGTGTCACCCTGATTGAGATCAAAGGTATGTGCCACCACACCCAGCATAAGAGTTTATTTTTAACTTAACATTATTATTATCGGCATGTTAATTGTGTAGAGTATGGCTTCCACTGTGACTCTTTTATAGGCACGTATAACACATTTATCATAGTTACTACCTCTGTTACCTTCTTTTATCGATCATCCCCCCTTTCCTTTCTATGCACAGGCAGTCCCCTTTCCCACCCCTAAATTCCAAATATAAGAGAAGATGTGCAGTACTCATTTTTCTGCTCCTGCCTTATTTAGCTTGACAAGATGATCGCCAGTTCCTGCCACTTTCTTGCTAGCAATGTGATTTCATTTTTCTTTATAGGTGAATAAAGCTTAATTGTGTGCATGCACTACATGTACCACGTTCCTTTACCCATTCATTCCTTGTGGGCACCCAGGCTGGCTCTATAATCTGGCTGTTATGAACAGTGCAGTGAACTAGGCTGACTCTATAACTCAGCTGTTATGGACAGTGCAGTGAACTAGGCTGACTATAACTCAGCTGTTATGAACAGTGCAGTGAACTAGGCTGACTCTAACTCAGCTGTTATGGATAGTGCAGTGATGAACAGGAGTGTGCAGACCTCTGTATTGTGAGCTGATTTTGATTCTTTGGGGCATATTCCCAGAAGTGATATACTTGGGTCACATGATAGTTCAGTTTAAACCTCTATACTGGCTAGTAACTTATGTTCTCTGTATCGTCATCATCTTCTTGTTTATTTGTTTTGTTTTGTTTGGAGGGGGTAGGTTCTCTCTACATAGTCCTGGCTGTCCTAGAACTCACTCTGTAGACCAGGCTGGCCTAGAACTCAATAAAGATCCACCTGCCTCTGCCTCCTGAGTGCTAGGATTAAAGGCATGTGTTCCACACCCTATTTTGTTTTTGCTTGGTTTTTTTTTTTTTAGAGACAGGGTTTCTCTGCGCAGTCCTGGTTGTCCTGGAACTTGCTCTGTAGACCAGGCTGGCTTCAGACTCAGAGATTTGCTGCCTCTGTCTCTCGAGTGCTAGGATCAAAGGTGTGTGCCAGCACACCTGGTTTCTTTTTGTTTTCCTGAAGATCAATATTCTGCTTAGTAAGAGATGGAATCTTGACGTATTTTTTTATATATATTTATTTTAATTTTATTTGTTTTAATTAATATGTATGGATGCTTTTCCTGCATGAATGTCTGTGTATTATGTGAGTAACTGATGTCTGCTGAGACCAGAAGGGGGTGCTAGATTCCCCCAGAACTGTAGTTACAACTGGTTCTGAGCCACTATGTGGGTGCTGAGAATCAAACCCAGGTCCTCTGGAAGAGGAGTAAATCCTCTTAACCATTGTGCTCTCTTCAGTCCCTCATCAAATTTCTAAAAAGAAATTAAAAAAAAAAAAAGACAATTTGAAGTGAGGTGGGATGGGTCTTCAGGGTGTTGGAGTAGAGGTGAATATAATGTATATTATATACACATATCATATATATTATATGCAATAATATATACAAAATATATTGTATGACATTCTCAAAGAATTAACCAAAAGAATTTGGGTAGGGGGTAGCAGATGGCTCAGAACATACAGTACTTGTTTCACATGCCTGATTTGATCAGTTTGATCCCTGGAACCCACATAGAGGTAGAAGGAGAGAAGCAACACCACAAGGTTGTCCTCTGACCTCCACATGCCCGCCTATGCACACCCATCCTCTATAATACGAAAATAATAAATAAACATTTTCAGTGGCAGTCTGCAATAAGTATCTCAATTGTATTGCAGTGATATCTGACTGGAATAGGAAGTGGATCATCATAGGTAGATAATAATAGCTGTAATCTTTAAGCCTTTACTATGTGTCAGGGGCTAAGTGCCCTATATTAATTATTTTAATCCCACAACAATCTTGATAATATCCCTACATATTTTTATAGATAAGGACCTTGAAATGTTTGAAGAATATTGACCGATGGTTGCTCAGCAGTGAGATGGTATTTGAACTCTGCCAGAGATGGCTTAAAGTTGGTCTGCTGAGCCAACGAAGCCTCCTCCTAGACTGAGAAATAAATTGACTATAATGTTATGCCATCCGATTTTTTTCCCCTGGTCTGATTATGTTCTCCAAGCACCCTCATAAAAACTCAGTTGCAGCACTCACAATCACCAGTAACCATGACAATTATCTTCCTCACTGAAACTTAAGTTATTACAATTCCAGCTTCACAAAGTCCCTGGAGTTTGATTTGTATGAGTTGGATCAATCCTGGGTAAAAAGATAAGATTCAACTGCTCAACCTGCTGATTCTCAGGACAAGGTCCTGAGCCCACATTCCAAGGTGGCCCAAGGACTCTGCTCCTTAGAGAGCATAGAGAGAGCAGCTGGCTGTGCCCTGGCTGAGATCTCATTAGCTACATCAAAAGCAAAGACTGTTTCCAGAGATTCATAATCAGAAAGCGTCCGTATTTCTCAGTAGGGTTCACTTTCCATTAGCCTTGAACATGTGCCATCCAAACAGAAGCAAATCTCAAGGTCAGATGGTGGAATTCTGAAGAGACACTCAAAACAGCGATTTTTCAGCGACAGCTGCATAACAGAATCCCTTGGAACGCTTTCAAAAGCTGCTATGTCCTACACCACACACTTGACCAGTTGAGATAAGGATGTCTGGGGCTAGCTAGTACCAGGTGCCTGCATTTTAAACACTGATCTGCAACCTGAATTGAGCAACAGGCATAATCATCTGTAGATAGAATGGAGAGTCTTCATCTCCTGCCAGTTGGCGATTGCCAGGAAAGGGGAACACAGGAGCGGGGCAGGAGAGCTAAGAGTGGGGTCAGGGTCAGTTATAGAGAAACAGGAGGTGGATCTGCACAGCCTGGCTGGTGGTTGAACTTGGACCTTCTAGGAGATAATCAACATATCCCTGTGTGAAGGCTAGGTGACATCAACTTCTCAAATTTATATCATGTTAATCTTTGACTCGGAATCACAGAATCGATCGGTTACTTGGATCCATTGTTTTGTATTAGATTTATGAAAAGCAAAGCCTACTCAGAAATATAGACCATCATCGTAAAAATAAAATCCCTCACTGTTAAAACTCACTGGCAACTTGAGGGTACATATATGGGGGTTAAAAAGATAGATTCAGAAGTCAAGATGTAGTGGGTGGCATGTTTGTGCCATACCTTGAAGCCACGTCCCTGGCGAAGCAGTGGGTAGCTATTAGGTACCTGCCCCCTGAGGCGTGGCCGCCAGGGGAATCCTTCAGACCAGAGATGCACGTGGGCGCCGCATTTTTTTCTTCTTCCTGGTGGATGCTGGTTGCTGAGACGGACCAGGGCAGAGCTCTCTGGAGAACAGCATTGGATCGTGCCTCACTTTCCAGGACCCAGCTACAGTCCCTATCCCCTGTATCGTGAGTTCCTTGTATCGTGAATTAACCCTCTGATAAGCTATTTCCGTGGATTGGTAGCGATTCATTGCAATATTAAGATTTTTTTATTTGTTTGTTTGGGTTTTTTGTTTGTTTTTGTTTTGTTTTCAAGACTGGGTTTCTCTGTGTAGCCATGGCTGTTCTGGAACTCACTTTGAAGACCAGGCTGGCCTTGAACTCACAGAGAGCCACCTGCCTCTGCCTCTAAAGTGCTGGGATTAAAGGTGCACCACCATGGCCAGGCAAGACTTTTTGAAATATTACCTTCATTGAGCTTATCTACTGCAACCATTTAGGAAAAGAGTTCTGTAGTTCCTCAAAAAGTTAGAACTAACACATGGCTCAGCAATTTCATTTTAAGTATTATACCCAAGAGACATTAGAACACAAACCCACAAAAAAAAATTATACATAAACGCTACAGGTTTAATGTTGAGTTCCTTCCTCTCAATTAAAATTCAAAACAGAATTCCTAGTGTGAGCATATCTGGAGAAGGGGCTTTGGGGATGTGGGAGTCTGCAATGACCACAGACAACAGAGCGTCAATCCATGTGAAGCAAGGAGGAAGTCTGGTCTAACGGAGACTCACTAGCCAGTGTTGGTTCAAACTTCGAGAGTCTGACACTGGGTCGTTTATTTCAGGAATGTTTAAGTTCAGCACAGTTTGGAAAAAAGTATCCAGGTGATAATTAACTCAATCCCATGTGTACAATAAAGCTTAAGACATGACTGCATCAAAACTCTTTGTCTCCGGGTGGTGGTGGTGCACACCTTTAATCCCAGCACTTGGGAGGCAGAGCCAGGCAGATCTCTATGAGTTCGAGGCCAGCCTGGTCTACAGAGCAAGATCCAGGAAAGGTGCAAAGCTACACAGAGAAACCCTGTCTTGAAAAACCAAAGACAAAACAAAACAAAACAAAAAAACCCTCTTTATAAAGTACATGTGACATCATTCATAAAGGTAGGTTCTCTAGATTGACTACATGTGACATCTAAGGGTCTGGGGGAGGATCTGGTGTGGTCTTGGTCATGGTCATACAGATAAGGCAAAGGTCACCAGGCTATTAACCACATCTACTCCCAGCCTTCTGTGTGAAAAACAGGTTATACATCCCTCCCTTGAAGAGACAACCCTGAGTATTTAACATTTCTGGTTTCTCTAGTGTTTATCTGTGAGCACAAGGACCCATACGCCTCTGACATAGGAAGATCATTGGTTTTGGATGAAGTCTGAAAAGTGGAGTTACCATAGATGATTAACACCGCTATAAGGCGTGCCCTGCCCTGCCCTGCCCTGCCCTCCCTTCCCCTCCCCTTCTCTGTAGGTTAAAGGCAACAAGAGATGATCTGCAAACCAGAACAAGTGTTCTCACCAAGAAGCCAAGCTTGCTGGCGCCTGATGTCCGTCTCCAGATTGTGAGAAATAAATGGTTATTTGTGAGTCACTCAGTGTATGTTTGTTACGGCAGCTCTAGCTGACTGGAGAAATGCCCACAGAAGTTGTATCCACAATATGCAGAAAATGGGATGTCCACACCAATGGGTTGGGGTTGGGGGAACACTGAATCTATGATACATTCTGTCATGTGCATGACTTTGTACACGTGCCAAGTAAATGAAGCCAGATGCAAAAAAGCCACACATGATTCTTTTCATAGAAAATAACTAAAATGCATCCAGCCGTAAAGACAGAAGCTATTTTTGAGGCCAGCAGGTTGTAGGAAGGGAGGACGGTGGGCGGCTGACAGTGCACTTGGAATTTCCTGGGAGATGACGCAACTTCTCAGAATGTGTGACCATGAGCTCAGCAAACACACTGGAAACCACTGAACTGCACACTTATAAAGGGTACATTTTAAAGTGCATCGATAATTTTTCAATAAAGCTGCTTCCGACAGCACAAATCAGGACAGCAGGATGACTCAGCAGGGAAGGGAACTTGCCACCAACTGGAGGATCTGAGATGCATTCCTAAGACCCGCACAGTGGAAGTAGAGAATCAACTCCCACAAGTTGTTCTTAGATATGCACACACGCGCCAAGACCTGTGTGTGCCAACCCAAACACAATTAAAACATAAATAAAAATAATACAAATTTTGAAATTAATAACCAACAAACCCCAGTCAGCGGAGCTAGAGCTGTAGCTCAACTGGCAGAACTATCCTAGAGTGCATGAAGCCCTGGGTCCAATGCCAGCACCACACAAACCAGGCCTGGCGCTGATGTCTGCACCCCTCAGCTACACAGCAAGTCCAAGTGCCAGCATCAATCCCATCTAAAAATAACAAAGAGCTGGGCCACGGAGATGGCTCAGCAGGTGATGGTACTTGCTTCCAAGCCTAATGACTTAGATTCACTCCCCCCCTGGGACCCACGTAGTAGAAAAGAAATCAACTCATGTAAGTTGTCCTCTGACCTTCACACAGGCACGTGCTCCTGTGCCTGCATATACACATAAGAAAACAAAATGTAACTTAAGGCAAAAATAAAAACCCCAGTAAACAAATTTCTAGAAAGTAGCATATGAGACCATATGAAGGAAACAATTTAATTTCAGTGGCTAAAATGATCTTCAATAAACACCCTCTGCTTTTGCATAAACATTATAAATGCTCATGGTCTCTTGAGTTAAACTCAGACATACAAGAAAGAAAGCCTATTAATTGAATCCCAGTTAAGATACCCACATGATGCTGGATGCACATCTTTAACCCCAGCACTCTGAAGGCAGAGGCAGGTGGATTTTTGTGAATTTGAGGTCAGCCTGGTCCACATAGTGAGTTCTAGGACAGCCAGGGCTAGATAGAGAGAGACCCTGTCTCAACCACCTCCTCTCCCAAACCCTCATGACAAATCATAAAGTTTGATTGGTGAAGGCAAACTGTATATACTTTTTTAAAAATAAGGGATGAAATAAGTAAAAGAAAACACTGGGGCTAGAGAGATTACTCAGCAGTTAAGAGAACTGGCTGCTCTTCCAGAGGACTCAGGTTCGATTCCCAGCACCCACAGAGTAGCTCATAACCATCGTAACTCCAGTTAAAAGGGGTCCTCTTCTGCCTCTGAAGGCACCAGACACACACGTGCTGTGCAGACATACATGTATCCAAACACCCACATACCTGAAAAATAAAATAATAATAATAGTTTCTCAAAATGCACAGAACTATTCACTTAAAAAAAAAAAAAATGGGTTAGGGTGCTGTGTGTACTTGCTCTTGCTGAGTTCAGTTTCCAGTGCCTATATCCAGATGCTCACAACACCTGAAATTCCAGACCTTGGGGAAACAATGCCTCTGGTCTCCACAGGTACCTGCCCCCATACACACACACACACACACACACACACACACACACACACACATACTGAAAATTTTTTCTATATGTATTAGTAAGTTATATGTTAATTTAATTAATTTACTTATTTTGCATTCTGGAGGTGGAACCCGTAGCCTTACGCATGCTGGAAACACACAATGTTGCCCAACTACCTGTTTTAGTTATTGTTCTATTGCTGTGATAAGGCACTATGACCTAGGCAACTTATAAAAGACAGCATTTAATTGGGGCTTGTTTACATCAGAGGGTGAGTCCATGACCATCAGGGCAGGGAGCATGGCAGCAAGCGGGCAGGTAGGCGTGGCGTTTGAAAAATAGCTGAGAGCTGACCTACTGAGATAACAAACACAGGACAGAGAGGGGGAGAGAGAGAGCTGGGAATGGCATGGGCTTTTGAAACCTCCAAGCCCAACCCCAGTGACACACGACCCCAAGAAGACCACACCTCTCCTAATCATTCCCAAACAGTTCCACCAACTGAAGACTAAGCATTCAACATACAAGACCATGGGGGCCATTCCTGTTCAAACCACCACACTACCCCTAGCCAATAGCCAATATACCTTAATTTTTACAAGTGAAGGAAAAAATCCAAATGTGTGTGTGTGTGTGTGTGTGTGTGATCAGATCCTGCTCTAAATTACACCCTATTGTGTAAAAGGGGTTTTCAAATTGTGCTTTGTTCTCAGACACTCCATTTACAAGCAGCTTTTGACTCCACTTTGGAGATGGAGGATGATTGTGCCACTGTGTGGACACACACACTGTACCATTTGTCCCATACCATCTATGCAGCACAGATTGATAAATAACTGACCCCTGAGAGCAGAAAGTGTGCTACCTATAAATTTATTGGGGGTAAATTAGGGTTGGAATTTGGACATATTATGAACATATAGGGAAGCCAGGTCAAAAAATGTATCAGACACACCAGACTAAGAAAAGGGTGTAACTCCCTCACCTGGACCTCCAAAGAGGGAAACACATCGCCGCCTTGTGATGGCAACTACCCCCACCGAGCTGTGATCTTGAGTGACTAGGAGTTAGGCAGGCTCCCTGGTAGGCAGACAGGTTGGGAGAGGGCCATGACTAACTACTAATAAAGATGGCGAACTTCCAGGATGACTGGCTTCCTCCTTTCCTTCTGGAACTGAGACAAAAGTCTGAAACAAAGGCCTTGTGGGCTTTTTCTCCTGCCAGTAGGGCCTCTGCTGATGGATTGGTTCAACACGCTCACAGTGAGGACAGCACAAGTGTACATAACGGTGGTGGGCCGATCAGCCACCCTGTCTCACGTCAAACTGACCAACCCTAAATTAGGATAGGAAAACCCTTCAGAGGCTTTAAAATCTCCCAGCCTTCAGGGAGCGGCTGGGCTGTGTGTCTGTTTCCTCATCCACCCCTCATGAAAGCCTTTCTTAGACTGCTGATTCTGTCTGCTCGGATGACTCGGCATCACCGGCTCCCCATCACCGCCCAAGCGGATGGTGACCCACCCATTGCCACTCAAGCCTCCAGTGGCTTTCACTTTCTCTTCTGCGAAAACATAGACAGGGAAGTTCTGTCCTGCTCTTTCCCATGCAGACAATTGTCTCTGTAATAGGGGCATACAAAGCTTTACTTGTAGCAAGATTGGGATTTTTTGTTTGTTTGTTTGGTTGGTTGGTTGGTTGGCTTTTTTTGTTTGTTTGTTTGGTTTTTGTTGTTTGTTTTGAGACAGGGTTTCTCTGTGTAGCTTTGCGCTTTTCCTGGAACTCACTCTGTAGATCAGGCTGGCCTCGAACTCACAGAGATCCACCTGCCTCTGCCTCCCGAGTGCTGGGATTAAAGGCGTGCGCCCTCCCCCACCGCCCGGCCAAGATTGGGATTCTTGTCCCTCAAAAGCTATCTTCCTTGGAGGTTGCAGTGCAAGGCTTTTTATAGGAATTTTTGTGGAGAGCAAGGGTGCTGAGGAGGAGGATCAGATGAGGGGTACCCAGACAGCTGCAGATAGCTGGAACATGTTTTCCTATGCTAGCTAGTCGATGGCTGTTCTAGGTTCTATAAGGCTAAAGAAAAGTTACAAATGGGAAAGTCTGATGACTGTATTTTCAGTTCCTTTTTCCAGAAATGGTCAGTTCTACATGAATCATTAGATGGTGGAAAGCACTAGAACCCCTTGGAGACAGGGGAAAGATGCCCAAAGCAACTTCCACAGGACATGACAGCTCTTCACGGCTTTTAGAGGCAGAGTCTCACTGAGCATCTCAGGCCGACCCCAAGCTTTCTATGAAACGGAGGGGCTCCTTCTGCCTGGAATCCTAGACTTGTGCCACCGTGTGCTGTCCAGAACCGTTTTAACCCATTAGATGGGATTCGGTCCGAGGTGCCGTCCACAGCAAAGCTAGAGGGAGATTGACGATAATCCACTCAACCATGTGACCTCCTAAATCAATGATTTGGGGGGAAAAGTGCATTTATTTTTTATTTATGCATATGTGTTAATGTGTGTGTGTGTGTGTGTGTGTGTGTGTGTGTGTGTACACACCACTTGTGTGCAGGAGCCTACAGAAGCCCGAAAAGGGCACTGGACCTCCAGGAGCTGGAGTTCCAATTGAGGCATTTCTCCAGCCCCTCAAATTAGTGATTATTAAAATCAACTGAAAATAAGTGGAGCTAGAAGTCTTGGTACCAAAACAGCTTCTACATTCCAGATGCAAACAGCTGCTTCAGGACTCTGCCACCCTTTAGGGGGTTGGTGTTGGGCAAATTCTTGGTCAAAATCCTGAGCTCTGCAATTCACTAGCTGTGAAATCTCCAAGAGTTGCATGCTTGCAGCGTTCAGAGGCATAATTACTTTACGGTATTATCATGAGGACTAAATGCAACGGAGTGCCCGAGTGCCTGGCGCACTAAGAAACAGAAATCTGGGGCTAGGAAAAAATAAATAAAACAAAACAAAACAAAACAAACAAAAAAACGGCTTGGTGGTTAAGAGCACTGGCTGTTCTTTAAAGGACCCAGGTTCAGTTCCCAGCATGCATATGACAGCTCACAACGCTCTGTAACTTCACTCCTAAGGGATTTGACTCCCTCTTCTGGCCTCTGCAGGGACCAGGCATGCAAGTGGTGTGCAGCTACATGTAGACAAAAACCCTCATTAGGTTAAAGAAAAAAACAAAAACAAAAACACTTAGCATCCCACTTTCACCCCACCCTATTTTCCTCCCTACACATTTATTGTCTGAAAACACACTGAGTCTTCCTGAGCCATGGCTGGGACCAAGTCTCCTTCTGGCCTGACAATGCATTATTTCACACGATGTAATGAACACGCATGGCAGGCCAGCGCTGTGGTAGAACTGTGACAGTGGATTAAACACAGACCCATTCTGTGTGCTGTAAGGGTGGAAGAAAAGGGAAGAACAAACATCGCCTTAGCTACCAGTATATGTCCAGCAAGGTCCCGGCAGTCTGCAGATGATACGTTTAAAACAGATACCTGAGAGTTAGCCAACCTGACTAGGTGTGGCTGCACAGATAAGGGAAACCAGTAAGAGCTGACGAAGCATCCTTCCCCATCCTTATGTACCATCCAGGCAGCTATGATGAGGGAGAAAATTGACACCTGCTTCCCAGGATTTGCATGGGCAACCAATCCTCTTGGAGGCCCCTGAGATTCCGCAGCAGCCGTATTTCAGTCTTGCTCCGTGGTTAAATTCTGTCCTGGCAGCTGGCTTATCCCTTGTGACTCTATGACCCTGATGTCATCTGACTGACTGAAAGAGAGTAACAGCTCCAGAAAGAGCTCCTCTCCCCGCCCCTCTCCCTGCCCCCCAAGATCTCATCACATAGCCCTATGTAGATTAGGCTGGCTGGAACTCCCAGAGACCCACCTACCTCTGGCTCCCAAGGACTGGGATCAAAAATGTGCACTACCACATCCAACAAGGAAAAGCTTTTTTTTTTTTTTTCCTAACTTATTTTTATTTTACGGGTACTTGTGAGTGCCTGTATGCATGTGTGTTCACCTCATGCATGTCTGGTGCCCATGGCTACCAGAACAGACTGTCAGATCCCCTGGTGCTAGAGTTACTGGCAGTTATGAGCTAGCCAATGTGGCTGTTGGGATTTAAATTCCAGTCCTCTGCAAGAGCATCAAGTGCTCTTATCCACTAAGATACCTCTCCAGCCATGTTAAAAAAAAAAAAAAAAAAAAAAAGAGCTTTAAACAACCTTAGATGTTTCTTTAGACTGTCTTTGAAGTCCACATCTGCAGAAGAAACTTCATGGGTTTCTTGATCCAGAATGCCCTAGACAGTGAAGTCTTCATTGAGGACACGGCAGTCAGGCTCTTCTCTATTGAAGTTGTTCATGGGTTCTCTAGGAACCTAAGGAAAACTAAGGGATGGAATTAAAGAGATGATTTCTAGCTTATCACAAAGGCGGATCTCCAGGAATTCCAAATCTTGTCTCCTTGGAGCAGTAGTGGAAACTGACATGGAATGCACCTGGTCCCCGTCATGCTAGCTGTGGTCTGAGGAGCCCTCAGCCTCCCAGGTAGGTGAGTTCCTTTTTGCTGTTGTTGTTATTGTTTGTTTTTTGAGACAGAGTCTCAGTATGTCAGGGTGTCAGCCTTGGCTGTCCTGGAACTCACTATGTAGATCAGGCTGGCCTTGAACTCACAGAGTTCTGTCTGACTCTGTCTCCCAAGTGCTGGGATTAAAGGCATGCACCATCACTGCTAGACCCATTTTAAAATCTTTTGATTTTTATGTGGATGAGTATTACCTGCCATGTGTGTATGTGCACCATGTGAGTACCTGGTGCCCATGGATATCAGAAGAGGGTGTCAGGGCCTTTGATTCCCAGCACTCCAGAGGCAGAAGCAGGCAGATCTCTGTGAGTTCAAGGGCAGCCTTGTCTACAGAGAAGAGGGTGTCAGATCTCCTGCAACTGGAGTCACAGAGACATCTGAGCCACCATGCAGGCACTAAAAACTGAATGATCCTCTACAAGAGCAGTAAGTACTCTTAACTGCTGAGCTATCTCTTCAACCCTGAGAAGCCTGTTTTCTTTATCCATTCACCCAGTGATGGGCACCTAGGCTAATTCCATGAGGTGGCTTTGGTGATCTGCAGTGGCTGTAGGTGTGCAGGGACCTGGAGATCATTGTGTTGATCAAAATAAGTTGAACTCAGAAAGACAAATACTCAATGTCAGGAGGTGGCATGAGGACCAGAGAGAACCAAGGGTGATGGTGAGGATGATCCAAGTGCACTGTATGAAACATCTATGAAAAGCCATCATTTTTGTGCCAATAATACATACTTTAAAAGGGGATGGTGGTAGTGAGGTGGGAAGAAGAGGTGAGACAAGTCTCTGAGTGTATTCCAGTCATCTAGGTGAGAGAACGATGAGGAAGCCAACAACAGTGAGCTCTGAGAAGGGGTGGGACCAGTAGCAGTGGATAGCAAGGGTGTTGGAGAGAGGGGAGCCAACGGTGCCACCAGGACTATCGTAAATAAGCGTGTATTTCACAGCGACTCATGTTTTACTGGGAAATAGATCTGAGCTCCCTCTGCTAGAAAACGAGACACCTAAAGTTGACTCCTGGGGTCCTGTCCAGCTCACCTACCAAGTCAATACAGCTGCCAGGTGGCCTGCTGTGTCTCCTCCAGGGGTCTGGTGAGGTGGCAGCCTGGTGGTCACACGTAGGGGTGTGTTGCTCCTATCTTGGCTGCTGTCTCTTTCTCTTTATATTCACTGCCTTGAGCTTGCAAGTAGTATCTTCATCTTGGCCCCAGTCGCTGTATTTCAGAGGCCTCAGGACCCAATCAATTAAAATACTAGCGCTGTGATGGCTAAAGAAACTCCATTTTATGTTAGGCATCCACCTTGATACCCACTAGCCACTGTCTCTGACTCCAGTCCCTGGGAGATAAGTTACTAGTAATCCTGACTTGGTGACTCCCGTCCAGACATGCACAGCAATTACTATCTACATGTTATGATATGACTTACTGCTTTTTTGACTTCTGCAGACACTCAAGGCTATTTCGAGGTTGCCCTGACCACCGAATCTTGGCAGAGTAGACCAGCTCTTGGCTTTCTTGTGCAGATACTCAAGGTCTCCTTGTGGTTTTGGCCTGTGAAGACGCTTCCCTCACTCTCTACCCTCACTTTGTGAGGCAGTCTCAAGTTCTGCGCAGAGATCGCTGTAGCAGCCTTAATATGTTTAACTAACTATAATCCTGATTGAGTCAGTGGTCCTTTCCTGGGGGCCCCCGAACTCCATATTACTACTGCTCCTAATAATAATGCAAAATACTACTACTACTAATGCTAAATGCAACTAAATACTACCACTACTAATGCTAAATACTACTACTACTACTAATAATAATAACAATGCTAACTACTACTAAACTACTACTACTACTGCTAACTACTATGAATAATAATAATGCTAAATAAACTCCCTTACAGAGCTCAAAGCAGCAACAACTCCCAACCAGTGAGATAAGAATAAGAAAGTTCCAGAGAAACCCTATCTCAGAAAAAAAAAAAAAAAAAAAGAGTAAGGAAGTTAAATAATAGTTTGATTTTCCTCCTAACTTCTACCTTGATGTTATTTTTAAGGAAGTATTAAATGCCTTGATTTTTTTTTTTCAATATTTTCCTTTGCAGAGGAGAGTGCCCCCAATCTGCTGCTGGTGCTCAGTAAGCAAGGACAGGGCAAGAGATTTGATAGGAGACTGAATGTGCTTTCTATAATTCGAAAAGACAAAACCTGTAGCCTACTTAAAAGAACAACATTTCCTGGGCTGGAGCGATGGTCAGTGCTTGTTGCTCTGGCAGAGGGCCTGGGTTCCATTCCCAGCTTACATGATGGCTCTCAACTGTCTGTAACTCTAGTTCCAGGAGATCCAGACAACCTCTTCTGATCTCTGAAGGCACTGCCTTTATGCAGTGCACACACATACTTGTAAGCAAAACATTCATACACATCAGGATAAAACAAAAGGAAAAATCCTTTATTTGTTGGGGTGTGTGTGTGTGTGTGTGTGTGCCATGACATGCATGCAGCAGTCAGAGGAAAACTTGCAGGAGTTGGTCCTCCCCTTCCACTATGTGGGTTTCAGGCATCAAGTTGTTAAACTTGGCAGCAAGCGCCTTTAACCTCTGACCCATCTCACTGCCCCCGTGGTCTAATTTTGTCTCTATAACAACCTGTATTCACTAGACAGGAAAAATACTGAGAAATAAGTTTTTTTGCAATCAAAAGTGAAGTCTGTGAATCCACCCCAAATGCCCACACACCACTGTATACTGTGTGTGTCAAAGGAAACACTCCGAATTCCAACCTAAGGAAGTCTGTGAATCCACCCCAAACGCCCACACACCACTGCATACTGTGTATATCAGAGGAAACCCTCAGAATTCCAACCTAAGGAAAAAGTAGTGAGAAGTGAGGGAAACCACACAATCTGTTGTAAATAAGGGTCTAGTTTATTTAAGGCAGATAATAACACCTTGCAAAAGCAGAAATCCAAACCCCATTAAGCACTCACACCATATGGAATTTGCCTATGCACATGTGATGAAATGCAAGATCCAGAACTTAACAGAAACCAACTTTTTGCCTCTTTGGAGCAAATTTAACTATTAGATTAGAAGACAGAAAATGATCAGTTGGCCTTAATGATAAAAACTTGGTGAATCATCAACAGTAGAAAGTCTAAGCTGGATGGAGAAGTGAGGCATAGTGGTGCATCCATGCACTCGGGGAGGCTGAGGAAGGCAGATCCTGAGAGATTTGTTGTGGAATATTAGTTGAAGATGTGTTACATTTGTTTATGCTGGA
Source organism: Onychomys torridus (assembly GCF_903995425.1). Classification (NCBI taxonomy): domain Eukaryota; kingdom Metazoa; phylum Chordata; class Mammalia; order Rodentia; family Cricetidae; genus Onychomys; species Onychomys torridus. The sequence goes on from NC_050454.1 coordinate 16,367,546, forward strand.
GAACATTTGTTTAATGATGCAAAGATGTGTTGCATTCTTTTATGTTGCATTCATTTAACTCTGTGAAGCTGTGTTACTGTGCCTGTCTAAAACACTTGATTGGTCTAATAAAGAGCTGAGCGGCCAGTAGCGAGGCAGGAGTAAGGATAGGTGGGGTTGCCAAGCAGAGAGAATAAATAGGAGGAGAAATCTGGAAAGAGAGATCAGGGAGTGAGAAAAGGAGGAGGAGAGGAGGATGTCAGGGGTCAGCCACCCAGACACACGGCCAGAAACAGAATAAGAAGGAAAGAAAAGATATATAGAAACAGAGAAGTGTGGTCTTTTCCAGGCAATCCTGTTTTTAAATTTCCCATTTACACATGGGTTTTACTTGTCCAGGCAGAGATTAAAAAGCAAACAACTAATGTTCTACAAGAGATGGCCGTAGAACAGGATCAAAGGTCTTGGGATGGAAATTATCGACCTTGGGTTTAAGTCCTAACACCAAAACCAAACCAATCAAAACAAAAAGCAACAACAAACCCTCCTCCCCCCCAAAAAACAAATATAACCGGGCATGTCGCACATGTCTTTAATCCTAACACTCAGGAGACTGATGCTGGTAGATCTAAATTCAAGACCAATCAGGTCTGCAAGGCAAGTTCAAGTCTCAAGCAAAACAAAAACCAGGAGAGGTTCAATTAGTTGCCAGTGGTTCAAGTGAAAGACACAGAAGATGATTTCGTACTAGTCAGCATCGCAACCATAACACAAGAATGAGATCAGACTTCCTCAGCAAACATTTGAAATCCCTTATCTTTTTCTTTTCTAAAACTTTTCTATGTGTGTGTGTAGCACACATGTGTACATGTGTGTGTAGGTGCATATGGCAGCCAGAGGGTGATGCTAGGTGTCTCATATTTATTTTGTTTGTTTTAAGACAGGGTCTCACCATGTAGCCCTGGCTGTCCTGGAACTTGGGCTTTGCAGATCAGGCTGTCTTGGAACTCACAGAAATCACCTGCCTCTGCCTCCCAAGTACTGGCATTAAAGGCGTGCACCATCATGCCCCCATGCACCCGATTTCTTGAGACAAGGTCTCTCAGTGAACCTGGAGCTCATGGTTTTGGCTAGACTAGCTGGCCAGTATGCTCCAGGAATCCTCCCGTCTCCACTCACCGGTGCTAAGATTCCAAGCGTATGGCATCACACCAGATTCTTTTGCATGGCTGCTGCTGCTCTGAGCTCATGTCTTCACACCTTATGGATGACCTCCCCATGCCCTTTATATTTTGCCTTCCATGAAACAGTAACACTCGAGAAATGACTGGCAAGCAGACTTCTGCTTTTATAGAAACTACATCTACTTAACACACACACAAAAAAAAACGCTATAGTTTTCTAAAAAGATTTAGGCCTGTACTATACAACCTCCTGACACACTTCTTTTGAAAGTGGACAGACATCTTCTCCGTGCTTTCAATTCCAATTACTCAATTCCTTTCGCTTTCAGCTCCTCCTTGACACGTTTCAGGTAATTAGGATCAGGGTAGCCAAAACTGCATGAAGGAAAAAAGAATCCCTTTAGTTGTTTTTTTTCCCCAGATAATTCTTAAGAATCAGTACAACAGCCGGGTATGGTGGCACAGGCCTTTATTCCCAGCACTCTGAGGGTGACAAGATCTCTGTGAGTTTGAGGCCAGCCTGGGCCACACAGTGAGATCCCGTCTCAAAACAACAACAACCAAATCTGTACAGTTTGCATTTTAGCATCTAGTGTTCTGGGTCCCTACCCCTCAGGCAATCCAGACAGTGACTGGTATCTAGTCACTTACGTGCCCAGCTGACTGACCAGCATCTGTTTTTCAGCCAGATTGCTCATATTTGCTGTGGATATCACTCTATACAAATAAAATGCTGTTTGGCCAGTGGCCAGGCAGGAAGTATAGGCGGGACAAGAGAGAAGAGAATTTTGGGAAGTAGAAGGCTGAAGAGAGACACCGCCAGCCGCTGCCATGAAAAGCAACATGTAAAGACACTGGTAAGCCACAAGCCATGTGGCAAAGTATAGACTAGCAGAAATGGGTTAATTTAAGATAGAAAATGTAGATAACAAGCAGCCTGCCACGGCCACACAGTTTGTAAGCGATATAAGTTTTTGTGTGCTTTCTTGGTTGGGTCTGAGCGACTGTGGGACTGGTGGGTAAGAGAGATTTGTCCTGACTGGGCCAGGCAGAAAAACTCTAACTACAAATGGCGCCCAACGTGGGGCAAGAATTTCCACCTAAAACCTAAAAAAAAAGATTCTAAAACGGAGCTAAAAACAGCTTCCTAGTTGTCTCTCTCAAGTTAGCGGCAGCCTGCCGGTTTGAGCTACTATGGCGGGTTCCTGGCGTGTGCGTCTGACCTGCAGTGTGGCGGGAATGAGGAGTCTGCAAGCGGCACTTTGCTCTGCTGCATGGTGGATTTAGCCTTTTCCAGTTAAAAAAAAGAGTTTCTGGGCTATGCGCTGCATTGATAGAACTGCTTCTGATAGTTGATGGTACACATGGCTCCAGACCCAGAGCTGTAACCAGTACCACCGCCACTTTGGAAAGCTGAGGTGGGCGGAGCCAGCAGCCACAGTGGTGTTTCAGTCTTACAAAGATAAATATTACACAGAAAATATGTTTCGCCTTGTCTTTGCGATTTTTAACTACAGAGAAAGATTTGATCGTAAAAGCTGTTGAGTTAAACAAATATGTAAATTTTAAAGATACCTTGACTTCAAAATTTGGATATAAAGATATGTTGCTTTAAAAAAGAGTCTCTGCTTTTGTTTCCACAGAAAGCCAGAGGCTGTGGATTTGTTCCAGATTAAGATATATCAGGTTTGATCAGCCAAGACCACCTGAATGGTCTCCGATGACACCATGGCCCAGATGATCCAACATCCAGAATGGTTTCAAGGCAACTGGCTCAGAGGTTCACCCTCATGGACTACTCCATTATCCTAAAATTTTCTTTGTGTCCCCATAAAATACAGCGCCCCCCTCCAGCAGGAAATAGTAAAAAAAACTACGCCCACATTCCCAAAATTATCAAGCTGGCTTTGGAGATGGAATTGGCTCACTCCTTCTCTAAACCCAGACATATTGCTAAAAAAAATGGTTAAGAGATTCTTGTGTCCCAAATCAGAAGAGCCCTCTGATGTGGGACAAAAAAAAAACCAATATTTTTCTTTAAAACAAGTTGATTATAAATGAGATCTCTTTCTAAAGAAGAAAGGGGGATATGATATAGATATAATACGATGAAGGGTAGATTAGGGAACTTACTTCTAAAGAACAACAACTTGTTTAAAATGTTTTACATTGGTATAGATTTTAGTCTATTGATACAAACAAAGTTAATTTTGTTATACTATGTGTATATTTCTACTCATATTTAAGGTATTATGTTTGTATAGCTCATTTAAAATTGTAATGGACAATTAAAAATAGATTAATAATTAATCATCTGTGATAATCATACTCATAGCCATGTTAGTTAAGTCTTCTAGGTATACATAGAGATATTTCAGATAGATAGGTAATCTTCAAATACTTCAAAGACCTTCAAAATATGACATTTAAAATATTTTTAAAATTTAGACTTTCTGGACAATGAGACATGTCTGTTCCTGACAGCACCGATTTACTTCAGAGAGGAAGATGGGCATTGAAGACACTTCATATCTTATCTTCACCTTGGCAAGCCACTGGGACAAGAAACTGTTCTTGCCTGGACTGCTTGATCAACTGGACATGCAGGACCCATAGGAAGGTGACCACTAAACTTTGCTTGACAAAATGGTCCTTGACGGTCCTGCTTCGCAGAGGAAACTGCCAGACATTCTACAGGACACTGAGAGAAGTGACCAAGAGACTCTAGCCCTGTGGGCTGAAGACAAATGCCCCAACATTACAAAGGAACATTAGGTGACTGTTCAGGCTGCCAGATGTCTCTGTCTATCCTGCAAGACTCCCAAAAGTTGCTTGCATCCTTTTCCCGGTTCTCAGGTAATATTATATCCTTCTGAGGTCTTTGATGTGGTTAAAGACTAGATAGTTATAATTTCCTCAATTATGATAAAAGATAAGTTAGATATAAAAGCTTGGACTCACAAATATAAGATAGATAAAATATCTTCTTTAATATTGTAACTGTAATTCTTGTTTGATGATTGTTTTGTTATATGTAATTGTACTATGTAAAAGTTAAAACCTTCCTTTAAAAAAAAAAAAAGAAAAGGGGAAGTGCTGTGGATATCACTCTATACAAATAAAATGCTGTTTGGCCAGTGGCCAGGCAGGAAGTATAGGCGGGACAAGAGAGAAGAGAATTCTGGGAAGTAGAAGGCTGAAGAGAGACACCGCCAGCCGCTGCCATGAAAAGCAACATGTAAAGACACTGGTAAGCCACAAGCCATGTGGCAAAGTATAGACTAGCAGAAATGGGTTAATTTAAGATAGAAAATGTAGATAACAAGCAGCCTGCCACGGCCACACAGTTTGTAAGCGATATAAGTTTTTGTGTGCTTTCTTGGTTGGGTCTGAGCGACTGTGGGACTGGTGGGTAAGAGAGATTTGTCCTGACTGGGCCAGGCAGGAAAACTCTAACTACACATATTCTTAGTTTATTCTAAGCACTGATGCACGTAATGTTATAAATGCCATATTCTACAGAAAAGGTAATCATACGACAGTAGGATTTTCAAATTGAGAGATCTGAAAAGGTCTCAGGATATATTTCTTTTGGATGCCACGAGCAGAGGAATTCCGAGTTTTATAAGGTAGAATCAGATTACAGATTTCCTGGAATACATCTCCCTGCCCCCATCTTGGGACTCTATAACTAAGACTTTTTGCTACCATGTATCAGCCGTGTAAATTTAGCATCTTTTTGGACCGAGGGGAAGACAGGAGTGAGGGAGGAGAGTAAGATGACCTTAAAAGAAATCAAAGCAGGGCTGGAAAGATGGCTCAGTGGTTAAGAGCACAGGCTGCTTTTCCAGAGGACCCTGGTTCAATTCCCAACTCCCACATGGCAGCTCACACCTGTCTGTAACTTCAGGGGATCTGACCCCTTCACACAGACATAAATGTAGGCAAAACACTAATGTACATAAAAAGAAATAAATCTAAAAAACAAAAAAAGAAGTCAAAGCAAATAACATTCCTAGGATCTACCTTTCAAATTGATATGAAAGCCTAAACTAAATCAACTTGGATATCATTCATCTTGGATTCTGAAATCCCCTTTTATTTATTTATTTTTTGTCAAGACAAGGTTTCTCTGTGATAACCCTGGCTGGCTGTCCTGGAACTGACTCTGTAGACCAGGCTGGCCTCAAATTCAGAGATTTGCCTGCCTCTGCCTCCTGAGTACTGGGATTAAAGGCATGCACCACCACTGTCCAGCTTTGATACAAAATTTAATAACCAAGTCATACCTTAAGAATGGTGGAGTAGAGGCCAGGGGTGGTGGCACTTGGGAGGTAGAGGCAGGTGGATCTCTGTGAGTTTGAGGCCATCCTGGTCTACAGAGTGAGTTCCAGTATAGGCTCCAAAGCTATACAGAGAAACCCTGTCTTGAAAAACCAAAACAATAATAATAAAAAATAAATAAAAAGGTGGAGTAGAAGGTTGGGGAAACCAATTTCTTGTTTTCAAGACTGTTTCTCCACATATCCCTGGCTGTGCTGGTACTCTCTCTGTTGGCCTCAATCTCAGAGTTCTACCTGCCTCTGCCTCTCAAATTCTGGGATTAAAGGCATGCACCACCACTGCCTGGCTGGGACCAATGTTTTATCTTTGAAATTACCATTATGGATTAGTATCTTGCTATGTGTGCTGTCTAGAATTTGATGTCAACTTGATACAAGTTGGAGTCATCAGAGAGGAGGAAGTCTCACTTGAGAAAGTTCCTCCTGGGGTGGCGGCGGCACACAATTTTAATCTTAGCACAGAGGCAGGCTGGCCTGGTCTACAAAGTGAGTTCTAGGACAGCCAGGGTTACACAGAGAAATTGCCTCCATAAGAACGGGCTGTTGGGGCTGGAGGGATGGCTCAGAGGTTAAGAACACTGGCAGTTCTTCCAGAGGTCCTAAGTTCAATTCCCAGCACCCATATGGTGGCTCACAACCATCTGTAATGAGATCTGGCTCCCTCTTCTGTCCTGCAGGGATATGTGCAGACAGAACACTGTATACATAATGAATAAATAAATCTTTAAAAAACCAAAAAAACAAAAAAAACAGGCTGTTGGCACATCTGTAGCGAATTTTCTTAATTAGTGATTGGTGTGGGAAGAGGCCAGCCTGTTATCAGTGGTGCCACCCCTGAGCTGGTGGTCCTGGGTTCTATAAGAAAGCAGTCTGAGCAAACCATGGGGAGTATGTCAGTAAGCAGCACTCCTATTCAGGATATGTCAAATAAACCCTTTTTTCCCTAAATTGCTTTTGGTCATCCCAGCAACACTAACTTGAAGACACAGGGCTAACATCTACTGCTAGAATGGCTTTTCACACCCACAGCCTCAAACTGCAGTACTTGACAACCCTATACTTTGTTCAGCAACCATTACATTTCAAAAGGCTCTTACTTTTCTGGCCCTCCAAACGTGGATGTTTTGTGATGGATGTCATTCCATGTAATAACATCCGAGGCTCCTGATACTCGAGAGTACCCTATTGTGAAAATCAGCCTTTTTTTAAAGGCTTCGTGGAGCAGATCCAAGACCTTTCTTCCCTCTTCATTGTTAGGCAAGTATGCTGTTCGATGTGTTCCAGGATAGGATTTTCCTGGGTTTGGGTGCTCATTCTGTATGAAGAAAAGAAAATGTTATATTAAAAAATGGTATGTCTCTGAATTTTATTATACTAAAGGTGTGTTTATTGGAGGTGAAGCCGATTGAAAGCCACCCCCCCCCAAAACTGTTTTGCTCATATTCTGAATAATTCACAGTTCTCTTCAAATTACATTAGCTACCCAACTCCTCCCATCCTAGCATATGCTCTTTACCTTTAAAAAAAACATGAGGGTTGGAGAGATGGCTCAGAGGTTAAGAGCACTGGCTGCTCTTCCTGAGGTCCTGAGTTCAAGTCCCAGCAACTACATGGTGGCTTACTACCATGTATAATGAGATCTGGTGCCCTCTTCTAGCATGCAGGCAAAACACTATATAATAATAAATAAATAAAATCTTTAAAAAAAAAAAAAAAAGACATGAAAAGCTAGAGGTGTAGCTCAATAGTACTTGCTTGGTATGCACAAGATGTTGGGTTCAGTCCCCAACACAGTGAAAATAGTTTAAAAGGCATGTGAATTGTAAGCAAACAATATGAACTTTGCCTCTATCTATTATGTCCCTACCCACAATCACAGAATGGTTTCCTGGGAAAGTCATTACTTAAGAGGCTACAAGACGACCCCTTGGGCACTGGTCATTCTAGTGTAGCACACTTACTGTTTGGATGCCACTTTTCATATTATAGTGAATCACAATGGTGCCACAGTCTTCATAGCCTGGAAGGGACTGTCTTAAAGTGCTGAAAGTCATGATTCCATCTGGCTGGTTCCCTTTCTGGATACCGTAGGAAATCTGACACACAGGACAGACAGGCTTGATTGACAAGGCTTTGGTGATACAAGGGGTGCAGAATTCATGCTTGCACTTAGGGAGCACATGCTTGTTGCTAATGGTATCCATGCAGATGGCACAGTAGTCATTTTCGCTCTTCTCCTTCGAGGCCCCAGAGCTATTGGCAGAACCTCTGAGAGGAGGTAAAGCCGAATGTGAGTCATCCCTGTCGATATCCATGGGTGTTTCATGATCCCCATTTATTTTCTCTCCAGACGGTGGGGACAGTCCCACCCTTTTGAAGACATACTGCTTTGCCTGCGCAAGCTGATTCGGCAAACCAATCAAAGTCATTGACTCTTGAGACATCACGAAGTGTACACTTGGGTGCTTTTTTTTTAAGTCATCGACAAACTTGGTCTTGTGTAAGTGAGCTTTCCCCTTGCCCAAGTGTTTCAGTGGCAGGAAGTCTGTCCTCAGCTGGCACGTGGCATGTTGGAAGGCGTCAGTGAAACTTTCGTAAGAGTGTACAGACAGATCAACCTCCTTATCCTTGGTGTCAAATAGGATGCAGGTTTTCTGGCCTTTCTCCTGGATTTTGCTGCAAGTATTATACTTCTGCTCTATCTCTGAGATTTCCTGGAGCAATTCAGGTTTTAGAAGCTTAAAGTGAGTCGAATCAACTTCAATCCCTGTCTTGTAACCAGACGCCATTATTTTCACGGGTGTCTTGAGGGAAGTTTGGGAGACTTTTGCTTTGGCGGCGGAAATGTCAGCTTGAGAGCCCAGGAGAGTTAGCATTTCCCCTGTCCCCTTTATCAGGAGCTTTGGAAAGCAGCCCTTCAGCTCCTGTCTGAGTTCCTTTGCTTTCTGAGGGTCCTCTAAAGAGACACAATCTTGCTTCAGAGCCTGGGTGCATTTCTGAAAGTCTTTGACAAAAGACTCACAGGCTGCTTCGAAGTGTAAGTTGTCTGATTGTCTGGATGTAAAGCGTACAGAGACCATATTGGGAGCACTATCTCGGATTTCAATGTTTACACCAAATTTTTTCTCTATGGACTGTATTCTACCAGGATAGGTATGTCTGAAATATTCAAGGAGAAGCGCGGAAACTTCAAAACAGTTCTTTAAAACATCTTCTAACTTGGCTTTTGGTTCCGAAGAGGAAAAGCCTCTGACCTGGTCTTGCTGGTTGGGTGGCTCTCTCTCCACATCAGAAGTGGGGTATTTTTGTGGGGGGTACTTCTGTTTCTGCTCACTTTCCAAAAGCTGCATGCTCAAAAAGTGATGTATCTTCTCAATATCTCTGAAGTTGCCACACACCTTCGCAATTCCGTCATCACCCTCCACGCTTCTGATGCCAGGGCAGACAGCAGCTATGCATGCCCTCTGCTCTCTGGAGAGCAGTTCACAGTTCAGCTCAGCCGTCACAGCAAGAAAGACCTGGATGTTTAAAAGGCACAGGTACAAATAAGATCTCTCGGATATCTAATCCCCTTTTCAGGAAGACACCCAGGAACTACGCAAATGACCACAATCTTTTTTCTTTTTTCTTAGCATGGGCTGACTCCTTTAAGTCCTCTGAGAAGTGCAGTCTGCTATGAGCCAGGTTTGTCAGCCCTGTGTGCACATTACAGTCACCTTGGGGAAGTTTAAAGGTGAATTAAACAAAGAAAGTCAAGGCCAGGGCTCATAGAAGAGGCTCATAGAACTGGTTTGCAATGAAGCACGAACATTTTCTAAAACTCTGTGCCCAAGAGATCTGTGTCTAGAGCTACAATTAGCTTGACCTTGGGGACTAACAGTGAATATAAGACATCGCTGCTCTCCATGAAGTTGCTGTGGTCCTCTAGAAAGAGTTAGGTAGTTCTAAATCCAAGAAAGATTCTTGGCCCCACCCCATGTCAATATGCTTTTTTTTTTTTTTCTCACTTACCCTCTTACTTCAAGAAACCCCTTAAAACACTTAATTCATGCAAAGTTACTAAGTCCTTTTAGACCTTGGTTTTTAGAAGTTTAGTGATGCGATAGAAATACCAGATTTGGATAAAAAGGATATAGGCATATTGAATATAATATAAAAGCCAAATGTCTAACGATTTGTTCCCACTCAAGGTTTTTGCAGATAAGCTTTAATCCACACTGAGTATTCTTTCTCTAGATTAGAGCTTCAAGATGTTTCCAAAAACTCAGCCTCTTTGTCCTTCTGTCAGGACCTTTTAGAGTCCAGGTCATTGTCATCATCCACCTGGCTCACTGCAGCCTCTGACCTTTCGGCCTGGCCCCTTCCCATACTGGTGCTTCAACCCAGCACCCTGATGGATTCTTTACAAATGCAATCCAGGGGCTGGAGAGATGGCACGGGCTGCTCTTCCAGAGGACCTGAGTTCAGCTCCCACAACTATCTATAGTGGGATCTGATGCTCTTTTCTGGCATGAAGTCATGCATGCAGATAGAGCACTCCTATAACTAAAATATAAAAATAAATGCAATCCGGGTTTCTCACCATCAGGCCCAAACCCTTTCAGGTTCCTAGCTTTTTCCTCTGCTCACTACCTCGCCCCCCACCCCAACACCCCTTGCCTCACTGAAGCTTCAGTTCTTCTGAGGCCTATGTGTGTGCTTCCCTCAGCCTAGAATGTTACTACAAAACCAAGATGCTAGGTCTTTTAATTTACTCATATTCCTTAGCTGAAGCATCATTTGTGTGTGTGTGTGTGTTTACACCCTATTTGTGATAGTGGCTCTGTCCCTGTCTCTTAGCCTTTCTTCTTCCCACACTTGTCACTGGAAAGAATTTTATTATACATCTATTTACTATTCTTTGTTTCCCTTACTAGATGTGAAGGGCCCTAAGAGCAGTTCACAATGTGCCTGTGGCCCCAGCGCCTACAACAGTGCCTGGCACATAGTAAGCAGTCCCTACCTATTTGTTTGAATGCATTTTTTTTAATGGCTGGTGCCTTCTCCTCATTTAAGCCTCAGGCTAAATGTCACCTCAGCAAGAAGGTCTCCCATCTTGCCCTTGCATGCCCTCACCCTGTTCCTCTCTAAGGCAAAACTCCCCTTTTTATTTTCCTAGCATGTCTCTGTCTTTGAAGTACTTATCCTCAGTTCATTTAATTGCTCATGGTCTGTGTACGTCCTTACCCCAATATGGGCTGCACAAGGACAGGAATCTTGTCCCTGCTTATTCACTTCTTTCTGTAGCCCAGTACCTAGACTGGAGCTAGTCCCGGCATAAGGCTGTTGGACCCAAAAGGGCAGAAGTGGTGACCACAAAGGCAGTTGTAGAAACAGTGCCAGCTCCTCTGTCAACACTCACCTTTTGGACAATAGAGTCAGCAGAGTTAGAAACAGGCTCTTCATCAGACAGTGCTTCAACCAGAGAGTGTGTCAAAGATGGAAGTCTGGAGCTGGGTGTCTCAGCTGACGACTGTGTCAAAGATGGGGGTCTGGAGCTGGGTGTCTCTGCTGATGACTGTGTCAAAGATGGGGGTCTGGAGCTTGGGTCTTCTACTGGCTTTTTAATGGTTTCCAGAATAATGGGCACAGGTTTGCCATCAATCAACATCTGGTGCTCCCCCTGTTCCAGTACTCTCTCCTTAGCTTCAGGAAGACATTAAACACACACATTCACACAGAAATGAGAGAGAATTTACAGACTACCTTCAGGGTCCTCCCTGGGTTGATCTAGGAACTTCCAAGGACACCAGATTCCAGAGATGTCCTTATAGGCTTAGGACTTTCACACAAGCTACCCATATTCTCCCATGTGCTTTTTGTTTGCTTGTTTTTTATTTCTTTGTTTTTTGAGATAGAGTCTCACTATGTAGTTCTGGCTGTTCTGGAACTCCCTATATAGATCAGGCTGGCCTTGAACTCACAAACATCTGCCTGTCTCTGCCACCAGAGCGCTGGGATTAAAGGCACGTGTCACCACACTGGCCTTCCATACCTTCTAAGAATCTCTAGATGGCTTTAATCCCTCACACAAGGTAAACACTATGGAAATACACGTTAGGTTGTATTGTTTAGGTGGATGAATCCTAGGATGTGGGACCATTGTGTAAGTTTCCTCCAATGGAAACATTCCATCCTGTGGGGAAGCTCCTAAAGCAGGAAGGTAAACAACTTAAACTAGCTTCAGGAAGTCCCTGAAACTGACCAGATTCACTAGGCCCCAAAGTGGTAGAGTAATCAATAAAGACTGTTGAGAGTCCTTCTGAGACCAGCAGAACAGAGTGGCCACTAAGACCCAGACGAGCCAAGCTGCACTGACTACACCAGACCATCTGCCCGGAAGAAACAGAAACCAACTGAGTTGCCTAGAAGAGGTTTAGACCAGAGAGTCACTAGGAAAGGTCACTGTCCAACCTGTGGAGCTAGCTGCCTGTGAGAGAGCAAAACAAAACTTCATTTGAAAGAAAACTTCATTTCTAGCAATACTAAGACAAAAAGCTGAACCAAGTTCCAGAGACATAAACACCTAGCTAAGACTCTGGTCAAGCCCCCCCCACCCCCAAACAAACACACGGTGTGGGTAGGCTGCTGGCCAAGAAATAGCTAAAACAAAGGCTTAATCCATCAACATCTCCAATAGTACTGGGAGAGTCCCCAACTGTGTTTTGTCTTCTGTAGTTCTTCTCTTGGCTAAACGTTCCTGTTAACTGAAGTATGACCCTGAAATGCAAAGGCTTGCACCCCCTAGCTTGAGATTTTTTTTTCTTTTAAAAACCCTTCACTCTGAGAGCTCAGGGCCGTCCTCCTTCACCTGCATAGGCAGAGTGCTGGACTCAGACGAAGCCCGGGCTTGCTTGTTTTAATAAACCCCTTTGTACTTGCATCGGACATTGGCTCTGTGGTGGTCTTGCTTGGGGTTCTCGAGACACAGGCACAACACCTCCAGACTGTGCAGTGTGCTCCAGGTTCCTGGCTTTTGTGAGCTGTCAGCCATGCTGGGTGGGCTCTGGTGATGCAGCTGTCTTTGAGTTATTTCTGTTCCTGTGAGTAACCCCTCACCCATATTCCTGTAAGGAACCCCAATAAAAATCATTGGTTCACCAAATTGGGCTTTGGTGGTATTCTTCCTTTGGTCTGTTGTCGGCTCCCTATCTGAGGTGAGTAGATGTGTGTGTTGTGTCTCCCCCAGGAAAAGTTTTGTCTCACAGTAAGAACAAAAGTATACAGAGGACCTGAGCAGTTGTGTCTGGCATTCTGGAATAGCAGGTTGTTGATGGGAGAAAGTTATTCAGAACTCAAAAGCAGGCAGTTTAAGTTTTACTGAAGAACATCTTTGGTTATTAGAAGTCATGTTTCCATTCTGGGCATGGTACTATACACCCCTAATCCTAGCATTTAATGGTAGAGGTGGGGGGGGGGTGACGAGTTCAAGGCCAGCCAAGGGTACATGAGACCCTGTCTCAAAGGGGTGAAGAAGCCTATGCTTCTGTAATGGTCTCAAATCTCTCAATGACATAGAATAATATTTATTGCACAGTTAAGTGGGGAAACCCCTGCCAAACCAAGAATCCAAAAGTTTAGAGTGATTTAAATGTATATGCATGAGCTGATTCACAGAAAAGAATACATGAAAATGTTCCCATTGTGTATTTTTTTTAAACTGACCATATCTTATTTTGTAATCTTTAAAAACAAGGCAATGGAATCATTATTTACAACAGGAAAGTGGTTTGGGGTGTAGCTCGGTTGGTGGAGCACTTGCCTAGCTAGCACAGGGCCCTGGGTTTCCGCCCCAATCCCCACCCCCACACTTTCTTTTCTCCTCTCAATTCGGTCTGCTGGGAAATTGGGCAACTCGGAGAGCAAATGGAAAGTATCCCTAGGAAGCAGCCAAACCAGGTCAGAGGCTGGGCACATCTAAGGCGCTCTCCCCCACTGTGGGAGGGAGGAAGTCCACGGGCGACAGCGTCCCCTACAGGCAGTGCCGCACTCTCGTGGGCTCTCCTCGGAAGCATGAATGGGTGGTCTGTTTGGAAACCTGGTCCGCCTTTGCACCCGACCCTTGTCCCGGCTCACCTGCCCTTTCTAGGAACTTCACCTCGAAGGTGTCTGGGGCGCTGGGACCCACGGGCTGGACAGAGCACTCCCCGCCTCCGGAGGCCCGGCTCTGGAAGTATTTCTCTAGCTTCCTGTGTGCCCAGGGGATGGCCTCCGGCAGCCGCGCGAGTAGCGGGGACGGCGGGCAGGAGCTGGAGGCCATGGCTGTCGGCGTCTGGCTCGCGTGGGGGCTCAGGGACTTTGCACAGCCCGGACAGAGCAAAGGCGCGTCCTGCCCCAGAGACACAAGCTGCAAAGTTTCAGTTTCGTTTCCCAGGAGGTCCCTCCCTGTTCCCCGCAGAGCCACCTCCTCCTCCTTTCTCTGTAGTCTCCTAGGGCTGTCGCCCGGTGAGTAGTTTGTACCCCGGGCGGTGGGCTCTTGGGGGAAGTAATTTCTCCGGGGTCGCAGATCGCTTTCTTTTGCAAAATCGGAAGAGTGGCGGGAACCGGGATCCCAGAGCCAAGCCTCCTAAGGGAGGGTGTAGCGGATAGAGGGGTAAAAAGTTTCCCCTTTGTTTGTGCTCTTTGAAACCATTGTTATGTTAATGTTTTTCTGAAATGCGATTCGGAATTCCTGTTATAGTTAACCTGATTTCTTTGAAGTTGAGGGCGTTTACCTGCTTGGTGAACTGTTATGTTAGATGGGCACTTCAGGAATTTTCTGCTCTGGGTCCTTAAGTTAGCCAAAAGCACAGATCTGCTTGCTGGCCAGCGTCCCTAGAGAGTGAGTAGATAGGCACCTGACCACAAGAGTAGGTACTGTGAGCAAAGCAAAAGTCAAGGGCCTTCAAGAGCTGAGTTCAACCAGAATTTTAAGGTGAGGTGGGGGAAGGGAAGACAGTACCCCAGACTGGGAGAGCAATAGTCTGAAGTCCTGGAGGGCTCAGTCCCAGGCCTGGGAGCAGATGAGATGGGTCAGAGAGAGGAAGAAGCAGGGTCTGTGAGATCTATAGTGTCAACAGAACTACAGCGGGGATTATGTGTGTTAACTGTAAAGTTTATCACCATAGTTTAACTTGTATACTAGTTGATGGCTACTAGGTTCATATATTTGAATGCTTAGTCATCAGGGATTGGCACTCTTGGAGAAAGAGTAGGAAGTGTGAACTAATTTTCGTTGTCAGTTTCAGTTTGATTACATTTGGAATCAACTAAAACCCAAACTAGCTGGGTAAGTGCTTGTAAGAAATTTTCTTTCTTTCTTTCCTTTTTTTTTTTTTTTCTGTTTGATTTTCGAGACAAGGTTTCTCTGTGTAACACCCCTAAGCTGTTGTGGAACTGGCTTTGTAAACCAGGCTAGCAGTGAACTCAGAGATCCACCTGCCTCTGCCTCCCCCCTCCCCGAGAGCTGGGATTAAAGGGTTGTGCCATCACACCTGGCTGTGAAGGCTTTTCTTGATTGGATCATTTAAGACGGGCAGACCGACCCTAAATCTGGCCATGCCTCCTGGTAGCAGCCTGTATAAAAGGACAAGGAAAAAGGAAGTTTTTGCTTTTTGTCTGCTTGCTTCAGGACAGACAAGTGCACTGTCTAAAGCAGATGCCCAGCGGCAGTCTCCTAGGAACCTTAGAAGTCTTTCTTCTGTGAAAACAACAGTGCCCTCTGGAGGCAAGGCGGACCTTGTCCCCACAGTGGGTTAGTATTCAACTTACTCAAGGTTTATGACCAACCATGCTCTGCTTTTTCTATTTCGACGACATTATAAATCACACCAGAGACAAGGATAGCAAGTGTAAGGTTTTTTTTTTTTTTTTTTTTTGAGCTGAGGATCGAACCCAGGGCCTTGTGCTTGCTAGGCAAGCGCTCTACCACTGAGCTAAATCCCCAACCCGAAACTGTAAGTTTATGAGTCTGTTCATAATCTTTTGTTTTTACCTACTAGGCTAAAACCATGAGAAGAGTTTCCAACTTTGATTTAGATACCCTTAGGTCAGAGTTGTTTATCACAGATTCAGCAGAACAGACTGCATGCAAGTTCAGGCAGTTTTCTCAAGTCTTCAAACACCCTGTGGGGGAGCTCCACAGCTCATAGGCTGCTGCTCTCTGGATGCCTTGTCCAGGCTCACCACTTTGTTACTGTTTCCTAAATACACCAACATCTTCAGGGCTGACTCCTGTCTCACCTCCCCAGAAGGTAGACAGTAACAGTGGCAAAATGACGTGAGCATCCTCACCATGGACGTGAAAAACTACTAAAGAACAGAAATTTCTTTCAGGTTTCCCTATGGTATATTCTTTTCTTCTTCCTCTCCTCCTCCTCCTCTTCCCCCTCCTCTTCTTCTCGCTTTTTTTTTTTTTTCCAAGACAGGGTTTCTCTGTGTAGTCTTGTTTGTAACTTGGCTGTAATAGCTCTTGCTGTCCTGGAACTCACTTAGTAGACCAGGCTGGCCTCGAACTCACAGAGATCCACCTGCCTCTGCCTCCCATGTGCTGGGACTAAAGGTGTGCGCCACCACGCCTGGTGGTATATTTGTGGTGATATATTGTGTACTTTAATAAAATTTGCCTGAAGACCAGAGGACAGAGCCAGCCACTAGATTAAACATAGATGCCAGGCAGTGGTGGCACACACCTTTAATCCCAGCACTCGAGATCTCATGCCTTTGCTTATGAAGCTTGTGTGCGCGCGCGCGCGCGCGCACACACACACACACACACACACACACGCGCGCGCGCGCGCGCGCGTGTGCCTTTACTCTTAGGAAGTGATGGCTGAGTAGAGAAAGGTAAATAAGGCGTGAGGAGACAAGAACTAGAAGCCTTTTTGGCTGAGGATGTTCATTTGGCTGGAGGCCTATCGGCTGAGGCCTCTTCAGGCTGAGGAGTTGGTGAGGTAAGAGGTGGTGGCTATGGTTTGCTCTGCTTCTTTGATCGTTCAGCTTTCACCCCAGTATTAGGCTCTTTTTTGTTTGTTTGGTTGGTTGTTTTCTTTTCTTTTTTCTCTCCAAGACAGGGTTTCTCTGTGTAGCTTTGGCACTTTTCTGGAACTCACTCTGTAGCCCAGGCTACCCTTGAACTCACAGAGATCCACCTGCCTCTGCCTCCCGAGTGCTGGGATTAAAGGCGTGCGACACTGCCGCCGCCGCTGCTGCCACCACCACCACCCAACTGGCTCTGGGATTTTTAATAAAAGACCATTTAGAAATTTTAGTTACATATATTCTTACAAGATCCCCTCAGCTTTAAAAGCCTTTAATACCAGCATCCAGGAAGCAAAAGATGGTAAATATCTGAGTTTGAAACCAGCCTCTCCTACATAGCAAGTTCCAGAGCAGACAGAGTAACATGATGAGATCCTATCTCAAAAACCATAAAAAGCAAACAAATTCCCTCACCTTTTGGTCAGTGCTTATTGTATTCTTTGTATTTGATCCCAGAAATAGACCATCATCTCCAGGATCAGCAGACTACACTTGAAAACGGTATAAACAGCTAAAGACCCACGTGGGACCTGAAGGATGGCCTTTCACATGGTAAAAACAGAAATACCTTTTTTGTCATGAAGTTCAATTATTACATGAAGAGTTCTTCCTGTAACAGTAAGAAATCTGGGGTCTTCAGTTACACCTAGCATCCTCATGGCTTTACCGTCCCAACAAAAGCTTTTCCTCGGGGCTGGACAGATGGCTCAGTGGTTAAGAGTGTATATTGCTCTTGTAGAGGACCTAGGTTTGGTTCCTAGCACTTACATGGTGGCACACAGTCTTGCCTGTAACTCCAGTTCCAGGGGATCTGATGCCCTCTTTCCAGTCTTTGTTGGCTCCTATGTGCATGTGATATACCCAAACTCACACAGCTTTCTCCTGGGCCTAGAGAGATGACTTAGTGGTTAAGAACACTGGCTGCTCTTCCAAATTAATTCCCAGCACTCACATGGTGACTCATTGTCTGTAACTCTAGTTCCAAGGGATCCGATGCCCTCTTTTGGCCTCTATGGCATACATGTGATGCACAGACATACATTCGGGCAGAACAGCCATACATGTACAATTAAATTAAATTTTTCTAAGTTTTGTCCTCATACTGTGTGAGAAATGGAAAATCAAGAGTATGCTAATATAGTTTAATATGGTGGCATAACTGGAATCATAGCTGTGATTCCAGTACTCAGGAAGCTGGTAGAAGAATCACCACAGGTTCCCGGCCAGCCTGTGCTATGGAGTAAAACTGTGGTGATACATTATGTACCCTAATGAAATTTGCTTGAAGATCAGAGGACAGAACAAGCCACTAAATTAAACATAGATGCCAGGCAGTGGTGGTACACACCTTTAATCCTAGCACTTGGGAGGCAGAGATCTATGTGGATCTCTGTGAGTTCAAAGCCACCCTGGATTACATGAGATTGATTCAGTCTAGGAGAGAAACAGAGCCAGGCAGTGGTGGCACACAGCTTTAATCCCAGTACTTGGGAGTCACATGCCTTTAATTCCAGCACTTGAGATCTCATGCCTTTGCTTGGAAAGCACACATGCCTTTAATCCCAGAACTAAGAAGGAAATGATATGGCTGGGTGGAGAAATGTATATAAGGCGTGAGAGACAGGAACTAAAGCTTTTTGGCTGAGGAAGGTTTTTCAGGCTAAGAAGTCCTAGAGGTAAGAGGTGCTAGTGGCTTGTTCCTTTGTTTTTGTTTTCCTGGAACTCACTCGGTAGCCCAGGCTGGCCTCGAACTCACAGAGATCCACCTGCCTCTGTCTCCCGAGTGCTGGGATTAAAGGCATGTGCCACCACCACCCGGCCGGCTTGTTCCTTTGTGTCTCTGATCTTTCAACATTTACCCCAATATTTGGCTCCAGGTTTTTGTTATTAAAAGACCAATTATGGATATCTGGCAAATTAGAATTCATGTTACATAAAACCCTGTCTCAAAATTCAAAACAAGAAATAATAAGTAATATACTTATCTCATTAGCAGAATCAACTTGGGGATGGATGAGCTTCTTTTAAATGTCATCTCCAGGACTAGGAATGTAACACATTAGGTAAAGGGCTTGCCTACATGCATGTGGCCCTGGCTTCAATTTCCAGGATCACATAAATTGGTAGTGCATAGTAAGTTTGAGGCCAGACTGGTTATCTGAGACCCAGCCGCGGTCACCTCCATGGTGTGTGGATTTTCTTCACTCCATCAGCAGTAATTTTTCAGGATGGGTAAGGAGTGAGCAAGGAATGAAAACCGGAGCGGAGAAAGGCACCTTGTTGGAGTAGATCTGAAAATTCCCACTTCTTATTTGTGTCACGAAACAGGCAAACGGAAATGGGTCCTGACAGATGTGAGGAGGTGCAGCTGGTGAGGCTCATGTCCTCGTGGTTTCTTTTCTGGCTAGGGAAACCCCACTGACTTTGGAAATTGGAGCCTGTCTTGAGAGCTGTGGCTCATTCTGGTTTACACAAACAACCAAAACATTTCCTCCCCGAACCACCACCACCACCACCCCCCCCCCCCCAAATGCAGCTTCAAGCTTTTAAAGGAACCGTTTGCTTTTTTTCACAGGGCTCTGAAGCAGCAGCAAATACGGAAAGACCAGGTATGACTGCCTCACTCTTGCTCTTCTTTAGGAAAGGCTTTGCTCAGCTCTTCCCTCAGTGCAGAAGAGGGCTCCCGGAAGGAGACTGTCCCCCCCTCAGGGACTCAGGTGTGTGACTGCAGGCTCTGTGGAGATGCCAGCCCCCGCTTCGGAAGAGGAACTGCCTCAGAGGCACTGGGACAGCCGAAGATGTCTTCTCTCAGGGTCCCGCTGTCCTTTTCCCTTGTAGGCAGATAGGAGATGCTTCTGACCTGAGCCTGACAGCCAAAATGGGCAGAAAGGGTGACCAAGAGCTGAAAGAGCCAACCTGCCTAATTCTGGGGATGGCCCGATTGAGGTTTCCCATTTAGTGCTCAGGCCAGTTGAGACCAGCTGCTTAGATGTGGCTTCTTTCGGGTAAGAGAGGTCACCAGAAGTCTTTTCTTGGTGGCTCAGACTGGAAATGGAATAAATGTCTATATTTAATCTGTTTTAGGATGCACACTTTCCTGCATTTTAATGTCTCTGAAATGAGCCTGGTTTCACTGACATTAGTTTTCCTTGCTCAGAGGCTGTGCTGGTAACTCATTGAAGAATAGACACTTCCTCTTGGGATTGTTTAGACGAAGAGCAAGCCCAGTATTGAAATCCCCACTTCCCCTCAAGTTCTTCATCTTTCTGAAGTTTGTGGTCTGTAGTCTGTCTCTTGTGTGCATCTGATGTCAGTCCATCCTTGTGGTCTGTCCCTTACAAAGAGCTTCATCATTATTTAATAGCACAGAAAACACAGTATGGTAAAGGAATTAGGAATTATTTTCTAAAAGAATTTTAGAAGGGCAGAAGTCACTTTACTGACCCACAAACAACTGTTCTCAACCTCTGTCCACATGTTGCTTCCAACAATATGAGTTACTTACTTTGTTTAAGGTTGCTTTCAGCCCATTGGCTGCTTTCAGCAAATGATTACCACAGCACACACAGACACACACATATTTCTAGGTCAGGGACATGGAAGAATCGGAGTTTAAGATTAAAGCTATGCATTTAGTTTAGGTTGTAAAAGGGGATTGCATAAGAAGCATGTATACTATAGTAAGGTTGGTTACATTGTTTTCTTAAAGGCAGGTTCAGAAGGCTGGATATACAGTGGGAAACAGATTGAGTACAGAATTTTAAGTGGTTTCTAAGTATGTTATTAATTTGGTTGCAAGGTCTGAGAGAAGGTCAGGTTCTGAAGGCAAGAGGGATTTTCAGAAAAACACTATCACTCCACAGGTTCGGTTATCCAGAAACTGGATTTTGAGGTGGAGTGAGGAATGTAAAAGGTGTATATGAAAGAGAGTGAGAAATCCACCTGACTGTATGAAGATGGGTGCTAGATGGGCGTGGTGGTAACCCCAAGGTTTAGGAGATGGAGGTAGGAGGATAATAATTCAAGGACTACAGAGTAAGACCTTGTATTATCACCACCAACAACAAAACTGTAATGACCCCCCACACACACACCAAACTGAAGTCTCAGGCAGCCTGAGGTGTGTGTTAGAGGCGCTCCACAGGCATAAGTGGCTGTGCTCTGCCTTAGATGTTCAGGGGCTTGTCCTGAGAACCGTGACTAGTGCTGAGGTGGACTTTAGTGGCCAATAGCTAGAGGCTTGGAGCTAACTAAATTTTCCACAAATTAAGAAGGATATGGACATCTTTTAGTGTGAAATACACAGTAAGTAATTTTTATTTTTATTTTTTTTAAAAGATTTATTTATAGCCGGGCAGTGGTGATGCACACCTTTAATCCCAGCATTTGGGAGGCAGAGGCAGGTGGATCTCTGTGAGTTCAAGGCCAGCTGGGTCTACAGAGCCAGATCCAGTACAGACACCAAAACTACATGGATAAACTCTGTCTTAAACCCTCCCCCGCCCCCCAAGAAATTATTTATTGTCTGTTATGTATATACAGTGTTCTGCCCATGTGCCAGATCTCATTACAGATGGTTGTGAGCCACCATGTGGTTGCTGGGAATTGAACTCAGGACCTCTGGAAGAGCAACCAGTGCTCTTAACCACTGAGCCATCTCTCCAGCTCTTTAAAGACACCATCTCACTCTGTAGCTCTGACTGACCTGGCACTCACTGTATAGTCCAAGCTGGCCTTGCACTCAGAGATCTGCCTGCCTCTGCCTCCCCAGTGTGGGGATTAAAAAAGACATGTACCGAGTAGTAAATCGGTTTTTTTGTTTGTTTGTTTGTTTTTGTTTTTTGGTTTTTTTTGTTTTTTTGGTTTTTTTTGGTTACTGGGCTATAACTCTATGTTGATTTCGACTTTGAGGATGGAGTACATGCCGTGAGGCAGAGGTTGCTGGCCTTCTGCCTGCTGACTCGTCCTGTGTTGCCCATCTCTCCTCAGCAGTGACTCACGGAAGTTGGATACCTGGTTCCTGTAATGACCACTCTAGGCTGTAGCTCTGAGTTACGGGATCTACTCCAACCACTAATGGAGTTAGGCTTTATTTGCTAACCAACACACACATCATTCTTTTTTGTTTTTGTTTTCCCGTCTTAATTTCTTACCTTCTCTCCTTACCCAGAATCCCTAGTGTTTTCTAGAATCCTGTCTTAAACTACTTACACTCTGAAGTCTTACCTCGGGAATCTCTTCTAAGTCAACTGAGACACTAAAAAAAGTGAAGAAGTTATGAATACAGCACCCCTACATTTTTGATTCACGATTAAGTCATTTTAATAAGTGTGTACTTGGCATGAGTCTTCCCAAACTCACAATTTTTACATACATTCAAGACATTCTTGCCCCTGGTACAAGGTTTTCTCACGTAGAGAGGGCTAAGTGCCCCACACAAGTCCTTTTCAAGTGACTTGGCATTGAAGACTCTTAGATATCCTTGGCCTAATTCTATCTGTGTGTGAGAAGCAGGGTCAGTAAGGAGGGGGTGGCAGAAGTAAGAAAGCCAGTCTGGTAGCATGAAAAGGAGCCACGTCCTTCTGAAAGGAACCACTTTTCCTTTCTCTCTTGTGTCTCCTCTCCTTCTTCAGCTAACGACTCTCTCACAGAACACAGCAGATGGCAAATTCCCATCAAACACAATGTCTTCGAAATTTTAAAAAGCAGTGAGAGTCAGCTGTGTGAAGTCCTCCAGAATAAGTTTGGGTGTATCTCTACCCTGAGCTGTCCAACTCCAGCAGGAAACAGTGCTCCTGCTCAGCAGGTCTTCAGAAGGAGACTGACCCCTGCGATAGAGTTATCTGTCTGGAAGGATGACCTTACCAGACACGTCGTTGATGCTGTGGTGAATGCAGCCAATGAAGAGCTTCGGCATGGGGGTGGCCTGGCCGGAAGCCTGGTGAAAGCTGGTGGCTTTGAAATCGAGGAAGAGAGCAGAATGCTCATTGCCACCTATGGTAAAGTGGCAACTGGTGGGATAGCTGTCACACAAGCAGGGAGGCTTCCTTGCAAATGGATTATCCATGCTGTCGGTCCTCAGTGGACAGCCATGGACAGCCGGACAGCTATTGACTTGCTGAGACTTGCCATTAACAACATCTTACACCATGTCTGTGTAGAAAATACACAGATTAAGACGGTAGCAATTCCAGCCCTGAGCTCTGGAATTTTCCAGTTTCCTCTGGATTTGTGTACACGCATAATTTTAGAAACTATCCATTTTTATTTCCAAGTGAAGCAACCAGTCAGTAATTTGAAAGAGATTCATCTGGTGAGCAATGAGGAGCTCACTGTTGCGTCCTTTAAAGACACAGCAGAAAGCATCTTTGGGAAGAAGGAGTTGAGTCCCTGGGGGAGTCCAGGAACTACCCTCTCTTCCAATGCGACACTTCAAATTGGCCAGGGCCTGACTCTCCATATTGTCCAAGGCCTCATTGAACTGCAAACAGTAAGTATTTGTTGTTCTTCTGTTTTAATTAATTATTTTATTGTTTCATGTATGAGTGCTCTGTCTGCATGTGTGCCTGCACACCAGAAGAGGCCATCAGATGCCACTACAGATGGTTGTGAGCCACCATGTGGGTGCTGGGAATTGAACCCAGGTCCTCTGGAAGAGTAGCCAGTGTTCCTAACTGCCGAGCCATCTCTCCAGCCCGAATTGTTAATTGTGAAGATGTTTAAAGTGGAAGACCATAGAATGTATGTTTTGGAGGGTAAGAATGTGGCTTTGGGTTTAGGCCATCTGGTTTGGAGACTACCTGACTTAGTTCTTAACACAACTTCTACCTTTCTTTCAGCCTTCGGTCCTTCCTCTGTAAAACACATAACAGCACTTGACATTTGCAAGCTGGAATCAGCATCCAAGAAACACTCACAATAGTGTGTGGCACATGGTTAATATGGGAGTTAAAATTATTATAGGCTATGATTCTTAGGAACCATAAGGAGTTAGAATACTCTTTGATCCTAAAAAAACTTAAGCTCCCTCTTATTTCTTTATTTTTATTTAAAATTTATTAAAATTAAAAAAAACTTGGAGCCGGGCGGTGGTGGCCCACGCCTTTAATCCCAGCACTAGGGAGGCAGAGGCAGGCCTGGGCTACAGAGAGTTCCAGGAAAGGCGCAAAGCTACTCAGAGAAACCCTGTCTCGAAAAACAAAACAAAACAAAAAATGGGGGGAAACCATTGGGATGTCTCCCCGTGGACACGAAGGGACCCCCTCCCTCCTCTGACGGGACGCGGAGTGGAGCCAGGGTTTGACAACTGAAAGTGACCTGCTCCTCTTGCTCTGGGCGGAATGTGTTTCCCCAAGGGTGGAGGAGGGGTGGGAAGTGGGAGCTGGGAGGTCAGCAGGGGGGGTGGGGGATGCTGGTGCTTTGTGCCAGCGAGTGCAAGCATTGGGTGTGGGGTGCAAGCATTGGGTGCCAGCACTGAGAGCCGGGTGCTGGAGCTGAGGACAACTGTGTGCCAGCGAGTGTGAACTAGCTAGTGCGGGCATCGGGAAGCTTTGGAGCCGGGTTGAGCGCTGAGTGCAAGCCATCTCGTGCTAGCATGATCCCCGCGCTGACCCGTGACCCCTGACCCCGCCCGCGACCCCCGGGATCATGCACTCACCTCCACGCCTCCCGCCCTGGATGCCCCGCGCGTCCCTCCGTCCGTCCGTCTCCCCTCTTATTTCTTGTTTTTGAAACAGGGTTTTGTTTTTGGCCATGTCACTAAGGACTTGTGGTCCTCTTGCCTCAGCCTCAAGCACTGAATTTTTATTTTATTTTTCTATAGAGCCTTGACTGTCCTAGAACTCATTGTGTAGACCAGGCTGGTCTTAAACTTACAGAGATCCACCTGCCTCTGTCTCCCGAGTGCTGGGATTAAAAGCTACCATGCCCCAGCTGAGCACTAATATGAATGAATGAATTTAGTTTATGTGCTGATAGGTGTGGGTTTGTGTGTGTCTATGTGTGTTTGGGGGTGGAGTTGCACACCGGTGCACAGGTGTGTAGAGGCCAGAGGTCAGCCTTGATTGTCTTCCTAAAGAATTGTCTGCCCTTCTTTTTTTGAGGCAGAGTTTCTCCTTGGTCTAGAACTTGTCAAGTTGACTGGGTGAACTGGCCAGCTAGCCCTAGGGAACTTCTTGTCTTGGCCTTCTCTGGCTTGCTGGGACTAAGTGCTTGTTACCACACCTGGCTTTTTTACATAATTTCTGGCAAAGACTTTTCTGACTGAGTCATTCCTGTAGTTCTATCCTATTTTTAATCTTAAAAAACAAATCCTTTATTTGGAAATCTCATTAGGGAGACAGACAAACCACTCAACATTTCTGGAGCAATAACAGTAAACCAAGTAGTACTTCGGACTATGGCTGGGCATGGTGGCCCACCCTTGTAATCACAGTGGTTGGGAGGTGGAACCCAACAATCAGGGACTCAAGGTCGTTCTCATCTCCTTGAGTTTGAAGAAGCAGGAGACTCTGCTTCAAAAATCTGGGGGGAAAAACCCAAACAAGCAAAAAATCCCCAAAGGGTGTAAATTTGTGATTAAAGCAACACACACACACACACACACACAGAAGTAGCAGAAAGTGATGGTGGCAGGGCAGGGTGTAAAACCCTAACTGATGCCCCTGGAAAAGCAGCTGCAGGCTGGGGTGCTCTGTGGTGGAATGCTTGTTCAGCCTGGGTTCGATCCCTGCACTGGGAAAAACAGAAGCTGATCTCAGGTTGTAGCAGTTGTGAACTGGCAGGAGGGGAGGCTTCCAGGGTTGTAGCGGGTGTGAACTGGCAGGAGGGAAGGCTTCCAGGGAGGCTCAAGTGGTGTGGTCCGAGAGACAGAAAGGAATCCATGGGCAAGAGATAAGGAGTTTGGGTAGACTCAGTGAAGTTTATTGTTACACCTTTGTTTTTACTTTTTTGGATCAGTGATATGTCCTGTGGCCACAGTCCAAGTATGTTGAGCGGTTGCCAGTGACTTACTACCTACAAGTCAATCAGAGTGAAGAAAGACCAAGGAGGCTACGAAATGAAATATCTGAGGATTCATTACTGTCACAGTTTAAAATCAAAGTAGAAGCATCATTGAATAACATCCTTTGACCACATTTTATTGTATTCACTTGTCAGCAGCGATAGGAACCTTAGATTTTCTGAAGGGTGCCAGTGCCCCACAATGGCAAATTCAGATTGCTCTTTCAGGGTAAAACCAGCAATGTCCCTGTTAAACCAAGCACTCTGGCACATGCCTGGAATCCCAACACTCCAACATGCCTAGCAGCTTGAAGCCTTGAGTTCAATCCCTAGAACCCATAAACCTGCAGTCCCAACACTGGGGAGGTAGAGGTAAGAGGATCGGGAGTTTAAGGTCATCTTCAGCTATTTGGGAAGTCTCAGGTCAGTCAGGCTACAGGAGACACTGTCTCAAAAACAAAACAAGGTGTGGTGCATGCCCTTAAACCCAGCACTGAAGAAGTAGAGACAAAGGGATCTCTGTGAACTTGAGGTTAACCTGGTCTACACAGTGAGTTACAGGCCAGCCAGGGTTACATGGTGAGACTCTGTACCAAAAACAAAAGAGAAGAAACAACCGGCCAGCAAAGGAGGCTGGGAGAAGGCTCAGCTGTTAAGAATATGATGTTCTAGTAGAGAACTTGATTCTGCCCCCACCCTGCAAATCAGGCAGCTCACAGCTCTCTATAACTCCAGCTCCAGGGGATCTGATATCCTGTTCTGGATTTTGTAGGCACTACACTCATGCATGTGTACAAACCCACACAGAGACATACACATAATTGAAAATAAATTTTTTAAAAAATTTTATGGGTATGAGAGTTTTGCCTGTGTGTCTGGCACCAAATACATGTTTGGTGACTTTGGTTATGAGAGGAGGGCTTTGGATCCCCCAGGAGTGGGGTTATTGACAATTGCAGGCTGCCATGTGCTAGCTGGGAGTGAACCCAGGTCCTCTGCAAGAGCCACAAATGCTCTTAACCACTGAGCCATCTCTCCAGTTTGAAAATAAAGTCCTTAAACAGAGAAGCCAGAAGGAATTATCAGAAGCTTGAAATAAATTAAGCATAATTCAGCAAATGGTGAATGTAATGACAATATCATCTATTTATGTATATAATTTCAAAATAGGACAAACAGCTTCATAGCATGAAATGAACTGTCTCTAGAAATATCAGTCTATTGCAAAATCATTTTTTTTGTGGATTTGGAATACTCAAAAATAATTTTTAAAATCCCTAGGGGAGTACAAGTTAGTCATTTAAGAAGGAGGGATTTAAGGATTCCTGTGTTTTCTTTCCTTTCAGACAGATGTAATTGTTAATTCTGGATTTAGATACGATCTTAAAACTGGACCTGTGTCAAAGTCAATTCTTAAACGAGCAGGATTTCAAATGGAAAAGGAACTTGACAAGATCGCACTGTCTGCAGGTTATCAGAAGGTGCTGGTCACAGAAGGATTTAATTTGGCCTCTCAGTATGTGTTTCATGTGGTATGGACACTTGATAACAAAAACCAGGTAAGTTCAAAAATCTATTTATGTTTGTATACTTTCACGGTCTAAGCAGTTTGTTAAGTTTCCATTGTTTTATTATGTTTATAAACTATTGTTGCCGGGTGGTGGTGGCGCATGCTTTTAATCCCAGCATTCGGGAGGCAGAGCCAAGCAGATCTCTGTGAGTTTGAGGCCAGCCTGGGCTACAGAGCAAGATCTAGGACAGGCACCAAAACTACACAGAGAAACCCTGTCTCGAAAAACCAAAACCAACCAACCAAACAAACAAACAAACTATTGTCATATGGTATATCCCTCTTTGGAAACATACCTATGCCTGAATGAAAGGCTAAGCAAGTATGATTACCTTAAGTTCTCTTAAGTTTGGTTTGAAATGTCTAAGTGTTCACACTGTACATGGGCACTGAAACAATGTAACCCTCTGTCTGTACATCAGTTTGCTCCACAACACACAATGACATGCTCTGTCTTTCCATAGTGAGATGGGATTCAGCCTTTCCATATTTCCTTTCACAGGTTGAATTCCAGCAGGAGTGGTATTCCATACCATTCTAGTCAAATCTATTAATGGTCTCTTCCAACTGTGCCTGTAGTGGATATTGGCTCTTAGCCAACTCCTCCCATAAAACACAAAAATTAGAGAATAGAGGGAGTCCATTCAGATATGGAGAGATGTGTAATCCAATGTGCCATTTGGTTATCATCTCTTTACATAGCTGAACTCATAGAGATCTACCTGCTTCTGCCTTCCAAGAGCTGGGATTAAAGGTGTGAGCCACCACCACATTGGCTGGGTTTTGTTTGTTTTTTTTGTTTGTTTGTTTGTTTTTTTGAGCTGAGGATCGAACCCAGGGCCTTGTGCTTGCTAGGCAAGCGCTCTACCACTGAGCTAAATCCCCAACCCCGGTTTTTTGGTTTTTTTGTTTGTTTATTTGTTTTTCAAGGCAGGCTTTCTCTGTGTAGTTTTGATGCCTGTCCTGGATCTTGCTCTGTAGACCAGGCTGGCCTCGAACTCATAGAGATCCGCCTGGCTCTGCCTCCCAAGTGCTGGGATTAAAGGCGTGCACCACCACCGCCTGGCTCTGTTGTTGTTATTTTGTTTTTGCTTTTGAGACTGTCTCACTGTGTAGCCCAGGTTAGCCTGAAAGTATATAGTCCAGGCTATTCTACAACTCATGGGAATCCTCCTGCATCTGCCTCCTGGGTGCCAGGATTATGAACCACCAGTGTGTGTGTGTGTGTGTGTGTGTGTGTGTGTGTGTGTGTGTGTGTGTGTGTGTGTGATTTCTGTGCTATGTCTTGTCCTTTCTTAGAGAGCTCTCTAATCCCAGATTGGCCCTCCAGTCATTCTCTATGCTTTATCTTTCCTAGGTTCTTCCACAGACAACCTTCCTGTTTTTTTTTGTTTTTTTGTTTTTGTTTTTTGCATTGGTATTTTGCCTGCAGGTCAGATCTTTGAGTTACAGACAGTTGTTAGCCGCCATGTGGGTGCTGGGATTTGAACACGGGTCCTTTAGGAGTGCAGTCAGTGCCCTTAACCACTGAGCTATCTTTCCAGCCCCAACCTTCCTGTTTATATATAGTAATTCAGTATAATATTGAAAAGTTGATGGAGGGTTAGCCTAGCATGGTGGCCCACTCCTTGTTTTGTTTTGTTTTTGTTTTTAATCCCAACACTTGGGAGGCAGAGGCAGGCAGAACTCTGAGTTTGAGATCACATACTCTACCTAGTGGGTTTCAGGCTAGCCAGGGCTCTGCATAGTGAGACTTCATCCTGAAAAAAAAAAGGAAAAAGAAAAATTGATGGAGTTTCGATCTGCCACAACTCTTGGCACTTCTTCAGGAGAAGGTGCACAGCAGGAACACTGTGTTGAAGGAACACTGTGCCTGGTTTAGTCACCATCCCCTTTAAACTCAGGGACTCTTTGTTGACTTTGGAGTGACAGGTGAACGGCACACTGATGCTTGGCTCCTGAGCTAGGGTGACAGTCAAGGCTACATAACTGGGAGAGAGCTCAGTGTTCAAATGCACCGGGTAGCATTTGGGTGCCTCCGTTCTCATTTTTGACTCACAGGCTGATCTCGAACTTGTATTTATCTTACAGTTATTGAAAGATGCAGTGAAGAGCTGTCTGGAAAATTGCCTTCGACCAGAAATAAATTCCATTTCTTTTCCTGCCCTTGGGACAGGAGTGATTAATATAGAGACGAGTACAGCCGCGAGGATAATATTAGATGAAATTGTAGCGTTTGCCAAAGAGCACATGAAGAAAACCTTGACTGTAAAGATTGTGATCTTTCCAACAGATGTGGGAACTTACAAGGTGAGTTAGCATCTTGGAAATGTCTTAACAGTCCGTTCATTCATCACCAAAGTCTAATTAGTATCTCTAGTGTAAGACGCTGGGTTAGGATCCCACAATGTGGTGGGATTCTAACTCTGTAAATGTTAATTTCTGCAGATTACCCACCCTTGACTGAAGGTCACTCTGAGCAAGGGTCATTATCAAAGCCATGTTCATGCTACTTGGCTTTTCTCTTTTCTGTTGCATTTATTCTCTCTGCTCCTTGAAGGTAAACAGCCTGTTTTTAGTATGGGATTCTTGAAGGTAAACAGCCTGTTTTTAGTACGGGATTCTTAAAGGTAAACAGCCTGTTTTTAGTACGGGATCCTTAAAGGTAAACAGCCTGTATTTAGTACGGGATTCTTATTCTTTCTCCCTTACCTTCTTCTTTCCCTTCTCCTCCATCTTTGGGTTATTTCTTGATGGTTTTTGTTCTGGATAGAGCTGGGTATTTATAGAAGGCAATAGATGGTTATTTAGCAAATATTTCTTGTGTATTGACCCAAGCCAGGCATTTTGTCTCAGAGTAGGGAACAGCTCTCCAAAAGACATGGTTGGCATCTCTCTGATTGGGTGTTACTCACTAGTCCCAGAGCTGAAAGAACACTGCCAAACCTCCCCTTTGGCTCCACCCCTCAGTTTTCCATCACATTTCAGTCAAAAGCTTTGCCTAAGTGTTTCTAACCCTGCAACATCTCCCGACTTCTAAAATGACCTACCAAAGAACTGACTTTTATCCATTGTGTATGGCCTCTCTTACAGTCTGTTTATCAGTGGATAATGTTTATTTCCAAGCTCTTGGGTGGGGACAGCAGGGAACAATCCTGTCTTAACCTCTCCAGGTAACTAAATGTGGAATTCCTCCCTGCCCCTGGAAATAGAAGCTGCAAATATAGTTTATAAAGGAAATCTTCTCTAGTTCAAGAAAATTCATTGTTGAATTGGGACTGTTGGTGTATGTCTTTAATCCTAACACACAGGAGGCAGAGGCAGGTGGGTCTGTGTGTGAGTTTGAGGCTAACCTGGTCTACAGAGAGTTATTCCAGGACAGCTACACAGAGAAACCCTGTTTCCACCCCCACCCCCGAAAAAAAGAGGATCTCTGAGTTTGAGGCCAATGTAGTCTACATAATGAGTTCCAGGCCATCCAGGGCTATGTAATGAGACGGTGAGAACCTGACTAAACACACACACACACACACACACACACACACACACACACACACACACAAACACTTCATTTTTGAAATACAGATAAAGCAAAATCTAGTCTTTTATTCTTTATCTCATCAATATCATCATTTTTCAAAAAAGTAATTATTGTCTGTTGTATCAACTTTGAACGAGAAAGGCATTGGATAAGGTGTTTCCAAACCCCTAAGAGATTTCCTTTAGATGCTGTCTTAAAGGATGTGCCTGGCAATACTGTCTTTTTTCTGCAGACTGTCTTGTGACTATAATTACCATATCTAACATACGTTGATATTCATTATGAGTCAAATCCAGTTTTAAGTACTTTACAATAATGAAACCATATAAAACAGATTGGTGTGCTCATAGCGCTTAGAAGTGATCTGTATTTTTATTTGATCTTTAATTCAGTACCTATATTAGTACCTGTTGAATGGATGAATACTTATAGTTTGCCTAAATTCTACCGTATTTTGTTTTTCTTTTAATATGATATATATATAAATTTCTCAGATGTTCTAATACAGTGATGCTGTGACCCTTTAATACAGTTCCTCATATTGTGGTGACCCCCCAGCCATAATATTATTTCTGCTACTTCATAACTGTAGTTTTGCTACTGTTATGACTCATAATGTAGATAGCTGATATGTAGGATAGCCGATATTTGACCCCAAAGGAGTTTCCACACGTAGGTTGAGAACACTGTTCTAGTAGCTCAGACAGCAGGATATATTGTATTGTCTAAAGCCTGTTTGCAACCGAAGGCCTTGTGGGAGTGGGAATGGGGTATAATGAGACAGTGGTGTGGTGTATGCAGGGAGATTTTGACTGTGATGATTGTCCTCCCTGTTATGACTGCTCTGCTTTGCTTATTTTAGGCTTTTTGTGCTGAAATGACCAAGAGGTCTAATGAACTGAATCTCAGCAGTAACAGTGGTGAGTAAGAAATTAAGGGTCCTACAAGCCTAGTGGTACCTGAGTGGGGGCAGGAGAATCAGGAGTTCAGGTCATACTCGGTTAAACAGCAAGTTTGAAGCCATCCTGGGCTACATGAGACTCTTAAAGAAAGGTGGGTGCCTGTGTATATATTCTGATCACAGATTCTGATCCAGGAACTCTGGTCTCTTTAAAACTGTCTAGCTGGCTTCACAGCTGAGCTAGGTTTGGGATTCCTGGGATTGATGGAGTAAACCAATCTTGGATGTTGTATTCTAGGGAGGTTAGTTTTGTCTCAGACTTCCACTCCTTCACTGGAATGTGAGTGGACTGGGGTGGAATGTTTAACAGCTCAGTAGTGCTGCAAGTACAGAAGGTAGCAGCTCTGTTGAGTCTCGGGATGGCGAGTCTTAGGAGCCTTGTTGATCTGTCTGTAAAGTGAGGATAACAGTGGTTAACTATGGACCAGTGAGATGGCCAATCAGGTCAGAGCACCTGCTGCCAGCCTGATGACCAGAGTTCCACTCCTGGATCCCACATGGTAGAAGGAGAAAACTGACTCTCACAAATTGTCCTTTAACCTCTAAATGTGTATCATAGTACGTGTGTGCTCTCAAACACACACACACACACACACACACACACAGAGAGACAGAGAGAGAAAGAGAGAGAGAGAGAGAGAGCGCTCAATTATGGACTGTGATTTAAATAAATAGACAGTTTTTTATAATTTCCAATTATCAAATGATTTTTTAAATTAAAATTACAAAGCATTAAACCAGTTCCAGGAGGCAAATAAGAAGGAGCACAAGTTACTTAATGACTCTGGGAATCTTAAGTGACTTCATTTGTAAGATAAGCTAAATAGTTCCTGTCTCATAGGATTGTGTGACTTAAATAAAATAATATATGTAAAGCTCTTAGAACAATGTCTAGAGTAGTTCTTGATAGTCAAACTCCTCAGGTAGAGTAGCGAAGGGAAAGATTCCTCGACTCGGAGGGAACAAGAATGACCTCATGGACAAGAATATTTCTAAGGTGAGCTTTGGGATGGAAAGATTTCCATTGGCCAGCAGTGGTGGGGCAGCTGCATCTTTAAATACAGTGCATCTTTGGGAAGTCACATGGGATGAAGAAGAACAGGTAAGGGATGGAATTTTAGGTAAAGCTAATGCAAAAAGGGAATATGAAAGTTCTATATGTCATTAAACTGAAGTACAGAGACAAGGATCATGATTTATTCAGTAGTTCTTGAAAATATCTGTAAATAAATTAGAAACCACAGGAAAACAATTGCCATTCAGAATGTTTGATACCGATTGTCTTAGATTATCAAGGAAAAATTAAACTAGCCAGGGATGAAGAAAAGCACATTTTCATTAGGAATATTTGTATAATAAATAGTTAATTGAATGCATTTTAGTTCTTAGAAAAGTTACCCCTAGTGATTTGAACAATTTAGTTATCTCAAGGAATTCTTCTCTCCTAATAATGATGGATCAAAGAAGTACCACTATGCGTTGTTTTGTGTCCTTCCCGAAAGTAATGTACATTCCCAAATAAGTATCTAAAACAGCAAAAGCATGCTGTCAATTAAAATTCCCTTTTCACTTCTGTTGTCTTAAACATTGACTTTTATTTCAACTCAGCTCCCTTCCTCCTCCTTTCTTGTTCTGTCCTAATGCTTTCCAGAGCTCCAGAGCTCCACCCAGCTACCCTGTCAGTAGAGAGATAGATACTGACTACCCAGTTGTCTTTTTAAAATTTTTTAGTTATAGGAGGAGGCGAGCATGTACACACAAGTGCATTTTGCCTTCAGAGGCCAGAGATCCCTCTGGAGCTGGAGTTAGAAGTAGTTGTGAACTGCCTGATGTGGGTGGTGGAAATTGAACTTGGGTCCTCTGGAAGAGCAGTATATCCTCTTCATTACTGAGCTGTATCTCCAGCCCCTACCCTGGTGTCTGAGGATTGCTACTGGGAAGAAGAGTTGTGTAAGCATTAGGATCAGATGCTCCCACCCACTAGCTTGGTGGACATGATTAACTAGTCCTATAGCCATGCACAAGTTACTTAATGACTCTGGGAATCTTAAATGACTTGCTTTTTCTCCCCCTCAAAATATGTTTCCGTGACTCAGTCATGTAAAGGTTATTTCTTTTCATCAGTACAGTAACATTCCATTATTGAAGGGCATCAGGTTATTTCCATTAGTTAGTTCCAATGTGAACTTTTAAGATGGCTTGGTGGGAAAAGGTGGTTCCTACCAAGTCTGAATCAATCAATCAATCAATCAATCAATCTCAATCTCTCTCTCTCTCTCAATTTAAAAACAGAATGTGAGCTTTGCAATAGTTTTTGGTTTTAACTTACATAAGAAAGCTTGTCCCAGTTTTATGTCATAGAAATTTAGGAGTTCTAGTTGTTCTATAGATTTCTTAACACTTGATATTGTTAAATTTCCAAATTCTTTCTCTACTGGTAGGTGATGGTGCAGTAGGTGTTGGTGCATTTCTCTAATCACCATCAAGATAAGCATCTTTTCACATAGATATGAGTCATGTTTGCTTTTCTGTGGAATATTTTGCCTAACTGGCTACTGGTTTGCTACTTTTTTTTTTTTTTTCTAATGTGCATTAGTGTTTTGGCTACACGTGCGTCTGTGTGAGAGAACCACAGTTGCAAACAGTAACTTCTGAACTGCCGTGTGGGTGCTGGGAATTGAACTGGGGCCTCTGAAAGAGCAGCCAGTGTACTTAACTGCTAAGCCATCTCTCTAACCCCTTGCTACCTTTTAAAAAACTTAAGATTATAATTCGTTCTCTGAGAATTTCATACAGTGCATTTTCCCTGATTCTCTTCCTAGCTCTTTCAAGAGCCACCCCTCTATTTTATTTTTTGAGACAGGCTCTCATTATGCCCAAGTTGACCTCAAAACCTTTATGTGTTCCTGATCTTGGCTCGACCTCTCAAATGTGGGGATTGTAAGCACACGTGACCACCCTCAACTTCAGTTTTTCTTTCTCTCTTTCCTCAGGGCAGGGTTTCTCTGTGTGGCTCTGGATATCCTGGAACTCACTCTGTAGACCAGGCTGGCCTCAAACTCAGATTTGACTGCCTCTGCCTCCTGAGTGCTGGGATTAAAAGTGTGCGCTGCCATCACCCAGCCAGTTTTTTGTTTTTTAAAAATACATTTTATTCCTCCAATTCTGTAGCTTTAGGTATTTGATTTTATGTCTGGTAGGTGCAAGAGGTTAAGGATATGTCACTTAACAGGAAACTTACTTATGATTGACAAATCACATATAGCAGGTGGATATGATAAATCCATTGTCTTCTAAGCTAACTGGTATGTTTATAAGGAGGCCATAAACTATGCATGCAGATTCCCATTATACACGGTGTGGCTTTTACAGATAGGTCTTAAGCTGCTCATACTGACAATGGTGGTAATACCCTGGGGCAAACAGTGGCTGTGATGTTCTGCACTATTGAAAACCCACCAGTCTTCTTTACCTGTTTCTGATAGTTGTTTCAGTCCCCCAGTGGACCGGAGGGGAGCGGAGAAGTGGACTTGAAGCTGGATCCCCTGCCATCAATCTGATAGGTGTAAAAGTGGGAGAGATGTATGAGGCCAAAGAATGGATTGAAAGATTGCTGACTTCCGAGAACCACTACATCATTGAGAATAGCCATATTCTCTACCTTGGGAAAAAAGAGCATGACACGCTGTCTCAGCTCCAGACAACCTTAGGCATCTCCATTTCAGAGACTGTCAGTCCAAGTAAGGCAACTCTAGAGGTCAGAGGTGACCAGGCCAAGCTCATCGAAGCAGTTACAATTATTGAATGTATGCTGTGTGAAGTTCAGGAAGAAGTGGCAAGAAGAAAGGAGAGAAGTCTTTGGGGCTTGTTAGGTGAGTAATTGCACACAAGGGTAAAAGCTCTTGCTGGGCATTGGGGTACACACCTTTCCGCCCAGCACCTTCGAGGTGAATCAGTGAGTTCCAGGCCAGCCAGGGCTATACAGTCAGACTGTCTCAAATAAATAAATAAAAATTAGGGGCTGGAGAGATGGCTCAGAGGTTAAGAGCACTGACTGCTCTTCCAGAGTTCCTGAGTTCAATTCCCAGCAACCAGATGGTGGCTCACAACCATCTGTGATGAGATCTGGTGCCCTCTTCTGGCCTGCAGTCATACATGCTATATACATAATAAATAAATAAATAAATAAATATTTTAAAAAAAATTAAAAGAGGGAAAAAAAGAGTTTTTTAAATTCAAGTAAATGTCCTCCTAACTAAGGGATGAGGGAGACCTAGTGGTGTGGGTGTTAACTGTGTCTTTGTTAAGTCAGGGCAGAGCTCTCTGCAGACAGAGAAGGTGGGACAGAAGCAGAAAGGAGAAAAACAGTGACCCCTGATCCCTCAAAGCCAGGTGTAATCCCAGCACATGAGAGATGGAGGCCGGAGGATCAGGAGTTCAAAGGCTACCCTCAGTTACAGAGTGAATTGGAGGCCAACCTGGTCTACAGAAGATCCTGTCTCAAAACCAAAATGTCAGCTCTCCTAATTGTTGCTTCTGGTCATGAGTGTATTCATGTATTTGTGAATAACAGCCTGAGAGAAAACAAAAACAACAACAACAACAACAACAACAAGCCATTCAGGTTCAGTGTTAGCCTATTCTCTTCTCATGATTGGGGGTGTAAATATTTTTATTTATTCTTTGGGATTCTCATACCTGTATATTGTGTATTTTTATCATATTCACTCCTATACCTCTTTTCCAGCTCCTCTTAGGCCTTCCCCACATTTCCCTTCCAATTCCATCTCCTTTCTTCAAACCTGAGTCCAACTGGAGCCTTCGTAGACACATGAATCTAGTGCTGTCCAATGGAATGGAGCATGAGCAACCTATCAGGCTGCATCGCTGAAGAAAACAGACGCTTCCTCCTCATAGCCATCAAATGCCAATAGGTCCTGAGTTAGAGGTGGCAGTCCCTCAGGCCCTCTCCATACATGCTCAAATTTTGACTGGCTTGATCTCATGCAGGTCTTGTGCATATGGCCACAGCTGCTGTGAGCTCACGTTTCCAACAGCTCTGTTATATCCAGATATTTTTTTTTTAAAGAAAGGGTCTCAAGTTGCCCAAGCTAACCTTAAAGTCATTATGTACCTAAGGATGGCCTTGAACTCTGGATTTTCCTGTGTCTGGTTTCTATATGCTGAGATTCCAGGTCTCTGCCACCATGCCTGACCTTGTTTTGTTATGGTTTAGTTTTGAGAGAAGGTCTCACACTGTAACTCAGGCTTTCCAGAAATTCACTGTGTATCCCAGGTAGGCTCTGCTTCAGCCTCCCAAGTACTGGGATTACAGATACGAGCCGCCACGTTCAGCTCAGGTCATAACACTTCGGTAAATTGTGTTTTGTCTTTCTACTATCAGAGTTGTTTATTAATAAATAGAAGCACATACCATTGGATTTACTTGTGATGACATGGATTGCCTAAGAGGAAATTATACAGAAAGCCTAAAGTAGACCTATTAGAGCCATGGAGGAAAAACAAAAACAAAAATATAAACAAAGACCCAACATGCTCAATTCAATGAAGCATTCAAGTGTGAATATATTTACCTGATTACTTACCTTGAGTTTTATTACATTTATATATTGCTGGCAGTGTAATTAAACTCATTGGAGTTAACTGTGGGCATTTGGGCCTATAGAGATCTTATAGAGTCCTAGAGCCAAGATACTGTCTCATTTAAAATGCTACTGTGATGGCTAGCAAGAAGGCTCAACAGGTAGAGATGCTTGCCATCCCTGGGACGAATGTGGTGGAAAAAAACTATATAAAAAATTTTAAGTGCCACTTTGAGTGAAGGCAAATCCTATAATCCTATAAACTCAAAAAAAAAGGAGGGAGTAAAACACACCAACCAAACAATAAAACCCAATCATATGTCATCCTGGAAGACAGATTAATCCATTCATTTATTTACCTACCACATACTGCATTGTGCTAGATACTCCTGATGAACAAGGCAGACATTGTTCCTGCTCAAAGTCCAATTGAGGGTACTGAGAAGTGAGCAGGTGAATTATGACACAGGAAGGTGGCCATGCTCTGGGAGTACAAAGGATACCTTATGCCCACCTGGGAACCCAGGAAAAGGCTTTTTGAAGGAGATATGGAAAATGGAAAGCTGAGTAAGTGGCAGCTAACCATAGAAAGAAAGTCAAGAAATAAGGGTATAGCTGTGGAAAAAAAAAAAAAAAAGTACAGCTGGGCAGTGGTGGTGCACGCCTTTAATCCCAGCACTTGGGAGGCAGAGGCTGGTGGGTCTCTGTAGGTGGATCTCTGTGAGGCCAGCATGGTCTACACTAAAGCGAGTTCCAGGACAGCCAGGGCTACACAGAGAAACTCTATCTTGAAAAACAAAACAAAACAAAAAACAACAAAAAACAAACAAACAAACAAACAAACAAAAACCAAAAAAAAAACCGAGTACAGGCTAATGTAACAGGCTGCAGAGGCATGTGATGTGATTGCATTCACCAGGTATAGGCAGAAGAATTAGGAGTTCAAGGTCATCCTCTGCTGTATGGGAGATTCCAGGCCAGGCTGGGCTACATGAGACCCCTTCTTTGGCTCAGCAGTTAAAAGCACTTGTTGCTTTTACAGAGTACCTGGGTTAAGTTTACAGTACCCACATGACATCTCAAAACCACTGTAACTCCAGGTTTACCTCTTCTGACCTCTGCTGGCACCAGACACATATAGGCAAAACCATAGCATAAGAACTAAGATTATGTTTTTCACTTTGTTTTGTTGTTTTCTTTTTTTGTTTTGTTTTGTTTTTTTGAGGTATGATTTCTCTGTGTAGTTTTGGTGCCTGTCCTGGATCTCGCTCTGTAGCCCAGGCTGGCCTCGAACTCACAGAGATCCTCCTGACTACCTCCCAAGTGCTGGGATCAAAGGCGTGCGCCACCGCCTTCCGGCCTTCACTTTGTTTTTGCTACAAAATGAATCTGGATATTTAAACTGACACCAGTGTTAGCTCAGGAGAACCATGATTAGCAGTATAGACTCGTGGAAGTCTCAGGTTCTCCTGAAAAAAGGCATTTTGGGTAGAAGACTAGTTGCTTCGCAGTAGCATTTCAGAGGTTCAAATGAATGCCCTCTTCTGGGTCAAAGTTTATGTTACTAACAAAGAGTCATTTTTAAATTCTATTATTCTATGGATTTAAAAAAAAAAGATTTGTTTATTTATTACATATACAGTGTTCTATCTGCATGTACCCCTACCCACTAGAAGAGGGCACCAGATCTCATTACAGATGGTTGTGAGCCACCATGTGGTTGCCGGGAATTGAACTCAGGACCTCTGGAAAAACAGCCAGTGCTCTTAGCCTCTGAGCCATCTCTCCAGCCCTAGTCTATGGATTTTTAACTATATATCAGTTGAAAAAAATTTTAAAGATGTATTTATTTATTTTATGTATATGGGTGCTCTATGACTTTATGCCAGAAGAGGGCATCAGATTCCACCATAGATGGCTGTGAGCCACCGTGTGGTTGCTGGGAATTGAACTCAGGACCTCTGGAAGAGCAGCCAGCACTCTTAACTGCTGAGCCATCTCTCCAGCCCTGTCAGTTGATATTTTTTGTTTTACTGGGTTTTTTTGTTTGTTTGTTTTTGTTTTTTTCGAGACAGGGTTTCTCTGTGTAGTTTTGGTGCCTTTCCTGGAACTCACTCTGTAGACCAGGCTGGCTCTGCTTCCCCAGTGGTGGGATTAAAGGCATGCGCTGCCGCTGCCGCCACCACCACCCAGTTGTCAGTTGATAATTTGAACAAAGTTGGACTGAGGCAGAACCTCCTTTCACGCTGCTTTATCTTTTCTGATGATTACTTCTGACAGAAGCAGTTTGTGCATCTTTGGTCTCAGGTGCCCACCTCCTATAGAGCAGGAGTTTGGTTAATGTTGAATTCAGGAGACCTGGATGCAATGTCACTCGTTACAAATATGAGCCATTGGTCTCCTCCTTTGAAGTCTGGGGCTCTGGATTGCCTCTGCTGTGTTTCTTGTTCCTCTTGGTGTTTGGATTTATGACTTAGTCCTCTAGGACATTCCTTTGGATTTATCACCTGCTTTGCATGGTTAAACTGAAGTCCGTTTGACTAGGCACTGTGCTTCGCGTTAGCATGCTTGTTCTGGAGTCAAACTGAAAAGGAGACAAAGCAAGCCCCCACGCCACCCTCCCTGCTTTTTGTTTTTCTACCTGTATGTTCAGTCAAATCGAGAGCTTCCTTGGACAAAAACAGGTTGCCTATTGAATTTCAAAATGGAAAGAGAGAGGGAAGAAGGGGGGCTGGGAGGAATGAAAGGAACAAAGGGAGGAGAACAGGAAAGGAGGGAGGGAGGAGAGGGAGTGGAGGGTACCATAGAGTCTGCAGCTCTGAGTTCTGCTCTTGCTCATGTTCTCAGGACTTGGCCTTGTCTCCTTACAGGAAACACAAGTGAAAGCCAGGTTTATCATTCTCGATCTCTGCTTACCTTCTTGGTTGTATTGGGCAAGTTGCTTAACTTCTCTGAATTTCTACTTGTTTATAAAGCTGTGTTGATTATTTCAGTGGTGGTGTGATGAACACGAGGTAGAGAAGAGAATGGTCCTGAAAACTGAAAAGTTGTATGAATGTCCTATTGTTTCCCATGCTCTTTTGTTGTTGTTTTTGAAGATTTATTTATTTATTGCTTATGCAGTGTTCTGCTTGCATGTAATCAATCCCTGTATGCCAGAAGAGGGCACCAGATCTCATTACAGATGGTTGTAAGCCACACCATGTGGTTGCTGGGAATTGAACTCAAGACCTCTGGAAGAGCAGCCAGTGCTCTTAACCTCTGAACCATCTCTCCAGCCCATCCCACACTTTCTTAATGTTTAATTTTTTATGTGTATGGGTGCTTTGCATGCATGATAGGCATGGCATGCCTGTCTATGTACCATATGCTTGCAGTGCCTGTGGAGGCCAGATGAGGGTGTCACATCCTTTGGGACTTGAGTTACAGACAGTTGTGAGCCATTCTGTGGGTACTGGGAATCAAACCCAGGAACCCAGGTCCTCTGCAAGAACAAGTACTCTTAACTGTGGAGCCATCTCTCCAGTGCCCCTTCATGCTTTCTTTCTTTTTTTTTCTTCTTTTTTTTTTTTTTTTTTTTCTCTTTGTGGAGCTGAGGACTGAACCCAGGGCCTTGTGCTTGCTAGGCAAGCACTCTACCACTGAGCTAAATCTCCAACCCTCATGCTTTCTTAATTCTTACTTTTGAAACCTGGCTGAAGTACAAACATTTCCTATGAGCAACATAACCATTTACCATAATTAGAGCATTATTGTGTGTGTGTGTGTGGGAAGTATAATTAATGCTCCCCTTCCCATTTTTGAAGTCTCATGACCCAAGTCATCAAGAACAATTCATCACCCCTCCATTTTACCCTGTAACTGTATCATAGTTCTAGAACAGTTTTAGGACAGAAGCTAAGCTCTAGTAGCCCCAGGAGGCTCGGCTCAGCCACCCTTCTCAGTCTGTCAACTCAGAGACAGGAGAAGTGAAGAGCAGAGAAAGATTTCATCAATTCACATTGGGAAGAAGACCAGATAAAGGGTCCCAGAGCTTCAGTTTCTTCTTCTGATATTTATGTGAGTTTTAGGTTTAATTAAAGGATGAATTGGGGGAGTGGTGATGTGGCTCAGCAGTTAAGAGCACTTGATGCCCTTTCAGAGGACCTGGGTTTGATTCCAAACACATGGTCACTAACAATCTAGAACTCCAGGTCCAGGGGATCTGATGCCTTCTTCTAGTCTCTGCATGTACTGCATGTACACGGCGCACAGGCAAACACCCATGCACATAAAATGAAAATAAACCTTAAAAAAACTACTTTGAGGATAAGCAGAGAAAGCAAGTAGTCCTTGTCAAGGCTTTTCCTGCCCATCATTACCTTAGTTCAGGGTCCTGCAAGATGGTCCCACAAATTGTTTATGTTTTGTTTGTTTGTTTTTTTCGAGACAGCGTTCTCTGTGTAGCTTTGGAGCCTGTCCTAGGACTTGCTTTGTAGACCAGGCTAGCCTCGAATTCACAGAGATCCGCCTGCCTCTGCCTCCTGAGTGCTGGGATTAAAGTCATGCACCACCACTGCCTGGCTAAATTGTTTATTGTTAATCACAGTCATCTATGTTGGGGTACTAATCTGGACTCTACAAGAAGATCTGTCTCTATCACAAACTGTTCTAACCTTAGAAGTGGCCTGTCCTCCCTGGAAGGCCCCATGATTCCTAGAATGGAAGGTGACTAAAGGTTAAGGTGCTTTCAACCTTAAGACAGGTTAAGTAGACTGACACTCCTTATTAATGGATATGCCTATGCACTTAGGCCTTAAGTAAAAGAGACATGCAGGCAG
Organism: Onychomys torridus; assembly: GCF_903995425.1. Lineage (NCBI taxonomy): Eukaryota > Metazoa > Chordata > Mammalia > Rodentia > Cricetidae > Onychomys > Onychomys torridus. The sequence continues at coordinate 16,409,608 of NC_050454.1, forward strand.
AGGTGGCAGGCTTCTGCCTTACTTTAGAAACCTTCCCGGACCTGGTGAAGAGCAAGGGTTTCTGTTTGTTTTAAGCAGAAACAGCTCCTGATTGCCAGAAACATCTCTTCCTAGATGGACAACATAAATGCTTTCAATGGGCTGGTCTTCCACATTTTTAGATTTTTGTTTTTTGTTTTTTTCGAGATAGGGTTTCTTGGTGTAGCCCTGGTTGTCTTAGAACTCACTCTGTAGACCAGGCTGGCCTCAAACTTAGAGATCCGCCTGCCTCCTAAGGTCGTGTCCCAGCATTGCCCAGTAAGAATTTGTTTCATTAAATCTTATTGTAGATTAAGTTTTTTCCCGTGCCCCACCAGGTCTGCAGCTGCTCATACCCAAGTAAACACACTGAGGCTTATATTAATTAAAACAGCTTGGCCATTAGCTCAGGCCTACCACTGACTAGCTCTTACATTTAAACTAACCCATTTCTATTAATCTATATGTCGCCACATTTTCTGTGACTTTACCTGTGTGCCATTACATGCTGCTCCCTGGACAGCAGGCTGGTATCTCCTGACTTAGCCTTCCAACCTTCCCACAATTTTCCTTGTTTGCTTATCCCACCTATACTTCCTTCCTGGCTACTGGCCAATCAGCATTTTATTTATCAGTCAATCAATCAGAGCAACACATTCATAGCATACAGAGTAATAACCACGCACCTTATAATATTTTTTCCCCTGTGTTCATGAAGTACTGAAACAAGGTTTTGTCTTTCTCATTTTTTAGAACAGTGGACCGATCAGCAAGGGAAGCTGGATGAAATGGAAGAATTTCACACCTATCTTCATTACCCAGTACCTTTAACTGAGGAACTTCAGGACCAAAAGAGGCAGTTTGAGAAGTGTGGCTTGTGGGTTGTGAAGGTATGATTAATCACAGGAGGCTCTGGTTCACTTTGCTGTTAATTGGTTCTGTAGCCAACATAAAAATTCACCTGCCAAGGACTCTCAGGCAGCTGCTCAGTCACTTGGAGTCTGGAGTCAGACTGGGTCGGAATTCAGGCCAGAGGGTGTAGTTGGAATCAGGAGACAGAAATGGTGTGAAGACATGCAGAGTCACGGATTGAAGATTTGCAAGCAGGTGGTCTACCCATCAGTGACCAGAATAGTGGAAAGCACCACAGCACTTAGTCCCCTGTGTTATCACTGTTATCTACTTTTATCTCACAAACCAGTAGCTTTCATGGGACCCGTACTATGTCTGTGGTGTTGGTCATTTCAGTACCAGTGACTGGCACATACCAATGACACAGTAGCAGGATATACATGCCTGCTATGTATGTCTATGCTGTTGAAATAAAGAGGCTTTTCTCATTAAAGCAAGGCAAAACCTTACTTCTAATTAGCAGGGTGTGCTACTCAGAAAGCAGAAGAGCAAGCAGACTGGGTGGGGAGTTGGCTTGGTTATATTCTAACACAGGTGGTGACGATGTCCTTTCCCCATTGACTGGGGTCTGACCCACAGTCTCTCCCAGTTGTCTAGCTGTAAAAGAAACCATGAAAAGGAAATGAAGGGGTGGGGGAGTGTCAGTGACGAAATTACCCAAGCTCTGAAAAGGCCATCTTGTCTTTGTAAATAAAAAGATATATAGTGGGGGGGAGGGATTAAAACATTTTTGTAAAAGTCTCACTAGGTAGAAGAGATAAAAAGATATGAAGTTCTTCTCATAAAAGACTGACAGAAAAGGCTGGGTGGTGATGGTGCACGCCTTTAATCCCAGCACTCAGGAGGCAGAACTCTGTGAGTTCGATGGCCAGCCTGGTCTACAGAGTGAGTTCCAGGATAGCCCAGACTGTTTCACAGAGAAACCCTGCCTTGGGGGGGGAAAAGACTGTCAGAAAAGACTACTATTTGATGTTTCTAACGTGGAGGTCAGAGAACCTTGACTATTGTCCTTCCTTAGGACATTCATCTTCCACGGCTCACCCTGTCTTTTGAGATAGGCCGGTGGTCGTTTGAATGAGAGCGGCCCCCACAGCCCCATATGTTTGAAAGATTAGGCCCCATTAGTGGAATTGTTTTGGAAAAGTTAGAGGGCATGGCCTTACTGGAGGAGGTAAGTCATTGGCGGTGGGCTTTGAGGTTTCCAATCCCATGACAGGCTGAGTGTCTCATTCTCTCTGCCCTTTGCCTATGGATTGGGATGGAGAGCTCTCAGCTACTGCTCTAGCACATGCCTGTCTGCTTCCTGCCATGATGATCATGGACTAACCCTCTAAAATTGTAAGCAAGCCCCCACTTAAATGCTTTCTTTTTTTTTTTAAAGATTTATTTATTTATTATTTATACAGTGCTCTGCATGCACATATCCCTGCAGGCCAGAAGAGGACACCAGATCTCATTACAGATGGTTGTGAGCCACCATGTAGTTGCTGGGAATTGAACTCAGGACCTCTGGAAGAGCAGTCAGTGCTCTTAACCTCTGAGCCATCTCTCCAGCCCCTAAATGCTTTCTTTAATAAGAAAGTTGCCTTGGTCATGGTGTCTCTTCACAGCAATAGAACAATAACTAAACAGGATCTCTCACTTTTACTTAGTACTTACTAACTGGGCTGGCTGACTAACTAGTGAGCCCCAGGGACCTGTTCCCTCCCCCATGCTGGGCTTACAAGCTCATGACAGGGTGCTTATCTTTTTAAAATGTAGATTTTGGGGAATGGAACTCAGGTCCTCAGTCTTTCAAATCAGGCACTTGACCAACTAAGCCATCTCCCAAGCCTGTGAATTTTTTTTTTTTTTTTTTTTCCACAGAGTCTCTTGTAGCCCAGGCTAGTTTCATAGTTGCTATGTGGCTGAGATTGTCCTTGATCTCTTTCTGATCCTTCTGACTTTATTAAATGCACTTATTGAAAAAGGGGTAGATTTTGAAGAGAGAGAAGCCAAATTAGGAGAGAATTGAAAAGCAAAATGCATGTATTCCATGCACACAGTTCATGTAGTTTCCAAGTCGTGCAGGAGACAGTTTGAATAGCCATTTTTCAGATCAATTCAGGTTTTTTTTTCTTTGCTTATAGGTGGAGAAGATAGACAATGATGTGCTCATGGCTGCCTTCCAAGAGAAGAAGAAAATGATGGAAGGGAGAACGCCGAGGGGACCTGGGAGCCAAAGGTTGTTTCAGCAGGTGCCATATCAGTTTTGCAACATGGTGTGCAGAGTCGGCTTCCACAGACTGTACTCAGTACCTCATGGTAGGTATCTGCTGTGGATGATTGGTCTCTAGCTACAGGTATCGGCCTCATCCTCAGGCTAGTGACTAAGACAGGGTCTCTCACTTTTTCTTGGAACTCACTAACTTGGCTAGGCTGGCTATCTAGGGAGCCCCAGGGACCTGCTCCCTCCCCAGTGCTGGGATTACAAGCTCATGACACAATCCTCAGGACTACCTACTTGGGCAGGGTGAGCAGACATCCATGTATGGCTGTGTATGGCTATGGGGAGGGATCCTTTGGCACTAGGCTTTAGGGATGAAGTCTTTTGGAAATGGTTGGTATTTTGTTTGTTGGTGGGTGTTACTTTGATGCAAGTATGAGCAGCAGGAGCTCTGGTTCAGGTTTTAATCTCCTTCTTGTTTCTGTGTTCTGGCTGCAGAGTGGGAGTGAGTGTCCCTGCTTTGCCCTTTTCATCTTAACAGAATTATCAATACCAACCCCATTCCATAGTTAGAAGCACATTTACTTAAATTTAAAAAACTGGTGTTTTTCACCCACCCCTGGGTGTTTTGTTTGTTTGTTTGTTTGTTTGTAAAGACAGAGTTTATGTAGCCCTGGCTGGCTGTAACTCATAGAGATCTGCCTGCCTCTACCTTCCCTCCCTAGTAACTGGAATTAAAGGCATGTACCACCATGCCTAGCCCTTTCATCCTTTATTTCCTGTGAATGAATCAGGTATAGTCTTGCAGGTGAAGTGCCCCCTCTTTCTCATTAGCTAATGGTATGAAAAGGATTGGGAAAGTGTAGTGATAACTCCCAGTTTGAAAGAGAGGGAAAACACAGAACAATTACTTACCATGTGCTGCTGGACAGGAATACATGGTGCACACACATTCATGTAGGCAAAACCACTCACACATATAATAAATCTAATCTTTAAAAAAAGTCCAGCAAGCAGGGCTGGAGATGGCTCCGGAAGTTAAAAGCACTTGTTCTTCCTCAGGGCCAGGGTTTGATTTCCAGCACCCACAAGGTGACTCATAACCATCTGTAACTCCAGTCCCAGGGGCATCCAGTGCTCCTCTTCTGGCCCCTATGGACACTGCATGCACATGGTGCACAAACATACACTCACACAGACGCATAGAAGATAAATGAAATTTACACACACAAGCACACAAAATTTAAAAATTCAGCAGTAATTTGAGGTCAAGTTCATGTCTTCATAATGCCACAAGGGGACACAGGATCCCTTTTGCAGGATCTTGGTTACATCACTAAAACAATTTTAGAACAAATGGATGGCAGGGAACTCAAAGACTTTATTGGAGTGAGAGGAAATAATAGGGCAGGCAAGCAAGTTGGAAGTCTGTGTTGGCCTGGAGGAGGAAAGTGGAAATGGAAGGAAGACTGTACTTGCTGAGCTACAAGTCAAGACAGCAGGCAGGCTCAGCAGTGGGAGTCGGTGGCTTCATGGGATAAGGTGAGCTTTGGGGAGAGTGAGGTTCCAGTGTCAGGGCAGACAGGCTTAGGATTTTGGTCAGGAAATAGAAAGGGGGGTAAGCTGGAGAGGGGGAAGGTTACAGTGTCTGGGTCAGAACTAGCTACATCTCTTTCTTCTATTTCGGTTCTCCCAGCTGGAAGAAAGGACTTTCAAACTGAGAAAACTGCTCTAAGAACATCATGCTTTATTTTTCCGTTGTTTATGGTTTAAAATAAAAACCAACTCAGGAAACTAAACTAAGGAAGCTAAAATTTTATGGTTTTCTTATGAATTAAAAATAAATATATATACACATATATGAATATATAGGTATATATTTTTAAATGTGTGTATGTATTAAGAGGCTTTGTCTAAGTGCTTTATCTCTTTTGTCCTTAAGATAATATTCAAAACAAAAGTCTTGCAAAGAAAAATGTATCTATTTTTAGTCTCAGACCATTATTATTTTGGAACATAGATTATTTTGGCACTGTATCTTCAGTGTTTACAATGCAGGGAGATTGTTTTGAAAACAGAAATACTACCATAGCCATTTATCACTGCACTATTAAGTGTGGCAGTCTCTAGCCATCCATGACTATTGAACACGAGATGTGGCTAATCTGAATTGAGATGTACTGTAAAGGTAAATAAAATAGATACTGGATTTTGAAACCTACAATAAGTGTAAAATATCTCCCTAGTGAAATTTTAAAAGTATACAACTTTTTACAAGTTTATTTTATGTGTAGTAGTGTTTTGCCTGCTCAGGTGAATGTGCACCATGCTATGTGTGTGGCTGGAACCTGTGGAGGTCAGAAAAGAGGTTGAATTCCCTGAAACTGGAGATATAGATGGTTGTGAGCCACCATATGGGCTCTGGGAACTTGTCTTAGTTAGGGTTTTTACTGCTGTGAAGAGACACCATAACCACAGCAATGGTTATAAAGGAAAACATTTAATTGGAGGTGTCTTACAGTTTCAGAGGTTTAGTCCGTTATCATCATGGTGGAACATGGTGGCATGCAGGCAGACATGGTGCTGGAGAAGGAGCTAAGAGTTTTATATCATGGTCTGCAGGCAGCAGGAGACTGTATGCCACTCTGGGTGTAGCTTGAGCATATATGACCTTAAAGCCTGCCTTCAGAGTGACACACATCCTCCAACAAAGTCACATCTAATAGTGCCACTCTCCCTGGGTCAAGCATTTGAACACAAGAGTCCATGGAGACCATTCCTATTCAAACCACCACAGAACTGAACTTGGGTGCTCTCAAAAACAAGTGCTCATGACCACTGTGCCATCTCTCCAGCCCACACCCTAGTGAATTATACAGTTAACTCGATACTGAAACGACACTTTTACTCTAATTTGATTTCATCTTTTCTTTTCTTCCTTTCTTTCTTTCTCTCTCTCTCTCTGTCTCTCTCTCTTCTTTCTTTTAAATGTGGCTAGTAGAAAACTTAAAGTGGCATATGTGGCTTGTATTGAATTTCTACTTCCCAGTGCTGCTCTAGAGCCTAAGTCAGTGTTTGGTCAGTATAGAAGGGACAGGAATAGAAGGAAGGGATAGCGTCAAAGACGTTTTAGTGCATTCCCCTCTACATAAGGTTATTTGTTTTCAGTGCTGAGGAGTGAGCCACAGCTTTGTGGTGCTAATACATGTCACGAAGCTGCATTAAATATCTCTACAGTAAAGGGCTACTGAATGCTTTGCCTCTTAGGGGTTTGTTTGCTTGGTTTCATTTCTGTTTTGCTATTTGAGATGAGGTCTTCCTATATAGTCTCAGTTTGCCTTGACCTCTGAATCCTCCCATATCAGCCTCCTGAGTGCCAGGATTATAGACATGTACCATCATGCCTGGCTCTTGAGTGTTGTGAATATCCGGGAATCTATAATAGAATAGGTGTTACACCAGAATGGAGAGTAGTCATCTCTAGTAGTGGGAATGAAGCATCACCTTCTACTGTCAGAGTCTCCAGACTGCCTGATGGGTGGAAGTGTCCTGGTCAGCACCAATCTAGTTCAAGACAATGGAGTTGACTTAGTGGGACACTGTGCCAGGCCACAGTCAGAGACCAGGACACCTGGTGAGGGGTGATGTCAGGACTATGTTCTCCTAAGCCAAGGCTGCTCTTCTTGAACAAGAAGCAGGCATATTTACATTTTTTCTTATGTCTGTGACTGCCTTCTCGCCTGCTCCCCTTTCTCTTTTTGATGTTATTTCTGTGCTGTGTATGTAACACAGGCTGGCCTCAGACTCAGGATCCTCCCATCCTAACACTGCCTGTTCTTACTGGACGATATTTAAAATCCGTTTTCTCAAAAGCTGTGGAGATAGACCTATTTGTAGTTGGTGTAGCCAGCCAGTGTTTTAAGAACGTATTTCCTTATTGCTGCTAATTGTCTGGTTAATAATGACTTGAATCATAATGTGTCTGAATCTTAGATTTTTCATGCTTTAAATAAAATTATCCAAATTACAGATTAATTGAATCTAATCAGGGCGAAATTGCTTTGAAAGCTAGTGACTTCTCTGTAAATTTTAATGATGTATTCTAATGTAAAACTATTGTTGACGGTATCAGTGATATTGTCTCAGGGGAGGAACTTAGGCTGGAGGTAATTATGTGAAGGTCTAGAGAGAAAATACTGTTAGCACCCAAATAGACATCATCTACTAGAATGTAACCTTTTTTTTTCTCTTCCAGACCCAGTTTATGGAACCGGCATACATTTCACCAAGAGCCTCAAAAAACTAGCAGACAAGATCAAGAAAACCTCAAGCACAGACAGGCTAATCTATGTGTTTGAGGCAGAAGTGCTCACAGGCTCCTATTGTCAGGGTAGTAGCTTAAATATTACCCCACCATCATTGAGTCCTGGGGCCTTAGATGCTCATGACAGCGTGGTTGACAGTGTTTCCAACCCTGAAACCATTGTTGTTTTTAGTGGTGTACAGGCAATGCCCCAGTATTTGTGGATTTGTACACAGGATAGGTCATTGTCACAGCATCAGATGTGGGGACAAGACTACTTGTCAGGACTAGAGATGGACTCTTCACTGCAGTCCTGGCGGGAGGTCTCAAATGGCAGCTCTGTTTAGTCTGTCATTTTAACAACCAGCAGGGTTTAGGTGAATTGACAAAACAATGCTGTCAGTGACTTAGAGAATGGCTTGAACATAACATATTAACTGTTCTGAATGACTGGGTTACTATAGGCCCCAACCACATCCTAGCATCTTAATGCCTTCTTCACCTCTGGGCTTGGGGTGGATAGATGCCAACTAAAAATTGTTCCTGACTGTCTCTTCTCTCCTTGACATCCTTCACCTCCTTTCTTATAGGAAACAGCAAGAATATTTTACATATAACAAAGACTTTTTTTTCTAGTAAGTAATTCAAGCCTGTTATTTTCTAAAATGATGATAGTATAAAATAGGACAATGGAATGGTTTTAGATTTTCTATATAATTGTGTAAAGTGCTTTGGATATTCAAATAAATCACTTTTGTCTGAGTAACTGGCTCTGAGTAGTTATGTGAGAGATGAAATAATGTGAACTGGAAAGACATCAAAAGATTGATAATCAGTTTGGATTCAGTGATACCAAACAATGCCACTCAGTGCTGGGTGTGGCTGTACACACCTTTGGTCCTAGCACTTAGGAGGCAGAGGCAGGAGAGATAGGAGTTCAAGGCCAGCCTGGTTTGCAGACTGAGTTACAAGACAGCCAAGGCTACACAGAGAAACTTTGGAAAAACAAAACCCACGCCTCCCCGCTCAAAAAAAAAATTACCCCCAAACCAACCCAAACAAAAATCCAGTGCCATTCCTCTACTATGTGCCTTGAGTAGTAACTCACCAAGGTCACTACAAGATCCTTAGTCACTTTGACTAAGACAAACACCCTGAAAACCTTTTGTCCTGAAACATCAGAAAGGTAGGTATAGGCATGTGAACAAATACGATTGGCTATAACTAATGGAGGATAACAGTGTTTGGAAAATTAAACGGAGAGCAGGACAAAGGAATCAAGACCGGGAGGAAGCTTCCAAAAGAGACAGTGATAAGATGGTAAAGTGGGGACAGAGCTGGAAGTGTGGTCTAGGCAGAGTATAGCTCTTTTAATGACTGAATCCACCCCCACTGGGCCCAAACTTAGCTTTATGATGCTATTTGTAATAGGCTAATCTCACCACCTATGTATTGCCTACTTCGAAGATCCTACTGATCTGTAATTCTAAACTTCTGACCTCTTGCTCTTCAGTCTTCAACATCCCACCAGACTACTCCCTTCTGGTCGAACTTTAAGAAACATGCTGCTTCTGTCACATGGTCCTGTTATGGAATCTGGGCAAGGAAATCTCTGCTTTAGACTACTGGCTTGAAAGGTTATTTATCTTGGTCCCTTGTTTGAGGAACAAGGGTTCCTTTTATGGTCTCATTCTTCCATAGCTGGGTCCATCAACACAAGATAAGGAGTCCACAGGCCAAGAGAAAGGAAGGACCATGTAGAGACTGCAATACTCACTACTAAGCCAACCATTAGGCATCTGGAAACCTCAAATTTCCTACTTAGGGAGTTCCGAGTCTATTTGCAGAACACATTTGAGTCTCTTGGCTCTCCCCCAAACAGACTATGTTGCATATAGGCTAGTGGTAAAGTGCTTGTATAACCTATGTGAGGCTGTAGGTTCAATCTCTAGTATATACACAGGAAAAAAAAAAAGTGGGTGAGGCTGTTGGTGAGATGGTTCAGTAGGCAAAGTCACTTGCTGCTGCCAAGTCAGATAACCCAAGTTCAAAGCCTGGGATTCATATGGTTCAAGGGGACAGCTTTCTCCTGCATGTTGTCCTCTGACCTCCACACAAAACCTCTTTCCAATATAAATAAATGTAATAGTAATTAAAAAAAAAACAACAGCAGAAGGGTGACCATTGTCAGGACAATGGGGCCTGAGTGTGTTGACTGAGGTATCCACATCCACATGTGTGAGGCCTGTGGCACCAAGCATAGAGTGAGCGGACAGATTATCTGTGAAGAAGCCCTGTGGAACACAGAAGGGGCGGGCTGACTGAGCTGCTCAGTGTCACTGCAGTGAAGCACAGGGGTAAGACTAATGTTTTAGAAACAGGATTAGTTCTACACTTGTGAAAACATCCCCGGAAAAGGGTAAGCAAGTTCAAAAGAACTTCCTGAATTTCTTTACTCAAACTGTAAACTTACTTAAAATTTAACTCTACTTTTACAATTTCAGATAACATCTGAATTGCTTAACAACAATTTTCTTCGTGGAAAGGTTTTACATATGGCATGTATTATTGTTACAATTTTGTGGTGCTAGAAACTGAACCTATGGCCTTAGGCACGCTAGGTAAGCACTCTACCACTGAGCTATTTCCTAGCTCTAGAAAAGATGCTTAACTTCTGGTGACACACATGTGTCAGAGTGCTTTGTAAAGTGGTGGGTATATGAGATACAGAGTCTGCATGGTTACCTTGTACATGTAAAGGATCTGATTGACAGGCTGTCCACACAAAGTAGATAGCCAATTTTGGAGAAGTGAAAACTGTAGAGGGTAGCTATTCCAGCTTTGACCTGGAAGTACTACCCCCATTGAGGCTTTGGTAACTGTCATGCCTAGAAGGCGGAGCTGAGAGAGTAGCCTGAAGACCAGAGATCCGAATGTGCCAGTTCTCTTGGTTCCTGGATCCTGGACACTGGAGGTAGACTGAGCCGAGTTCTCCAGAGAACACCGCTGGATGGCGCTTCACCTTTCCCAGACCCTGTAATAAAAAAAAAATTAATAAAAAAATTTATTTATTATGTATATGGTATTCTGCCTGCATGTATGCCCACACGCCCAAAGAGGGTTTCATGCTGGATCTCACTAAAGATGGTTATGAGCACCATGTGGTTGCTGGGAATTGAACTCAGGACCTCAGGAAGAGCAGTCACTGCTCTTAACCTCTGAGCCATCTCTCTAGCCCTAAACCTCCCTTTTAACTATGTGGAGTTGCCTTAATATTTCAACCAATAGAAAAACAGCTTTTTTTTTTTAATTTTAAAGATTTATTTATTATGTATAGTGTTCTGCCTGCATGTATGCCTGCATACCAGCAGAGGATGCCAGATCTCATTATAGATGGTTGTGAGCCATCATGTAGTTGCTGGGAATTGAACTCAGGACCTCTGGAAGGGCAGCCAGTGATCTTAACCACTGAGCCATCTCTCCAGCCCCGAAAACCAATTCTTTTTTTTTTGTTTTTTCGAGACAGGGTTTCTCTGTGTAGCTTTGCACCTTTCCTGGAACTTACTCGGTAGCCCAGGCTGGCCTCGAACTCACAGAGATCCACCTGCCTCTGCCTCCCGAGTGCTGGGATTAATGGCGTGCGCCACCACCGCCCTGCCGAAAACCAATTCTTTTGTGTGTTTATTTGCAGAAAGAGTCTCACATAGCCCAGATTATTTTTTGTTTGTTTTTTCGAGACAAGAGTTTTTCTGTGTAGCCCTGGCTGTCCTGGAACTTGCTCTGTAGACCAGGCTGGCCTCAAACTCAAAGATGCTTCTGCCTGTGCCTCCCAAGTGCTGGGATTAAAAGTGTGCACCACCACTCCTGGACAAGCCTTGAATTTGTTCTATACTGGAAACCTTGAGCTTCTGACCCTTCTGCCTCTACCTTTTAAGTGTTGGGATTACAGGCCCAAGCCATCATACCTAGCTAAAAATGAATTCTTAGGCTTCAAACTTCCTGTGCCAGTACATAAAGCCTTAAGTACTCTATGCTTGTGTACTGGTCAAGAGAAAATTTAGCTTGATGTCATTACTTTGCACTAACAATATGAACTACTGCTGCGAAGGAACTCACTGTGTAGATCAAGCTGGTCTCAAACTCACTGAGATCTGCCTGCCTCTGCCTTCTGAGTGCTGGGACTCAAGGCGTGGGATACCCACTGGCCATTATTTTTATTTAATAGAGATAACACATGTTGAATTTAGTTCTTTTATCATGCTTATATTCTTCTTATAGAGAGAATAAGAGGTTGGAGCTAGGGCTTGGTTGGTAATGTGCTTGCCTAGCACAAAGCCCTGGGCTTGATTCCCCAGCACCACTGAATAAAGTCAGATGTGAAAGAGAGAATATAGAATAATATATTCTATAAAGCTTAAACATGCAATGAAGAATTAAAACAAATCCCTGAAGCAAAGGGATATAAGCATTATCAAATCTTGTCACGTTTTTTGGTAAGTTACTTAATTGGTCCTTCCTCGACTTATTACTAGCTGCCATTTTGAACCAGTCCTGCTACCATTTGCTTTTAATAACAGGATATATGTAACAGAAAAGAAATATGCTAGACTGTATAATTCCAAGTAAATATCTACTTTTTATATTTACATGTTTGAGTAATAACATAAATCATCTACACATGTATTGTTTTTATTTCTATACCTGTTAGATTGGCAGGTTTTTTTGTTTTTGTTTTTTCCAGATTCAACTTGCAGAGGCTTATGTTTTGAGACAGAGTCTCATTCTGTAGGTCCGAGATGTTCTTGCCTCTGCCTCCCAGAGTTCTGGGATTAAAGACATGTGCCTCATGCCCAAGTATGTGCATGTGTGTGAGCAAACTCAGATGTGGTTCTCAGCAGCAGCTGTCTGCCTTGGTTTTCTTTTCTCCTTCTTGTCTTTTGAGACAATGTTTCTCACTGCGTTCTGGGGCATGCTGATTAGGTCATTAGGCCAGGTTGGCTGACCAGCAAGCCCCAGGGATTCACCTGTCTCTGCCTCCCCAGAGCTGGGATTTGAAGCCTGTATCAACATACCTGGCCTGTTGCTTGGATGCTGGGGATTGAACTAAGGTCCTCAGACTCTAGTGGCCAGTACTTTACTGACTGAGGTCTCTTCCTACTCTCAACCCGCAGTTTTTTATTCGTTTGTTTTAAAAATTGTAGCTGGGCGGTGGCGGTGCATGGCTTTGATTCCAACACCTGGGAGATAGAGGTAGAGGATCTCTGTGAGTTTGAGGATAGTTAAGGTTATGGGGCAAGTTCCAGGGCAGCCAAAGCTACACAGAGAAACCCTGTCTCAAAAAACAAAACAAAACAACAACAACAACAACAACAACAACAAATTTACCAATAACCATCTGGTCAGTTGGGTTTAAACTTTCATGAAACAATGACAAAAATATGAGAATAATTAAAATAGTAACAAATATATAAAATGAAAATAAACAGTTTACAAAGAGATGAAAATAGCTGAAAGATAAGTGTCTATAAACTTACATTTCAAATGTTAGCAAAAATGCATAGAAAATGGAATCTTATATATTGTTTGTAGACTATAACTTGTTGAAATTACCCAGCGATTCCCAGTGCATTAGTTTAGTTTGCTATGGCTGTGTAATAAATTACCACAAACCTAGTGGCTTAACATCCATTTATTATCTTGGAGATCCTTTTGGCTAGGAGGGTGTTCACAGCTTATCTGGATCCTCTTTGCTCAGGGCCTTATCAAAGTGGCATGTTCCTGCCATATGAAGGCTCAAGTCAGGTAGAACCTGCTTAGAATTCAGGTAGATGCTTACTCAGGCTGTTAGCAGAATTCATTTAATTCATTTCCTGTGACTGTAGGCTCTAGAACTTTTTTTTTCCCCCCCAGACAGCATTTCTGTGTAGTTTCAGAGCCTGTCCTGGAACTTGTTCTGTAGACCAGGCTGGCCTCCAACTCACAGAGATCTATCTGCCTCTGCTTGGGATTAAAGGTGTGCACCACTACCACCACCACCACCACCACCACCACCACCACCACCACCACCACCACCACCACCTGACTGGCTCTAGATTCTTACTGAATGCTAGCTAAAGGCTATCCATGTCCTAGAGGCCATCTGTAGACCCTACCGGATGCCTCCCCCCCCCCTTTTAAAATAATTTATTTCTGTTGTTGGTTGTTTTTGTTCTTTTGGGGGACCCACTACCACCCAAATAAATCACACATGAAGGCTTATTCTTAATCATAAATGCTTGGCCTTAGCTTGGCTTGTTTCTAGCCAGCTTTTTTTTTTTTTTTTTTTTTTTAAATCTTTAAATTATCTAACTTTTGCCTCTGGGCTTTTACATTTCTCTATTTCTGTATACCTACTTACCTTTCTTTCTTTCTTCCTTCCTTCCTTCCTTTCTTCCTTTCTTTCTTTCCTCCATTGCTGGTTGTGTAGCTGGCTGGCTGGCTCCTTGCTTCCTCCTCTTTCTCTTGCTCTTCCTTTTCTTCCAGATTTCTCATTCTATTTATCCTCTCTGCCTGCCAGCACCACCTATTCTTTCTCCTGCCTCACTATTAGCCAGTTAGCTTTTTATTAGACCACTAGGTGTTTTAGACAGGCAAAGTAACACAGCTTCACAGTTAAACAAATGCAACATAAATAAAAGTAACACACCTTAAAATAATATTCTATAACAATTTAACTTTAATTTTATATGCAATGGTGTTTTGCCTGTGGGTATGTTTGTATGGGGGTGTTGGATCCCCTGGAACTGGAGTTATAAATAGTTGTGAGCTGCCATGTGGGTGCTGGGAATTGAACCTGGGTCCTGTGGAAGAACACCTAGTGATCTTAACCACTGAGCCATTTCTCTGGTCCTTTTATAAGGAAGTGACAACATGACAAATTGCTTCTTTAAGGCCAGCATGAATTTTTAGTTTCCTAATACACAAAGTATTACAAAATGAAATGTTATCACAGGAGGTCTTCCATCATCTTAGTTCTGTCTGTTGGCTAGGAATAAGTAAGGGGTCCTATAGACATTCAAGGGGTGGGGATTATACAGAGCAGCACCAAGAATCAGAGATCACAGAGTTATCTTAGAATTCTGCCTACTACATCTAATGATATTAAAGATGCAGCATCCTGAGGAGAGATGGCTCAGTGGTTAAGAGCACTTTCTGCTCTTGCAGAGGACCTGGGTTTGGTTCCCAGCACCCACATGGCAGTGCACAATTATCTGTAACTGTAGTTCCAGGGATCAGGTACACTCTTCTGATCTCCACAGATACCAGGCATGCACACATATGGTATACATAAATACACACAGGCAAAATACTCTTAAACATAAAAATTTTAAATTAAAAAGGGAGTTTCCTTGTACACAGTACAGGAGGCAGAGGCAGGCGGATCTCTGTGAGTTGGAGGCCAGCCTGGTATACAAAGCGTATGCCAGGACAGCCAGGATGGTTACACAGAGAAACCTTGCCTCCTAAAACCACACACACACACACACACACACACACACACACACACACACACACAGACACAGACACACATACAGAGGATTATTCCTAACAGCAAAAATACAAAAATGGTCAGAAACATGAAACATCACATATGCAATCACATATGCAATGCTATCAATTTTGTATAGTGAATGTGAATAAGCATTATGCTTCCAGCAATGGTCTTCTGTAGTGGGTCAACCCTTCCACTACTAAAAACAAATCCAGAAAATACTAAAAATATTAAATGAAGAGGTACCAAGGTAGTGTAAGACATGCAAGAGCCCCTGACATTGCTTTTCTGAGCCTGCAGGGGGTGACTGAGGATTCTAAAAGCAACAGCTGAGACACTGAGCAGAGCTTTGGCTGTTTCATGGAGCTCAGAAGGCCCTGCCAAAGGGAAGAGACCTTAGTAGATACCTGTGACTTTTTGTTGGGACTCTCAAGAACCATACCTACCGAAGAGTTAAGGTGGATTAGGGAATAAACCAGCCTCCATGAAGACTACTCTGAGTAATGAGTCTTAGCTCCTGATAATGATCAGACATCAACTCAGCTTTGGTCAGATACACTTGCCTGTCTTAGTTAGGATTTCTATAGTTACAATGAAACACCATGACCAAAGAGCAAGTTGGGGAAGAAAGGGTTTATTTGGCTTATAGGTCCACATCTAAGTGCATCACTGAAGGAAGCCAGGACAGGAACCCCTCAATGGGGCAGGAACGTGGAGGCAGGAGCTGATGCAGAGGCTATGGAGGAGTGCTGCTTACTGCCTTGTGCTGGGGAAAAGGCATGCACCACCATACCTGGCTTCAATCTGCTTTCTTGTAGAGACCAAGACCACCGCACCAGGGATGGCACCACCCATAATGGCCCTCCCCATCAATCACTAATTAAGAAAATGCCCTACAAGCTGGATTTTATGGAGGCTCAATTTTCTCAATTGAGGTTCCTTCCTTTCAGATGACTCTAAGCTTGTGTCAAGTTGACATAAAAAGTAGCCAGCACAGCATTCTATTTCTCTGATGGAATGCCCACCCCCTCAAGCTTAGTTCTAATTGTATAAACACAGTTAGTGGAGAAGGGACTATTTATGCAGGAGGGAGTGAGAAGAAAGAGGGAGGTGAGGACTGAGGGAGGGAGGAAGTTGTTCTAGTTCGCTCTCTATTGCTAGGATAGCAGTAACCAAAGCAGCTCGGGGACAGGCATTCCAGCTTACAGAACACCTCTGGGGGAAGCCAGGACAGGAATTCAACGCAGGAACCGGGAGGCAGTAACTAAAACAGACCATGGAGGAATGTGGCTTCTGGCTCATTCTCATCTTGCTATCTTACACAGCCCAGGGGTGGCACTGCTCACAGTGGGCTGGGCCCATCATGAGTCAGGAAAATACCTCACAGACATGCCTACAGGCCAATCTCATGGGCGCAGTTCTTCAATCCTGGGTCCCTCTCTCCAGGTGACTCTAGTTAGTGTCAAGTTTACTAAAACCAGCACTGGAGCCAAGACAAAGGAACACTGCATTGCCCAGGATTCGGTCAGTGTGGTCCTTTCTCTCCCTCTTTCTTACATGTATAAATGGATTGACACCGTCTGTTGCCCCTCAGCATCCCTTTTAAGCTGTCTCGTTAAACCATGTCCTGTGTATGAGATTTTCCCGTGACCTCTGCTTGGCTAGTTTAAGGTGTTCTTTTGAGCCACCATTCCAGTCCCCAGAAAGAAAAGCAATCATTTCCCTAAACATTTTGTTTGAAAACACCTACTCAGATCAAAGTAAATGCTTTTTACTAAAAATTCTTATTATTGAGACAAGGTCTTCCTACGTAGTCATGCCGGTCTAGAATTCGCCATTCTCCTGCTTCAGTCTCCCTACTGCTGGGGTACACGGGCGTGCGTTACCGAGCCAGGCTCAAAAAAATTCATTTCTTAACGTCTTATGTTACTAATAAACTACCAGGCAAAAATGGGAGGGAGCTGAAGATAATACCCAGAAGGTTCCTGCAAACGGGTTGCATGTGAATTCTTTGACCGTGAGACACTGACGTATTTTGTAATACTCCCTCAGCCTCCAACCATGCCATCGTTCATCCAATAAGCATGCTCGGTGTGAGGTACCTACCATGTGAGAGGGTAGCTATAGAGACGAGAGGGGGGATCCGTCCATTCTAGAAGAGCTTAGTAAGGACAAGTTTGTTTCCATAACTTCGACGTGTCTTTACGTTTACTGACTGCAGACCCCGTCCTCAGAGACCCACGCCGGGGCCACTGCCTTTTTTTTCCTTGGCCGGTCCTAGCCTAGAGCGTCAGCTCGGGAAAGGACGCTCGGAGACTCCGCTTCCCGGCAGCCCCTGCGGCGGGCGGCGGAAAGGCGCACGCAGGCGCGCAGGCCGGCCCCCGCACGCAGGCGCAGTGCGCACGCCGGCTGAACTGGGTCTCGCGGCTCGGTGCGCGGCAGCGGAGAGCGAGGCCTGGTGAGCGCCGCCGTGGTGCGCGCCGGCTGGTCAAGGTTGTGCGCGGAAGAGGCGTAGCGGGCGCGCAAGGAGCGAGCGTCTCACCGTCGCAGTGGCACCGGGACTGGTCGCCTGGAGCCGGTGAGTGTGTGTGTGTGTGTGTGTGTGTGTGTCCGTGTGTGTGTCCCCGCGGCCCCTCCCCCTCGGCGGGCGGCTCTGGGTTCCCTCCGTGGACCCGAGGGAGGCCCCGGGGCGAAGGCGGACACGGGCGGCGGCCGGGGCTGGTGCTGGCGCGCCGGGGACCGGACCTTCGCGTCGCTCCCGTGCGTCACGGGCTCGGCGGTCCTAACGGCCGCGCGGCGGCGGCGGCGGCGGAGCGCGGTGGGGGTGGGGAACGCTGGTGTTCGCTGTGAAGAACGCCGGTCGGGGCGGGGCGGCGGTGGAAGCGGCGTCGGGGACTGCGGGGCGCCGGGCGGCGGCGCGGAGTCTGCGCGGCGCGCTAGGCTGAGGGCGGGGGGCGGAGGCGGGCGCGGGCGGCGCGGAGAGCGGGGGCCCAGGCCCGGGCGTGCGGGGCGTGCGGGGCCCGCGGGGCCCGGGCCGTTCCGGGAGTTGGCAGGTTACCGCCCGGGCCGGTGTTTGGAGGGAGGTGGGGGTGGAGACGGGAGGCTGCAGTTTTACAGATGTCATAACTACGCGGGCCCGGAGCTGCTGACGGGGGTGTGGTAATTATAGCAATGACTACTTGGTCGGCTGTGTGAGCGGTGATGCGAGGGAAACCGCCAAGCGTTAGCTGGAAGCTCGCAGTGGGAGCAGAAAACTGGAGGATGATGACTGGAGAGTCAGGGATGTCGGCGGCAGGAAAGGATGAGAGGGTTGAATGCATCTGCTTCCGATCCACTTTGCAATGAAAAGTTTCGAATGAATTGATTTTAAACTTCGGTTTGATAAACTACTATCAGAATCAGCCACCGAGAAATACTGTATTAAACACTAACATCTATCCCTTTTTCCCGTTCAAACCCCACTCCCCCCCCCCTTTCTTTGCCCCCCCCCCCCCCCCCCCCCCGACGGTTTTGCTTGGTAGAGAGGCTTTGAGCTTGTCAGGATTTCAGACGTACACCACGCAGCCCGGCTCAAAATTTCAATCAGCTTAGATGACTAAGTAGGTAATATTCCCACCTTCTTGTTGCTTTGTTGCCTTTGCTTTGCCTTTGTTTTTGAGACAGGTCTCACTATTTGGTCATGGCTGGACCAGCGCTGGATGCATAGCCCATGGTTGTCTTGAAAAACAGTCCTGCCTCAGCCTTTCAAAAGCTGGGGTTACTGGTACCACAACATGCCTGATTTACTCAAGTATTTTGAGACAGGTTCTCATTACATAGCCCTGACTGCCCTTGGAACTCATATATAGACCAGGCTGTCATGGAACTCAAGAGATCCACCTGCCTCTGACTCCTGGAATTAAAAGACCTGTGCTGTTACACCTGACTCCTTCCTCCATTTTAAAGGCTGCAAGGTCTAAATTTCGAAAGGAATTTGAGAATGGTTTAGCTCTGTAGTTTCGCTGAAATAATTTATTCTTGGTAGGTTACTGTTTTATGTGATACACAGTTTTAAGATGGAGGCCTGAGAGGAAGTAAAGAAGTAAAAGTAAATTTACAGTAACTTTGAAGTAGATGGTAACGTTTTCTAGTATGAATGAAAGCACAGAACACAGTATTAGTTTTCAGAATAGCTTGTTTCTTAAAAATACTTTATTTTTTATGTGTATGGGTGTTTTGACTGCACATATATAAGTGCATCATGATGGTGCCTGGTGCTTGCAGAGGCCAGAAGAGGGTGTTAGATCCTCAGAAACTGGATTTGCAGATGGTTTGAGCTGCCATATGGGCACTGGGAACCAGACCTGAGTCCTTTGTAAGAGCAGCAAGTGCTCTTTACTGCTGAACTATCTTCTCTGGTCCAGAAAACACTGGAAGAAGACAGCTTAATTTTTAAAATCTTAGTTATAGGGAAACAAATTTACTTATTGATAAAAGAGTAAGAGCTAATAGCTTGTGCCTATAATACTAGCACTTGAGAGACAGAGGCAGGAGATCTTGAGTTTGAAGCCAGCCTTGACTTGACCCTGTCCCAAATCAAGAAAGCAAAACTAGAACAAGGCAGGAGTGTAGCATGCTAGAGGCCTGCCTGGGGTTGACCCCCACCCTACCAAAAGTCTGACAAATCAAACATGGAAAACCTCCGGTAAAGTAGTGAGAATAAAGATACTACCGGAAATCAAATACTTGAATTTCATTTTTTTGTTGTTCTTTTGAGACAGAGTCTCTCTATGAGACCCGGCTGGCCTCAGACTCACAAGAGATTCACCTGCTCCTGTCTCAGATGTGCTGGGAGTAAAAGTGTGTCCCACTATGCCAGGCTATTATGCACCTTTTATTTTTTTGTGGGGCCAGGGATCTATTTCCTGGACTTACACATACTAGTCCTGTGCTCTGCCACAGGACTATGTCCCCAGTCCTTGCATTATGTGTTTCTTGGTGGTCTTCATGGAATGTTGCATATCTTGACTTTTTATTTGGAATTGACATACACCAAATGGGGTCACACACACACACACCCCAAAATTTTGTTGCACATAGTAGTTTTTTAAACTTTTAAATTTATATGTGTGGGGTATATATATGTGGACTGAAAGCACATGACTGTCCAGGTTCCTGTGCTCATATGTGTGCATGTGGAAGCTAGAGAAGGACTTTGGGCATCTTCCTCTATTGATTTTTGCCTTATTGCCTTGAGAAAGGGGCTCAATGAATCTGAAGTTTTGTTTGTCAGCTAGGCTAGCTGGCTGGTAGTTGAGCTCCGGGGATCTATCTGCACATCTCTGCTCTCCAATGCCTGGTTTACAGTCATGTGCATCCATATCCCTATTTTTTTTACTAGGGTGCTGGGGAGTTAAACTCATATCCTCATCCTTCCCAGTAAGAGCTCTCTCTTACCCACTGAGCAATCTCCCTAGCCCCCTGGCTTTTTCTCTAGAAAAATAATTTTACTAAGTGTATTTACTAAGTGTATGTGTGAGTGTATGCTGCATGTGTGGGGTTGCCTGTGGAGGAGGCCAGAAGAGGGTGGTGGTGAATCCCACGGAGCTGGAATTACAGGCAGGTGTCAGCTGTCCAACGTGGATGCTAGGAACCAGATTTGGGTCCTCTGCAAGAGCAGCAACTCTCAGGTACTGAGCTATCCTTCCAGCCCTGGCTTTTTCTTTTCTTTCTTTCGTTTTCCTTTTATTATTATTTTTAAATAAATGATTGCCTTTATTAGGCTAATGTTTTGTCTCTTTGTTGACTGATAGGAGGCTCAATGGGTTCAATTTTTGTAATTTTCTTCATCCTCAATTATGTCATAAATTGTTTTTATAACAGACGGTCATTTCTTGGGCTATTTTTGCTTTTGTTTCTGGTGCTTTCAATATTTTATCACTTTACCTTTTCCCATACACGGATAGTAGGATTATATCTTGCCATTTCTAGGGTTAACACCAGTACTTGGGAAGTGGAGATAGGATATTTGGAGCTGAAATCATTCTCAGCACAAAGTGAGTATGAAGCCTACCTGGCCTACATGAACCAAAACAAAAGTTAAGACCTTTGATTGGCTAGATGACTGACTTATTGATAAAGGATAATCCCTTAATACTCTTGTTGTTTTGTTTTGTTATCGTTGTACATTGTTTGGATTGTGAATTTAGGTGTAATTAATAATCAGAATGTTGGCTATAACAGTTCATTTAGCTGAATTGAACTGATTTCTCTTTCCTTGATGTAGTACAGATGGGACTTTGGTTAGAAGGATTGTGAAGTAGTGCACTGAAAATGTGGGAATGAGGACCTATGAATTGTAGTTTCTGTTTGTTTGCTTTTTTAAGACCTTAGCAACAGTGCAAAATAGATCTAAATGAGAAAAAAAAAATTCTGTCCCAATGTTGTAGCCTAATTGGGATAATTCTTGAGAGCTGGCAATAACCCAGAATGTGGATAATGGGGATAATCCTCTTCATATAACAAGAAGAATGCTGCCCTTCATATACAAAGATAAGTCTGCTTGCTCATCATGAATGGTTTTCCAGCACGAACAAGGATATGTGCTGAGTTGTCCATGTGTCCATTCTTTTATGCTTTGTGACCAACAAGACAGCTTGGGGTCAGAATGAGGGCTTCTAACAGGAATAGAAAGACTCACAGAAAGAAGTAAAATTCATATGGGTCAACTATGTCTACATCAGATATTTTTCAATAATTGTCCTTGCAAAACAACTTGAGGAGGAGGTTGCCTTACTGCCTGATTAGGTAACTTGCCCCACTTCACAGTAAGTGGTGGGGCTGAGATTCACGCCATAAGCCTAGTTGTAATATATTTATATCAGTCATTAAAGCTTGGCTTTGTCAGCAGTTCTGTCTTTATTTACATCAGAACAAACTAGAGGCCAAATTTATTTACAATTAAGAGATTGTCTTAAGTTCCTTGTTTTATGACCATTAAAATTTCCTCAGTTTTAAAACAGGATAACAAAAAAACTGCCACCCCTTTTCCATCTCTATACATTAGACAGTGCCTCACTTTATATTAATAAATACCTTTGTTCTATTGTCTCACCCCCCCCCCCCCCTTTAAGTTCTGTGGCTTAAATTTATCTTTAATCATCTCACTGTTGTCTTAGCTGCCTGGGACTTGCTGTGTAGACCAGGCTGGCCTCAAATTCACAGACCTTGAACTGGAATTGATCCACCTTTCTTTGCCACCCAGAGTGCTGGGATCAAGGATGTGTGCATCACCATGCCTGCTTGCTCATTCATTCATTCATTCATTCATTTTTTTGAGACAGGATTTCTCTGTGTAGCTCTGGATGTCCTGGAACTCACTCTGTAGACCAAGCTGGCCTCAAACTCACAGAGATCTGCCTGCTTCTGTCTCACTTGAGTGCTGGGATTAAAGGCGTGCACCACTACTCCCCAGCACCTAGCTTATTTCTTAATATGGCTTTTCCTCAGAGTAAAGTATTGATGTTACGCTATCAGCTTCACCTAAACTTACACTGCCCCTCCCTTCTCAATATAGTTATCATAGTATCTGTTAATATAACTGTAAATATAGCTGAACCATATTGACTACTATGATATAATTTCCTGTCAACAAATTGATGTTTATGTGGGAATTAATATGTTTATGGAGTAGAGTCGCTTCATTTTTTGAGCTCGCTCTTGGAATCATTGCCCTCTTTACTTTCTCTGTTTTTGGCTTTTTGAGATGGTATCACTATTAAGCCAGGCTGGTCTGGAACTCAAGATTCTTCTGCCTCTCTTGCCGGGCAGTGGTGGTGGTTCACACCTTTAATCCCAGCACTCAGGAGGCAGAGGCAGGTGGATCTACAGAGACAGTCAGTGCTCTTAACCACTGAGCCATCTCTCCAGTCCCTGTTCTTCTTAATATAATCTGGATTGGTGGTTTTTATCTGTTTGTTTACATTCTTATCTTGAGATATCTCTATGTCATCCTTAAAATTCTCTTGTTTATTGATTTATCTTTTTTCCTTTTTTTAAATTAATTTTTCTGGAGTATGTCTTCTTGATAACTTACATAGTACATGGCAGTAAGAACTTTTCAGATCTTGAATGAGTGCAAAAAAATTTATTTTACTTTCACATTGACCAATAATTTTGCTGGCTATGAAATTCAAGGTTGAAAATTATTTTTGCTCAAAGTTAAAGTAAAAGTAGAATCTCTATGGCTTCCTTCCAATGTTGCTCTTGACGTTTTAAGCCATTTTTAAAATGTCCTGTGGGTGTGGAATATATACCTATACTTGGTGTGCATGCACATGCATGCACATGAGTGTGGTTGCCAAAGGCATCAGATATCTTTCTCTAACAATCTCAATCTTTTTTTTAAAATTTATTTTTATTATTTCTAATTTTTGTGTGTGTGTGTGTGTGTGTGTGTTTGTGTGTGTGTGCGCACATGTGTGCATGTGAATGCAGGTGGTGGTGGCCTGAGGATTTGCATTTCCTGTCTCTGGAGTCACAGGCAGTTGTGAGATGTCTTACATGGATGCTGGGAACTGAACTTGTACCCTTTACAAGAGCATGTGTAGTGCCCCTAGCCCCTCAATATCATTATTTGAAAACAGGGTCTCACTGAATCAGGAGCTCAAGAATTATCCCAACATTGGGACAGAATCACTCTACCCCAGCTCTGGGTTTACAGATTTATGTGCTACATCTGGTCTTTACCTGGGAGCTGAGGATCCAAACTCCAAGTTTTTGTTATTGAAAACTTTCTCCAACCTCCCTGTTTTGAGCCTGATTTCTTGTAGAACTCAGGACCACCAGCCCAGGCATGGCACCACTCACTGGGCTGGGCCCTCCTGTTATCAGTCACTAAGAAAATGCCCTCAGGCATTTCTCCAGCTCCATTTTATGGAGGCATTTACTTAATTGAGGCTTCCTCTTCCCTGATGACTCTAGCTTGTGTTAAGTGCTGGCCAGCACACTGCTCCTGCAGAAGACCTGGTTTTGGTTCTCAGCACCCATATGGTAGCTCACAACCGTCTGTATAACTTCAGTTCCAGGGGAATCCAGTGCCCTCTTCTTACCCCCACAGGCACTGTACACATGTGGGCAAACACACATATGTACATACATGTGGGTAATACACTCATAATAAAAGTTTTTAAAACCCACTGCAATTCATAACACACAATAGTTTGAAAAGTAAGCTGATGGGACTGGAGAGATGGCTCAGCAGTTAAGAGCACTAACTGCTCTTCCAGAGGACCTGAGTTCAATTCCCAGCAACCACATGGTGGCTCACAATCATCTGTAATGAGATCTGGTGCCCTCTTCTATCCTGCAAGGACACATGCAGGCAGAACACTGTATAAATAATAAATAAATAAATCTTTAAAAAAATAAGCTGAGATCATTTGGGCAGCATTTGATAGTATTATGTAACTTGTGTGTACACTATATGAAGCGCCTGCCTGTGTAATAACCAGCCTTCAGTGAAGTTATATGATGCAGCTCATACTAGCTTTGCCAGAAACCTCAAATTCATTATGTATTTAGATTTAAGTTTTGGTTGTTGTGTAAACTTGCGATCTTCCCATTTAGTGTTGTTGTTGTGGGTTTTTTTGTTGTTGTGGTTTTTTTTTTTTTTTTTTTTTTTTTTTAAATTTTATCATGTGTGATGTGAGAGGGCACTCCTGGACCATGAGCAGCATGGAGTCAGTTCTTCCACTATGGGTTCTGGAGGTGGAACTCTGGTCATTAGGGTTGCTTTGCAAGTACATTCACTTGCTGAGCTATCATTCTGGCCCTAGTACCTAGTTCCTGCAGAATTTTTGTCATACACCCTGTCCTTTATGACCCTTTAATACAGTTCCTCGTATTGTGGTGACCCCCAACCATAAAATTATTTTAATTGCTGCTTCATAACTAATTTTGCTGCTGTTATGGTTCATATGTAAATATCTGTTTTCCTATGGCCTTAGGCAACCTGTGAAAAGATCATTGATTTCCCCTCACCCAAAGGTGTTGGCAACCCGCAGTTTGAGAACCACTGATTTAGAGACTCTCTCTATAAACTTATAACCGAACTTGGGTTACAATGCAGGCCGTCCTGGAACTCATTCTGTAGGCCAACCTGTCCTGAGATTGTTAAGTAAACCCTGCCTCAGCCTCCCATGGGCTGGGTTTATGGGACTGAGTCATCATCACACATAGCTGCACTTAATTTTTATTTATTTATTTTACTGTTGGGAACCTTTTTGTTTTGCTGCATGCACACACTCACACTGTAGAATTCCAATAATTGGTACATTATTTTATGGCCTGTGTAAGAGTCCCCTGGGTTTTTGTCTCAGGGATCTAATTTTTTTTTTTTTTTTTTTTCCCTGACAGGGTTTCTCTCTATAGCCTTGGCTGTCCTGTAGATCAGGCTGACCTTGAACTCAGAGATCGGTTTGCCTCTGCCTCTCAATTGCTGGGATTAAAGGTTTGCCCCCACCACCAACTGGCTATAATGCTTTCTTATAATTTTAGTTTTCCATGTTAAAGTCACATTTGAATTTTCTTAATAAGATGGTACATCATTTCTTAATGTAATAACGAGTGCTTGCTGGCTGGGTGGTGTTGCATGCCTGTAATCCCAGCACTTGGGAAGCAGAGACAGGCTGAGCCCTGTAAATTCAAGGCCAGCCTGGTCTATAAAGTGAGTTCCAGGACACAGAGAAACCCTGTCTTGAAAACCAGAAGAGGGGAAAAAGGAGTGCTTGCATGTGGAGGCTAGAGAGATAGCTCAGTAGTTAGGAGCACTGACTCTTCTTCCAGAACACAGGAATTCAGTTCCCATCATCCACATGGTGGCTCACAATTGTCTGTGACTAGCACCAGGGAATCTACTACTCTCTTGTGGTCTCTGTGGGACACATGATGCACAGACATACATACAGATAAAACACCAATATACATTTAAAAAAAGGTTTGTATTTCATGGTATAGTTGTGGGATAGTAGCTATTAAATGTTTAGCCCATTTAGGATGTGTTTCAGGTTTACTGATGTGATAGGCTGACTCAGCATGCTGGGATATATAATGTTTGAATATAATAAAAATAGAATCTTCAGTCAGTGAGTTTTGGATATAGATTGGCAGAGAGTAGAGGTATGGCTAAATGAATTGAGGTGAAAGCATCTTCTAGACAAAGAAGTTCAAAGTTGATCAAAGCAGTGGCAAAGGCATTATAGGTTCTTACACATTGAAGTAAGTTAGTGAAGTATTGGAGTTAACCTGAGAGCTGTGTGGAGGGTAGAGTGAACAGAGTCTGAGGTTGAGAGCATGGTTTAGAGCTGTTGTAGGTGGATAGTTCTGATGTGGGTAAGGAACTGGAACAGAGAGAGGTCACTGACAGGAGTAGATAAAGTCAGCTTTGGGTGGTGTGTGCATGCATGTCAAATGAAAGTATAATTGAATAATTCAGTAAGAGTAAAGATACTAGCCGGGTGGTAGTGGCACACGCTTTTAATCCCAGCACTCGGGAGGCAGAGGCAGGCGGATCTCTGTGAGTTCGAGGCCAGCCTGGGCTACCAAGTGAGTTCCAGGAAAGGCGCAAAACTACACAGAGAAACCCTGTCTCAAAAAACAAACAAAAACAAAAAAAAGAGTAAAGATACTTCATTACTGAACTTTCAGTAGTAGTAAACAGAACAGTTAGGTAGTAGGTCAGTGAGGAAACAAACTGTAAACCAAGTCCAATATTCCTCCATTGTCTTTTGGGGGAGACATTTATTTTCCTCAGTGGGTATTTGAAACCAGGTAACACTGAATCTTACATACAAGCATTGTAGTATGATGACAGTTGGTTTGATGACCACAATGACTGTTTAGTTACAAGTAGGTAGTGGACATAGCATGAGTATACTGGGCAAAGTAAGATTCACTTCCCTGACTGATGGAGTAGGATGATGTCAGTTTTCAACAACTGTTAGAATGATGGGCAGTGTCAAACTTAGGAATTACTTATTTCTGGAATTTTCTAGGTTTGGATTATGGTTGATCATGGATATCTGAAACTTTGGAAAGCAAAACCACGGGAAAGGGGGAAGGTTACTGTGTACAAAACTGGAGCAAAGTTGGGGTTATTATTAGCTTACCTTACAGTAAAAAAGATTACAAAAAAGTATGATCAACTGTTGTATTGTAGTAAAGGCTTAGATGAAACAGATATGTATCTGTCAAAGCTGTCTAAATAAGGAGTAACTATGATAGGCATATAAGGTGTGGAGCTGTAGAGCAAGCTGCTCACAGAGAAAAGCTTAGGCCTGCTTGCTTCATTCCTGAGTTCTACCAGACATCTGAAGGCTTAGTACTAATTCTTTACAAAGTCTTTCAACATCCATCTCATTTTATAAAGCCCATACCAGAGTCTAGATACCAAAGCCAGACAAGATAGTCACAAAAAAAGTACAGACTAATA
This sequence comes from Onychomys torridus, assembly GCF_903995425.1. Classification (NCBI taxonomy): domain Eukaryota; kingdom Metazoa; phylum Chordata; class Mammalia; order Rodentia; family Cricetidae; genus Onychomys; species Onychomys torridus. The sequence continues at coordinate 16,437,047 of NC_050454.1, forward strand.
CTGTAATTTGAACACAATTTTCAGTGGAGTCCTTACGTGGAGCCCAACAGTGTATCAAAAGACTTACACATTATAGTCAGATGGGATTTTTCCTAGAGATGAAGGATTGGTTTAAAGTCTAAAACATGTTAATGTAATATATTAGTAAAATAAAAACAAAAAGTACATCTCATTGACAGAAAAAGCATTTGACAAAGTTCATATTCCTTCAGAGGTAGAAACACTCATCTAGGAATAGAAAGGAACCTCTCAACATGGTAGAGCACACCCATGGAAAACAGATGGTTTTGTGGTTAAGAGTACTTCCTGGGCTGGAGAGATGACTTAACTGTTAAAATCTAGGTTCACAACCAAAATAACAAAAGCGCTTCCAGCTCTTCCAGAGGACCTTAGCTTATCAGTACTCAAAACCACCTGTAACTCTAGCTCCCAGGGTTCTGACACCCTCTTCTGGTCTTGGTGGGTGCCCAAGCACACATAACATATTCTCATACAGACACAACATACACGTAATACATAAGTTAAAAAATTAAAAAACAAACAAACAAAGAAACTTCGGTTGGGGATTTAGCTCAGTGGTAGAGCGCTTGCTTGGCAAGGCCCTGGGTTCGGTCCTCAGCTCTGGCAACAAAACAAAACAAAAACAAAACACCCAAAACCTCTCAAGGGTAATGTCATGCTTAATAGTAAATGGTTGCTTTCCTTGGATGTCTGTTCTCCACCTATGCTCAACTTTGTGATGAAAGCTTTAACTAGGAAAGTAAAGACGACAGAGGTATCAAGATTAGTAAGGCTAAGTATACTTATAAGTGGTCTGTATAGGAAATGATCTTGTATAGCTACTGAAATAATGTTAACACTAATAAGCTCAGCAAGATTGAAGGTTATTTTAGGTCAATATTTATAAATCATTTGAAACTGGGTGTGGTGGTGCACACCTAGAATCCTAGTCCCTGGGAGGTGGGGTTTGAGGCCTGCTTGGGCTACATGAAGCACTGTCTTAAAAACAGACGAAAACTAAGCCAACCAAACAAAACCCCCATAACAGTAAGTTGTATTTCTATAGACATGTGGTGAATAACCTAAAATAAAATCAAAATTTGACTCACCAGGACATAAAACATGAAAAAATATTTAGGAATATGCTTAGCAAAAGAAATGTAAAATTGCCGGGTGGTGGTGGTGCACGCCTTTAATCCCAGCACTCGGGAGGCAGAGCCAGGCGGATCTCTGTGAGTTCGAGGCCAGCCTGGGCTACCGAGTAAGTTCCAGGAAAGGTGCAAAGCTACACAGAGAAACCCTGTCTCAAGAAACAAAAACAAAAACAAAAACAAAAAAAATAAATGTATAATTTATACCCAGAATTGTGTATAATAAACATTATTGGGGGAGCTGGAGAGATGGCTTAGCAGAGCAGAGTACTTGCTGTTCTTGCAGAAGACCTGGGTTTGGTTCCAAGGACTCGGTGGCTCACAATTGTCTAAAATTTAGTTCCAGGGCAACCAGCACCCTCTTCTGGTCTCCCAAGAGGCACCAGGCACATATATGGCACACACACACACACACACATTGGAATAAAGGTTAAAAAAATATTTAGAAATATCAGAACTATAAATTGGAAGTTATCTTGCCTTAATAAATTGGAATGTCTAATTCTTATGGCAATACTCCTCAAAATGATCTATAGATTCATTACAATGCTGTCAGAGTTGAGCTGTTTGTAGAACTTGACATACTAGTTCTGAAAATTGATGAAGTACAAGAGATCTGTAATGGCTAAGACCCCCCCCCCCCCCCCCAACAGGGTTTCTCTGTGTAGTTTAGGTGCCTGTCCTGGATCTCCCTCTGTAGACCAGGCTGGCCTCTGCTTCCTGAGTGTTGGGATTAAAGGTATGCGCCACCACCGCCTGGCTAAGACAGTCTTTTAAGAGAACTTATAGGAAGGCACACACTTCCTTCTTGTACAGCTTATTTTACACAAGGCATTGATAATTCAAAGAGCAATTGAATAAAATTGAAAGTCATAAAGTTAACCCTATATATGACAAACTAGTTAACAAAAGAGTGCTGTTAGGTACCTGTATGCTTCACAAGTAACAACAATTCCTTTCTCACGGTTCTGGAGGCTGGAAAGTACAAGATCAAAGGTTCTAGCACATTCAGTATTTGACAAAGAGGCTGTTTCATGGTTTATAGATGCCCGTCTTTTCGCTTGACAAAAGGGGCAAACAAAGCTTGTTTTGTTTTTGTTTGTTTGTTTTTGAGATAGGGTTTCTCTAGGTTCTGAGACTCACTATGTAGACCAGGCTCACCTCGACTCAAAAGATCCACCTGCCTGTGCTTCCTGAGTGCTGGGATTAAAGGAGTATGCTGTGATGCATGACTGGTTGTGTCTTTTATAAAGGAATTAATCTCATTTCTGAGGGATCTGCCATCATGACCAGTCAGTCATACTGGACTCACTTCACACACAGTGATACTGGGACTTAGGATTTTGTATACAAATTTTGGGCAGCCACAAGTATGCATTCTATAGCAAGTGCCAAGATCATTGAAAGATCATTTGGAAAACTGGATAGACATGTAAAAGAATGAAGTTCATCTTTTGCCACATAACCATATACAAATATTAACTTGGAATAGACCTCTCTATAGGAGAAAGCCTGATTAAAACTCTTAGGGAACATAGAATTAAAGATTTCTAGATGTGACATAAAAAGCATGAGAATAAGAAAAAAGGGATATTATTTAGGGCTTTCATTAAAATTAAGACTTTTTTTTAAAGAAAAGATTTTTTTTATTTTATGTGTGTGAATGTTTTGCCTGCATGTGTTTATGTGCACCATATGGGTGCCCTTGGAAGTCAGAAGAAGGCTTCAGATCCACTGGAGCTGTGGACAGTTGTGAGTCACCATATGGGTGTTGGGAACTGAACCCAGGTCTTCTGCAAGAGCAGCAGCTGCTCTTAATCACTGAATCATCTCACTAGTCCAAAATTAAGATTTTTGGTTTTTTTCAAGACAGGGTTTCCCTGGGTAGTTTTGGTGCCTATCCTGGATCTCACTCTGTAGACCAGGCTGGCCTCGAACTCACAGAGTTCTGCCTCCCAAGTGCTGGGATTAAAGGTGTGATCCACCACTGCCTGGCCGAGACAGTTTTTTTGTTTTTGTTTTTGTTTTTAAAGGTATAGAAATATGATAGTTGCAATACTTGTTAATAGTAAAAACTGTTGAATTGAATATTTTAATAAAGCTTTTGGAAATAGAGTGGTGAAATAGATTGTGAACTAAGATTCTTGTCACCAAGCCTGGCAGCACAGGTTCCATCCTGAAGACCATTGTGGTGGAAGGAGAGAACTGACTCCTGCGAGTTGTCCTCTGACCTCTATCCAGTGCGCTGGCATCCTTCCCTCCCAATACAGAAAGAAATAAGACATAGAAAATAACCACTTCTGTTGACCTACCTGGGCATGTGCGCCCGTGTGTGTGTGTGTGTGTGTGTGTGTGTGTGTGTATGTGTGTGTGTGTAGAAGGCTGAGCTCAGAGAATAATAAAATTCTTAAAACTCATCTCTTTTCTCTCTGTTCTTCTAGAAATCATGACCACACCAGGAAAAGAGAACTTTCGCCTGAAAAGTTACAAGAACAAATCTCTGAATCCTGATGAGATGCGCAGGAGGAGGGAGGAAGAGGGACTGCAGTTACGGAAGCAGAAGAGAGAGGAGCAGGTAAGTCGTTGGTGATCAGCTGTCAATCACCTACTTCGGTTGTACATGTGGGTTACTGCATTCTCAGATGACAAAGCATTGCCTTGGATTATAAATTTGACTTGACAAGTTTGAGAATAAACAGGACAGTGAACCTCATATACCGATACCTTAACTTCAGTGTCATCAGTGTGCTATAGTTGCTTCATGTTCTCTGTCTTTACAGTTGTAATACCTAATATTTTAAAGCAAAACCTCAGGAATACATCTTTTCTCAGTGTATTTTATTCAAAAAGACATTATGAATAATGCTTTTAGAGTTATTATTGCTAGGTGGTGGTGGCACTCACCTTTAATCCCAGCACTTGAGAAGCAGAGGCAGGTAGATGTCTGAGTTTGAGGACAGCTAAGGTTGTTAACACAAAGAAACCCTGTCTCAGAAAAAAAAAAAAAAAAGGATTATTGTTATTTAGATGACATTTTTTAAAATGTGTATGCCTGATGCTTTTGTGGCAGGGTAGGAGGTGGGGGTGTTGGAGCCAAGGATGCATGTGGAAGTCAGAGGGCGACTCAAAGGAGTTGATTCTCTTTCTAACATGTTGGTACCAGGGTGTAGTAAGTGCTTGAGGCATCTTATGGGCTCCCTTAATTATTTTTTTAATATGAAAGTGTATAGGGAGATAAGGGACTCAGTACCACTTTAAAAATGTAGACAGAGCTGGGTGTGGTGGCTCACAGCTGTAGTTTGAACTGCTTGGGAGGCTGAGGCGAGAACATTGTTGCTGCTTTGAGGACAGCCTGGGTTACAGACTGTCTGAAAAACAAACAAAACTCTCATTTAACTTCCTGAAAGTAGAGCTCAATGTTCATAGTATATAAATTGACAAATATGACCACACTTCTGACTAAAAGCATTTGTAGTTGGAAGTTTACCATATTTATTGTGTAAAAATCTGAAATTGTACTAGGGATTTAATTTTCTGGACTATTGCTCTCCTTAAAATCTTAACTTTTAACTGGGTGTATACCTTTAATCCTAGTTCTTAGAAGACAGAGGCAGGCACACTTTTTTGAGTTGGTGGCCAGCTTGGTTTACATGTTGAATTCCAGGTCAACCAAATACCCAGTCCTCCCCCCCAAAACAACAACAATAACAACAACAAAAACCTTTGTCACTTGGTAAATTCTGTTTTGTATAGGTAACTAATTAGTGCCTCATGCCTGGTTTGCGAGGTAGTGAAAACGAGGAAAACAAGAGTTCATGTGGTGCTGTTGATCCTTCACAGCTGCTTTCTCATCTACGTGGAAGTGGAAGGTCCCCGGCTTGTGCCAACGGAGCAACTAGTTCTGAGTGAAATGTAGCAGTTGATTCTGCCAAGTACAAAGTGTTAGCTGTGTCTCTTAGTACCACCCTTTCAGCAGAGTAGAAATTAATATTTGTTGTCTAGACAGTGTATGTAAATGACCTCTATTTCTTAGACAGTTGAAACTAAAAAATGTTTCCTGTACAGAAAGAACCTGCTTTGTGTTTACTGAGTTACAGATTCTTGCCGACTTGATGTCATGGTATAAAGTTCATTAAAACCAAAGTTAGAAGGAATGAAGGCCTTTTTAGTTAAAAGAGAAATCTTCTGGAGTAACAGGTTGATAAACTGGACTGTAGACCAATTGCTAAACGGTCTTTTTAATAAAAAACCCGGATCTGGATATTGGGTAAATTCTGAAAGATCACAGAGAAACAGAACAGGCCACAGCTAATCTCACCTTGCCAACTCTTCAGCTGATCCTCTTTCTTCAGACTGAAAGCCTCTGAGTCTTCACCCGAATGGATCTCAGCTGAACTGCTGCTAAAAAGTTTCTAGTTTCCTGTCTTCATGCCTTAAGAGTGTGAGTTCCTGTTTCCTCACACCTTATATACCTTTCTGTGTCCTGCCATATTACTTCATGGGATTAAAGTTGTGTGCCACCATGCTTGGCTCTGTTTTCAGTGTGGTCTTGAATTCACAGAGATCCAATCGTATTTCTGCCTCGAAAATGCTAGGATTAAAGGCATGTGTGCCACCATTTTCTAGTCTCTATGTCGAATTTAGTAGCTGTTCTGTTTTTTGACCCCAGATAAGTTTTATTAAGGCACACAATATATTGGGGGACACTTATCACCACACTAGACTGTCAGTGTTTGCCATCAATTAGCTTGGTTAATGAGTTTGGGTAACCTGTTGTGTATGAGGTAGTTTATAGATCATGATTGCCTGGGTGGTTACATTTTCTTTTCCCATTCCTACTTTGATATGAGTGACTAGCACACATAGTGGAGGAGGCCAAATAGTAAAATACTATTAAAATACTTGAAAATAAACTAGAGGTTTCCAGGTTTCATTCCTAGGTAAGATGCTTTCAACTCTTATGGATGTTAAAATTCTGAGTAATTTCTGTATATTGTTGAGTTTAAAATGTCTATTGATGTTCCATTGTAGTAGATAAAATCCTTTTGGTTTTTTTCAAGACAGGATTTCTCTGTGTAGTTTTGGTGCCTGTCCTGGATCTCGCTCTGTAGACTAGGCTGGCCTGGAACTCACAGATCGCCAGGCTCTGCCTCCCAAGTGCTGGGATTAAAGGTGTGTGCCACCGCCGCCCGGCAGTAAAATTCTTAGAGCAGTTCTTCCATTCATTCCTGCTAGCATAGTTGTATTTCTGTGTGTCTTCATTATCCATCACTGAATTGAGCAGCTGCATTTTCTTCTTTTCTTTTCTTTTTTTCTTCTTTTTCTTTTTCTAGATTTGTTTTGTTTGGGTGTTTTGCCCGTATATATGTTTGTATGCACTGCATGCATGCAGTGTCCCTGAAGGTCAGAAGAGGGTGTCAGATCCCAGAACTGTGAGCCACCACGTGGGAGCTATGAACCTGGGTGCTCGGGCCCTCTGCAAAGGCAGCAAATGCTCTTAACCAATGAGCCATCTCTCCAGCCCTTCTTTTTTAAAAAAAAAATATATTTTATTACTGCATTTTATGTGCATGTTTTGTCTCCATTTATGTCTGTGTACTACGTGCATGCTTGGTACCTGTAGAAGCCAGAGGAGGCTCAGATCTCCTGGAACTAGAGTTAGAGATGGTTATGAACCACTCTGTAGGTACTTGGAATTGAACCCAGGTTCTCAGAAGAGCAGCCTGTGCTCTTCCCCACTGAGCCATTTCTCCAGCAAACTACCCCAGTGTTTTGTTTTTATTCTGTCTCTCTCTCTCCTCTCTTTTCCCGTCATTCCTTCCTTCTTTTTAAAAAAACCTATTTAGCTTTCTTTAAATTTCTAACATTTACTCATTCCCTCATATAGCCAATTTATTTATTTGCTTGTCTGTTTGTGAGAAGAGTCTCATTATACAGATTTGGCTGTCCTGTAGCTTTCTATGCAGATCAGGCTAGCCTCTGCCTCCTAAATACTGCAACTAAAGGCATATGTCTCTATGCCAAGTTAATTTTTAATTAATTTACTTTTTAGTTTAAATTTGTAGATGAAAGGTTTCTGTACCCCAATTTTAAGTCTCTCCACTGATACATTAATCCACATCAAGCCAAATTTAAAAAAAAAAAAAAAAAAAAAAGACCAAGTTTATTGGAGAAAACATTCTGGATGATCTCCCTGGCTCCCAGAGATGTGACTGGGAGAGGAGACCAGGAAAAACCACATGGCTGTTCTTCAGGAGGCAGTTTAAATACCCTGTATGTGGGATCTTGAGTAGTTTGGGGCGTGGGGTCGGGGGGGAAGGAGTTGCAGGTTGGCTGATGTTCTGAGGGGCAGGGTCTAGTGGGAGGGAGCTGAATTAGAATTCCCAGCTAAACATCCCTGTAGCAATAACACCCACTACCACCACCATGTCCCAGCTAGGGGCTGTGGATCTGAAAAACAGAGACGAGACAGCAGGTCATTCGCCTCAGCAGAATGCCAAATGCCATTTATTGAAGGAGGGAGGAGGCCTTAAGTACAGGCTTACAGCACAATGGGAGAACCCCGGAGGGCAGAAGTTTGCTACTGATGTTTACAATCTTACATCTAAGCTGTTAAAGCCCAATATGCAGGATATACAAACAAGGAACTCCCTTAAGCATTCTGGAGGGTGGAGACCGGCAGGGAATCAGCATAGGGAAGACATCAAGGTCAAGGTCAGCAAGGCAACAGCTACCCAGACAGGGGCCAGGGTTCTATACATCCCAACCTTTTTGGGTCTATAAGTGCCAGTTAAAGTCTAGCTACTTCTTGCTGGCATAGCACGAAATGGGGTGTGGGGAGTTGGGAGTCAGTAGGCTCACGGTCAGTGGGAGTTGTGGGTGAAGAAGCATTTGATTAATTGCCATCCTGGAAACCTCCAGGATCTGTTTCTTGAGGAGGTAGAGAAGGCAGGTTGTTAGAAAAAATAGGTTATTATCACCAGCCCGATGAATGTGACAAAGCATGGAGAGAGAATAGATTGTCAGTTTGAATAAGATGAATGAGCAAGGCAGATGAGCAGATAGGCTCTTCATTTGCAGAGTTTGGTAAACCAGAGGGGTGGAGAGTCCTAGTTGTTGTACAGACCATGTATCCTGGATAGGTGCCTGCTTGAGCCTGAAGAGATGGTGTCCCAGGAGCTTGGCAGCTGAAGGGGTGAGGATCATGGTGTAGGGTCCTGTCCATTGGGGCTCTAGAGACTTAGGAGATGGCTGCTTGAGGAGTACTCACTTCCTTGGGGAGAGTGGGGTGTGCTTAGGGGCAGTTGGGTCCATTGGCTTGGGGGCAGGGAGGTAGCTGTCAGCATGTGAACGGAGAAGGGACCTCAGGGAGAGGTATGGTAGGAACCTGGCTAGTGGCGGGGTTGGGGCGGGGCTCGTCTGGTACGGGAAATGGTGATTGAGGAAGAAGGACCTTTCTTTCATAAAGGAGCTCAAAAGGGCTTAGGCCTGTAGGAGAGTGTGGGATGGCCTGGAGGCAGGTAAGGGCCATGGGAAGAAGGGAGGGCCAAGATAACCTGAATTCATTGGAGAGCTTGGTAAGCTGTTGTTTGATGAGTCCGTTGGCCCTTTCCTCCTTTCCTGAGGATTATGGATGTTAGGGAATATGGAGTTTCCAGGAGATATTGAGAACTTCTTTCTGACACAAGCTGCCTGACCTTAGAAGTGAAGGCTGGCCTGTGGTCTGTTTGTATGGTCTGCGGCATGCCAAACTGAGGGATGATGTGTTCAAGGATTACCTGAGCCACCACATCTGCTGTTTCTTGGAGGTGGGAAGTGTCTGTATCCATCCTGTAAAAGTGTCAACAAGAGTTAGGAGATAACGAAGCTTTTTATGAGTGGGCATGTGGGTGAAGTCAGCCTGCCAGTTCTCTCCTGGTTGATGTCTTCAAAGCTGGAGTAGGGGCTGACTTACCTGAGGGCTCCTTGTGGGTTGGCCTTGGCACATCTGGCAGGAGGAGTGAACCTGTGAAATATGAGCTTGAAAATGGGCAGGGTCAAAGAGGGCTCTAAGAAATGGAACAGGGCTTTGGGGCCTGTGTGTTAGGTCTGGTGGATGTCTAAAATGATGGCCAGTGCCGGTCCTGAGGGAGGATGAGGCAGTTATTTAAGTAGAACCATCCATCCTTTTTGGCTGTGTGGCCCCTTTTTTCAGGAGTTCATTCCTCTCCTATTGTTGATAACAGGGCTAATAGGAGGGTGTCTGAACAAAATATGTTCTGTTGATCCAGTGGAGCTTAAGGCCAGTCCCCAGGCCACTGAGTCAGCCCTGGAGTTGCCTAAGGCCACTGGGTTCTTGGAGGACTGGTGTCCCCATCAGTGGATACTTCTGCAAGGAGCTGGAGGGCCTCCAAGAGCTTGGTTATAAGGGTCCATTAACTTTGGGAGTGCCCTTGGTAGTGAGGAATCCCCTTTCCCTCCAAAGGACAAAATGGGTATGGGCTATTAAAAAGGCACGTTTAGAGTCAGAGATGTTAGCCCATTTATCCTTGGCTATCCAGAATGCTCTCTAGTCAAGGTGATTAATTTGGCCTTTTGTGAAGAGGTCCCCATTGGCAGGTGGGTCGCTTCAACTTCCTTTTTTTAATTTATTTTTTTGCCGAATGTCCTTTATTGAAGGAGGCAGGAGGCCTTAAATACAGGCTTACAGCACAATGGGAGAACCCCGGAGGGCAGAAGTTTGCTACCAATGTTTTACAATCTTGCATCTAAGCTGTTAATGCCCAATATGCAAGATATACAAACAAGAAACTTCTTTTAAGCATTCAGAAGGGTGGAAACCGGCAGGGAATTAGCATAGGGAGGACATTAAGGTCAAGGTCAACAAGCAAGGAAACAGCTACCCAAAACGGGGGCCAGGGCCCTACAGGTCGCCCCCTTTTACTAAAAAATGAGCTTCTGACTTAGGTTGCGTGGGATGTCAGCTGGTCACCTTACCTGTCATGGAGACACCTGCCCAGGCCACACAGACTTTCTGTCTTAGGTTGGTGAGGCCGCCGCGACCCCCCCCCCCCCCCGACACTCCCCCCCCTTCAACTGTTTTAGTGGAAGTGACCACAGCATACAGCACCTTGAGGTTTCCGTCAACAAAGAGGGTGTGTTGGGGGTTTGTGAGGGGTTGGTCTAATAGAGCAGACTGGGGTGAGCTAAGGCCTCCGCAGCCTCTGGGCAGGAGTGAGAGGAAGTACCAGAGGAGGAAGGGACAGGAAAAAGGGTTGCAAGGTTTAGGGCAGGGCTGGAGGCCAAGGTAATTTGGGGGTTTCCTAGAAACAGTAAATGAAAGGCTTGGACTCAGGAGGGCCCAAGCAGGGGGAGAGAAGAATGACTCAGAAAGTCTGAGAGGCTGCAGTGGGTGGAGTATACCATGGTTGGCTGGAACAGGGTGATCTTGAGAGCCTCCCGGATGAGTTCAGCCGCTGCTGTTAGGGCTTTCAAGCATGGCTGCTATCCACAGACAGCAGAGTCTAGTTGTTTGGACAGAAAAGCAATGGCCTGATTCAAAGGCTCAACTGATTGGACTAGAACCCTGGTGGCCACTCCCAACCTTTCATCTGTATAGAGGTGATGAGGTCTGTTGGGATCTGGGAGAGCTAGGGCTAGGGCCATTAGTAGGGCATCCCACAGAAAAGTGAATTGGAGGCAGACAGTGGCCAGGTGAGTGGGTGAGGGGCCTCTTGGGGGTCTCTCTGGCTGCCTGGTACAGGAGCTTGGCCAAAATGGCGAAGTTAGGGATCCAGTGACAGAAGAATTCCATCAGGCCCAAAAGATGAGAGAATCTGGTCCTCTGGGGCCAGTGGATGTAAATCCCACAGGGCTCAGACTGAGAGGTGAGGGTCTTAGACCCCAGGCTGAGTTGAATGCCCAAATACAGTTACAGTGGGAGAGCATAGCTGAGCCTTATAGATGGGGATATCCAAGGGAGCCAAAGTAGTTCAGGAACAAAGAGGTGGCCTGTTGGGACAGAGGCAGGGAGGGTTTGCAGAGAAGAAGGTCATCTATGTATTGGAGGAGTGTACTAGGATGGAGTCGAGTGGAAAGATCTTGAGCCAAGTCTTAGCCAAAGAAATGAGGGCTGTCCCGGAAACTGTGAAAGAGTATATACAGTCCATGTGAGCTGTTTGGAGGTCCGTAAAAATAAGTCTTATGTCCAGGACTGTAAAATGGGAAATTGTAGGGGGAGTGTTAGAAAGGTGGTTGTAGGGGTTGTTAACCACTGGGTAATTGCCTCATTAATGAGGTGGAGGTCTTCATTAAATGGTAAGCACCAGAAGGCTTACACGGGAGCAATGGAGTTGTTTCAGGGTGAGTTGATAGGAATTAAAAGTCCCTGAGATAAGCGCCGGGTAGTGGTGGCGCACGCCTGTAATCCCAGCACTCGGGAGGCAGAGGCCAGCCTGGTCTACCAAGCAAGATCCAGGAAAGGCGCAAAGCTACACAGAGAAACCCTGTCTCGAAAAACAACAACAACAACAACAAAAAGTCCCTGAGATAAAAGGCAAGTAGTAATGGGCTTGAGGCCTGGGCTATGGGTTTCAGAAATAGGAAACTGGGATCTGGAAGGGAAGGAGGAGAGGTCCTTATGGTGAACTAGGACTGGCTTGTGGCGAGTAGCAACAATCAGGGTGGAGATATCTCATACTTGGGGATCTACTGGATATGGGAAGGTAGGGACAGGACAGTCTGGGGTAGGAACCTGTGAGGCTATTAAGGGGAGAAGGTGAGAATCAGGAGAGGGTGTGGGGTCCTGTTTTCATTCTTGGAGGTGGTTAGATCGTCGTCATCGTCATCGTCGTTGTCATCACATTTATGTCTTGTAGTGTGTCAGGTCTCTCTTAGTTAAGTTTTATGCCTTTGAGGTTTTGTTTTATTTGTTTGTTTGGGTTTTGGTTTTTGAAGACAAGAATTTCTCTGTGTAACAGCTCTGGCTCGATCTGCATGCAGATCAGGCTGGCCTCGAATTAACAAAGATCTTCCCGCCTCTGCCTCCTGAGTGCTGGAATTAAAGGCTTGCACCACTACTTGCTTTTAGGTGTTGGCATACATATTATAGTAGTTAATTGATTTAATTGTGAGACTGTAGAGAAAGCAGTCTGACATCTTTCCTTACCAGGAAACACTAAAGGCAGCACAAAGCTTTAGAATTAAGAAAGTGTTGAGTTCCCTTGTGAGAAGTGTATTATTAACATTCTTTTACTTTTCAGTTATTCAAGAGGAGAAATGTTGCTACAGCAGAAGAAGAAACAGAAGAAGAAGTTATGTCAGATGGTGGCTTTCATGAGGCCCAGATTAATAACATGGAGATGGCACCAGTAAGTATGATAATAGAAAGGACTCTTTGGTGTTGTGGTAAAGGTAAGAGATGTTGGTCTTGAGTTTAATAGAAAGGTTAATTGGGCGCTATAAACCCAGGACTAGGGAATCTGAGGAAGGAGGGTCGTTAGAGGCTTTCCTTAGCCTCACAGACCCTGTTTGAAAAACAACAAAACAAAAATCTTAAAAAAAAAATAAATATATATATATATACATATACATATATACACATATATACATATACATATATACATATACACACACACACACACACACACACACACACACACACATATATATATATATATATATATATATATATATATAAATAAAATGTAGCTTAGGGGGGGCAGGCACCAGCTACCACCAGGGTATGGGTGGGGGGAAGTCCACGAAGGCAGCAAGAGCTTAGGAAAAGTTCTTATCTATCTGAGGGCTAGACTTTTTACTATCTGAGGAGAAAACTAAGGACACACACACTATTTCTGATGGTAACTTAACTCTTTTACTTCATCTTAAAAAAATCCTCTCTGAAAAGTCTGTCTCCACAAGATACATTCCACATTGTTACATTCTACATACAGCCAAGTTACTTTGCACACTGCTACATTCTCCATGAGTTCTCTGTATAGCCATATGCCTCTTTTGCAGTTAGATCTCTTTTTATATAGCTCCATATCGCTCTTCCTTCCACATTTCTTCCCTCTACTCTGTTATATTTCTTCACATATTACATCATTTCTTCACTTTACTCACTCATTCTCTCTCTCACCTCTCATGCTTCTTCTATTTCTCACACCTCATACTTATCTCTGCCCATACAGCTACCTCCTCACTCAGCATATACATGCACTCTCCCACACCTCCCTCACTCCTCCACTGCTCTTTACACACTTCTTTCACACCCCTTCCTCAGCACATACTCGCACACACTCTTACCCTTGCACAGCTTTTACCACAGCAGTTCTCCAGCTTTTTATAGCTCCCTTCACACACCCACACTCATACTCTCATTCTGCTTCTCTCTCAGCCAAAACTCTGGACAATTCCATGTTACATTTTCAGGGTCTGACCAGTTCTCCTAACACATGATAAATCACACAGTTTTTCTCAGGCTGAGAAGGCCACAGTGACTGGCCAGTGAGTAAGCTTGGCTAAGCATCTAGCTCTAAGTTGGTTAGAGTTCCCAGACAGAAAATGACATTGAAATTCAGGACTAAACAATAATAGTTAGTAAGCAGAACCTTGAGTGGTAGGGGTATGTGCAGTCAATTATGGTAGGGGTTTACATCTCAATGTAAACAGCCTGATCTTGATTTAGCAGTAAACACCTGGAACTAGTCTTTGTGTATTTTCTACAGGGGCAGCTTAGTCTATATTGAATTTATTCTGAAATCTAAAATTAGCTGTCTTTGAGATTGAGAATACTGTTACTTTTCTGTGTCAGTAAAGAAAAATATTCTGGTATTATTTCTGTTCATCAGAATTATACAGCTTAAACAGAAATCATCTTCCTGACCATCTGACCACCCACAGTTATATGTGTGCCTAAAGATGTAAAACACACCATCAATGGGCTATGGAAAGAACCCCACCACTATTCTTTTTAGGGAGGTATAGTGGTGGCACATGAGAAAGTTACAGACAGGAAACAACCGGTTTCCACAGCCAGTGACCCCCACGGACTTTGCCAAGTGGGGCTTCCCTACAGAGAATTATTCATCTGCTGGTAGGTTGACCTGTTGAACACTAGTTGTTACCTGCGCCCACAGCCCTTGGCAAAAATACATGTGTTGAAACATCTTGTTGTGCTTAATGTATATAGTGTGTCAACTAAAAATGAAGGATGGGAGCAGGTGAGATGGCTGAGTGTGGAAAGCTGCTTTCCACAAGCCTGGATTCAATCTCTGTGACTCAGATGGTGGAGACAGGGTTTCTCTATGTAGCTAGGTCCTGGAACTCACTCTGTAGACCAGACTGGCCTTGAATTCACAGAGATTGCCTGCCTGTCTATCTCCTGAGTGCTGAGATCAAAGGTGTGTGCCACTGCCACCTGGCTCTGCCTGCATGTATGTAAATGTATGTGCATGTGCCTGATGCCCATGGAGGCCCAAAGAGGATACTGAATTCCTTGGAAATAAAGTTATATGTGAGCCGCCATATCAGTTCTGGGAACTGAATTCAGGTCCTGCAAGAATTGCAAATGAAATGCTCAACCATCTCTCTCCCATTTTGAATAATTAATATATTCTAATAAAATCACATGCATGTATCTTTGTAGTGTTGGGTATTTAACCCAGGGCCCTTTTCATGGCAGACAGCAGCATTGCCACTGAGCCACAGCGCAGCCCTATATATGGCTTTTTTTCCTTTTCTTTCTTTCTTTCTTTCTTTCTTTCTTTTTTTTTTTTTTTTTTTTTTTTTGGTTTTTTGAGACAGGGTTTCTCTGTGTAGCTTTGTGCCTTTTCTGGAGCTCACGTGGTAGCCCAGGTTGGCCTCGAACTCACAGAGATCCGCCTGTCTCTGCCTCCTGAGTGCTGGGATTAAAGGCATGCGCCACCACCGCCTGGCTCTTTTTTTTTTTTTTTTTTTTTTTTTTTTTAGTATTTGCCACTTAAATCACCAAATATTTTCTCCCCTGGTAACCACTAATACTCTTCATTTGTTCTTTAGGAGAACCTTTATGTATGAAACAAAACATTTCTCCCTTTTCCTATACAAATGGTGGCATGTGATGTCTTTTCATGTGATGTCTTTTATGTCACTACATAGCTCTTTAGTTTACATAAAAATAAGGTTCCTTTTAGATCTGAAGGAGTGTAATTTTTTTTAGAATTTTTAGTAGATTTAATGAAGTTTTTAGAACATTTAGATTCACAGCAAAACAGTCTAAAAAACAACAGATTTCCTTGTACTCCACTGTCACCCCCCACCTCCAATGTACAGCTTCCTTCATCAGCTTCATCATCAGAGTGGTACATTACTAGTTAATGAGCCTGTGTTAAGATACCTTCTTACATAGTGGCACATGCTATTAATTCCTGCACTCGGGAGGCAGAGGCAGGTGGATCACTGAGGTGAATGAACTTGGAATGGAGAGGAACTTATTACATGTCAATGAGGCAGCTTAGCTTGAGATTGGTCCCCAAGATGAAGTGGTAAGACACTGACCAATTGCATCTGTTTTCTAAAAGTGAACCAGGAGAACCCCAAAATAAATCACAGATATACAGACTCACTAATGTACACTGTAATTCTGATCAGACAACTAGGAATCAGTGAAATTTTTGAGATGAAAAGAAAATGGATACAAAGTTGTATGTCTCAATAAATTCAAGCCATATTCGTACTGTGAAATAAAATGTACTTAATGTAAACCACAATTTGGAAAAATGGACTATTTTAATAATAGATCATTGTTATACTAATTATAAATAGGTAAAAACAAAGATGTATATAGACATAGGTAAGTTATAAACCTATTATATAAACATTTTTTTTAAGATTTATTTATTTATTATGTACACAGTATTCTGCCTGCATGTGTCCCTACAGGCCAGAAGAGGGCACCAGATCTCATTACAAGTGGTTGTGAGCCACCATGTGATTGCTGGGAATTGAACTCAGGACCTCTGGAAGAGTGGTCAGTGCTCTTAACCACTGAGCCATCTCATCTTAAAAGTAGCTATAGCTAAGGAAGTATTTCAGAATGCTTATAGTACTATTACTCTGAGTAGTAAGAACAATTGTCCCATCCAAGATTTCATTAGAAAACAAAAGTAGCAGTTTTGTGTGCAATTGAATTAACCCAGGAACTTGAGCATATTGGATAAGAACTCTGCCAATGAGCTGTATCTTAGCTCCATGAATGGTGGTCTCAAACATTAATTTGATGAGACTGTATTAAAGGACTGTTTACAATACTTGTGGGAAATGCTATAGTTTGCCTAAGCCAAGAGGGATTTTAGGAGGTACTGGTTTCCCAAACATATTTAACTTCTTTTAGAATTAATGAAAATATGACCAACAATTTAATCGATTTGTGGTAAATTTTTCTAAGGCCTTTAGAAAGTCTGTCTTTCAGCCAGGTGGTGGTGGTGCACACCTTTAATCCCAGCACTCGGGAGACAGATCTGGGCAGATCTCTGTGAGTTCGAGGCCATCCTGGTCATCCTGGATATCGCTCTGTAGACCAGGATGGCCTCGAACTCACAGAGATCTGCCCGGCTCTCTCCTGAGTGCTGGGATTAAAGGTGTGTGCCACCACTGCCTGGCCCAGACAGTAATTTTTAAATATGTGTATAAATGTCTGTGTGTGGATACATACTTGTGTGGGGGTGCCTGAGGAGTTTAGAAGCCAGATCAGATCCCCGGATTGGGAGTTACAGGTACTTGTGAGTTCTAGGAACAGAACTGGAGTCTTCTGCAAGAGTAGTATGTACTCTTAACTGCTGAGTCACCTCTATGAACGTAGTGTTCTAGATGTATTAGGATTTCTAAGAGAAAGAACCAGGAAGAGGGGCAAAGAAAGAGGGAGGTGGGAAGGTGGGGAAGGGGAGAGGGGGAGCAAGAGATCGAGGTAGTGGCTTTTGTGATGAGAGCTGGCAACTAAGTAGTCTGGAGGGCAGGTCAGCAGGCTGGAAACTCAGGAAGCATCACTGTTGAAATCTGAGTCTGAATTCCTTCTCTTTTAGGAAACCTCACTCTAAAAGCTTTTAGCTAATTAAGGTCACTCCACAGTATGAAGACCAATCTTAGAATCTCCTCTATTCAGTTGTCCTGATTTAAATGTTAGTCACATCTACTTTCAGAGTAACATTTAGACTTGTATTTGTCTAGGTAACCTGGTTGACACATGAAATTAGCTATCAGAATCTACTCCTTACTTGTTAGGCATACATACATTTTTTTAAAAACCATATTGAGCTTCAAATAAAGATAACAAAGTTGTTCCTTCATCTAAAACAGTATAGCTTTTCTACATAACCAACCTTCTCCCTAGAAGAGAATGAAAAAAGTTAGGGTAATGTTCACTCCTCTTCTTGATGTCCTGTAGTTTAAATACCATGCTATAAATCTGTACAACTATAAGAGAGGATATAAAAGGGAGAGAAAAGTCCGGGCGTTGGTGGCACACACCTTTAATCCCAGCAGAGGCTGGCGGATCTCTGTGAGTCGAAGCCAGTCTACAGAGTGAGTTCCAGGACAGCCAGGGCTATACAGAAAAACCCTGTCTCTAAAAATAAAATTTAAAAAAGGGGTGGGAGATAGTTGTTTGCTACATTTATACTACGACCATGCACACAGATATACAGCTGGTTTGCACATTCGAAGACATTTGTAGCAGTCCCGTAAACACTTGTTTACTCAGGAAGCAGTCTTGCTATGCTGAAAACAGTGGCTTTTCTAATCTTAAGCAGAATGCTTCATGCATTTTTCTATGGGAATTCAGATAGGATCTCGCTATGTGATATCTGGTGCTAAATTCTCTACTCCCTTGCTCCAGCCTTTCTTTGCTGGGGTTTCAGACCTGTACCACCACAGATGGCTCTCCAATGATTTTCAAGTGTTAAAGGTTTATTGTCAACCACATAGTATTTCCCAAAATTCAGTGCACATTTTTTTTTTTTTTTTTTTTTTAGCTGAGGATCGAACCCAGGCCCTTACGCTTGCTAGGCAAGTGCTCTACCACTGAGCTAAATCCCCAACCCCGCACATTTCTTTATAATTCATCTTACTGACTGTAATTTACCTGTCTGTGTATCTTCCTTTCTCTCTCTCTCTCTTTCTTTCTTTCTCTCCCTCCCTCCCTCCGTCCTTCCTTTCTTCCTTCCAGAGACAAGGTTTCTCTGTGTAATAAATAAGCCCTGGCTGTCTTGGAACTCTCTGTAGACCAAGGTGACCTCAAACTTAGAGATCCACCTGTGTCTGCCTCTCCAGGGCTAGGATTAAAGGTGTGTGCCACCACTGCCTGACAACTGTAACCTTTCTTAAAATAAGAACTTTGTTTCATTGTGATGAATGATCTGGAGAAAGCTAACTGCTGATATTAAGTATAGATGGTAGTAAGAAACAGAAAGTCCTCATAAAACAGTAACATGTAGGAAACAAAATTTTAAGACAAACAATAGGGATTACACCCACCCCCCACCCCCATCCCAGCTAAGGACCAAACCCAGGGCCTTGCAGCACTCTACCACTGCGCCATATCCCCAACCCCAACAATAGGGATTTAAGGGGTCAATTTTTTAATTTAGCAGTGGTTAGAATCTGGATACCAACTCCTTTACTAAGTGTTAGTTTTGAATATCTCATCTCTTACGTGACGGCTCTCAGTAGTAGTGATTGATGTGTGTAGAATTACTTAATGCTACCCTGTTAATATATACAATCTTATATCTCTATACATCTGTTTAAAAAATAAACATGAGCCGGGTGGTGGCGGCGGCCCATGCCTTTAATCCCAGCACTTGGGAGGCAGAGCCAGGCGGATCGCTGAGTTCGAGGCCAGCCTGGTCTCCAAAGCAAGTTCCAGGAAAGGTGCAAAGCTACACAGAGAAACCCTATCTCTCAAAACAAAACAAAACAAAACAAAAAAACCTAAAAAATTAAATAAATAATAATAATAAATAAATACAAAAGGCAAGGTTATTTGCTTTTAAGGAGAGGATAATAAACTGGGAAGTTCAGGTTTTAACAAATAACCAGGAAAATATCTAGTAGTGATGTGAGTTTGGTGTGTGGTATGCTGGGGCTGTGGGATATCTCAGTAGAGTACTTGCCTAGTGTATATAAAGCTGTGAGTTCAATATCCAGTCCCACATAAATCAGGTCTAGTGGCTGTGCCTGTAAGTTCAGCACTCAGAAATTGGGGGCACGATCAGAAGTTCAACGTTGTCCTTGGCTACATAGAGAATTTGAGTCCAGTATGAGATGCACGATACCTTATTGCACAAATCCTAATCAGTCTTAACAATAAAAACCCGGAGTTAGATATAGGGGTAAATGCCGAAAGATCAGAGAGGCAGAGCAGCTAGCCACTAGTTCTTACCTCTACGAAATCCTCAGCCCAAAAGAGGCTGAGCTCCTCTCTCCACCCCACCTTATCACTTCCCCTCTGTACAGACCTATAGACCTCTATAGGTTTGTTTTTTGTTTTTTGTTTTTTTTTTTGGTTTTTCGAGACAGGGTTTCTCTGTGTAGCTTTGGACCTTTCCTGGAACTTGCTTTGTAGACCAGGCTGGCCTCGAACTCACAGAGATACGCCTGCCTCTGCCTCCTGAATGCTGGGATTAAAGGTGTGCGCCACCACTGCCCAGCTTCAGACCTCTATAGTTAACTAATGCCTAGCTCCTTCTGATTTTCAGGCAAGCTTTATTTGTTAGAGCACAAATAAAATATCACCACAATACCTGTTCTCAAAAATAAAAAAGAATAGAATAGAATAGAATAGAAGTGACCAATGTAACAGAGATATAGAATAATTGCTTTAGATTCAGAGGTCATGAAAAAGATCGTAAAATTTTTGTATTTTATTTTTGCATGTGGGTGTTTTGCCTGCATGTGTGCCTGTATACCACTTGGGTTCCTAGTACCTTTGGAGGCCAGAAGAGGGCTTGTGACCCCCAGGGCTGGAGGTAAAGGTGGTTGGGAGCTGCCATGTGGGTGCTGGGACTTGAATCTGGGTCCTCAGGAAGAACAGCCAGTGCTCTTAACTGCTGAGCCATCTCTCTAACCCAGCCTTTAAATTTCTAATATTTACTTTTGCTAACAATAATGTGAGAAGCGAGGTGAAGAATGATAATATGCCTCTTTCAGCATTTACTACTTGGATAGCTTTCTCACTAGCATGAGTTTCTTTTATTTTTTTCATTGTGAGCCTAGCCTTTAACGGCTGAGCCATCTCTCCAGCCCTCTTTTATTTTTTTATGTTTTTTAATTTCTGAGACAGTTTCTCTGTGTAGCCCGGGCTGTCCTGGAACTCACTCTGTAGAGCAGGCTGGCCTCAAACTCAGAGATCCGCCTGTCTCTGCCTCCGGAGTGCTGGGATTAGAGATCTGAGACACCACCGCCCAACTGTCATGAGCTTCTTAATAATAAAGTCTGACCTCATCACATTAGTATGATCTAAATAGTTTTGCATGTAAAGATTTATGTATTTGTATAGGTTTTGGAAATGTGAGATTAATTTGATAGCATTTTATGTTTTGTTTTTTTTTTTAAATTTCTTTCCACTGAACTAAGGTTAATATTGTGTTATATTTGCTTATCTTTGATCCAGGGTGGGGTCATTACCTCTGACATGATTGAGATGATATTTTCAAATAGCCCAGAGCAGCAGCTTTCTGCAACACAGAAATTCAGGAAACTACTCTCAAAAGGTAAGTCTTGGATACATTGACTTTCCTTTTTCATCTCTGTGTAAATTATTCCTTGTCCATAATCTACAGCTCCAGGTTATTTGTTTTGGAGTAGTGTGTTATGTGAGTAGAAAAATAAAGAGGCATACAGGTGTGTACAGTTTTGAGCCCTGCATTTCAATTTCCTTACTTACTTATAGGATCTTACCAGAACATTTCATTTGGGGGCTATCATGTAAAAGACCTTGTAGTAAGTAATAATCAAGAGCTTATGCTGACTGAAATTGAGAAGCTCTGCTCTTTATTAAAAATTACTTGAACAGTAGTTACTGCTTTTAATATTAGCAGTTTACCCCTGAAAGTTAAATACAGATTTATTGCAGAATAGAATAATTCCTCTTTTTGTGTAATTAGTATATATTGGCATATAGTACTTGTTATTCTGGGCAGGTTAAAAAAAATTCTAAGCCATATTAAAAGATTGGTGGCAAATAGTAAACCATACAGTGGTAAATTATGGTTGTTTAAAATCATTAGTTTAAAAAAAATTTTATATCTTGAGGTGATAACTACATTAAAATATCTGCCACCATAACATACACATAAGGTGGTAAAATTCTGTGGGCTGTCCCTTTTTAGCATGGTTTTCCCACAAAAGGCATTCATAACTATTGCTTTCCCGTGTATTCTAGTTTGCCAGCTTCCTTCTTTAAAGTGTGATAATTAGAACATAGTACCACAGATGTGTTTATTGCAGTACTTGATGATGAGAGACTTCGAGTACTCATTTCAGTGTCAGTTTAAGAGAACAGTGTTGGTCATGGCACAGTTATCCATCAGAATTTTCCACAAAGAAACTGTAGTTTTGAATGTTCTAGGTTTTTGTTGTTGCTTTGATAAAACTTCTTAACCTAAAAGCAACTTCGGAAAAAAGAGCTATTTGACCTAGTTCCTTTTTTATTGTTGTGATAAACTTGGGACTTACAGGTCCATATGGTTCGAGTCTGTGATGGTGGAGGGGCAGTAGCATGCTGCAGGAGACTAGAGAGACCAGCAACCAAGAGCTCACAGCTCAGGCCATAGACAGGAAGCAGAGAGCACATGGCCTGAATGTTACCAGCTGGGGACCAAGTGTTAATGCTTGAGACTTAGGGAATAAGTCACCATAGCCTACAGTCCATTATAGAGTATTCCACGCCAAAGAAAACACTTGATGGAAAAAAGTGTGGCACTCGCTATGGGGAATCCTGCTTGCTGGCTAGCAGGCAGGCTTGTTATGTTTACTTGCTTTCTCACACTGTTCAGGACCACCTTTTTAGGGAATGCTGCTACATATAGTGTGGGCTAGGCCCTCCTCCATCAGTTAATAGTCAAGATAATCTCCCACAAGCCAATCTGATATAGCCAACATTTCAAATGAGATTCTTTTACCAGATAACTATGTCAACTTGACAGAATCTAACCGGGACAGTGAGCTCACGTGGATTTAAAAAAAAAAAAAAAGCCTTTTAACAAATATAGTGACTAGGCCATCAAGATGGCTCAGATAATAAAGGCACTGGCCTTCAAGACTGATGACCTGAGTTTGATCTCTGGAACGCACATGTTATTATCTGACCTTCACACATGTGCCATGCTACATGGGTCCACACACAGAGAAACAAACAAATAAATAAATTTAAAATATGTACTGAAAATATATAGTTGTTAAGCTGGATGCTTAATTGCCTGCCAGTCTAGGAGGTGGAGGCAGGAATCTCAGAATTTAAGGCTAACCTGGGCAACATAGAGAGACAACATCTTAAAATAGAAACAAAAGCAATCAACTGTTGTGGCTTAGAAATGTAATTTAATGTAGATTGCTTGCCTGTGATGCACAGAGCCTGGGGTTTATCCCCTGTGCTGACAAGCAAAACAACCAAAAGGTTGCTTTTCTTTTATTCTCCTGATTTATTGTCATTTTTGGTGTATTACTCATTTTTATACAATGTTTCTATAATTCAGAATATTAACTAGTTTATTTTTATTGTTACCAAGTTTGTTATGTTTGAGTGATAAGACTCTTGAGCCAGGCAAAGGACTGTTACTAGAACTCCTTCCCTTCAAATCAACATTAAACTAATTAACTCTTTAGTCAAAACAAAAACAAAGGCCTTAATATAGCACACAAGCTGTCCTGTGACTTGTCAGGAGGATAACCTCAACTCCAGATCTGCCTCTGCCTCTGGAGTGCTAGGACTATTGGTGTGAACCACCATGCTTGGTTTACCTTTTACAGTAAAGCTGTTGATTTTGCCAAGGATCTCCCTAAGTGTTATAACTGTATTTTTCTGGCATTGCTACATACACATAAAAGGAAAAACCTCTCCTGGAATTATTGGCCTGATTATCTGATATTTCCTATATATTTTCTCAGTAAGTGCTTATTAAATGATAATACTCATTCTAATAAATCAAAGTGAGATGAATTTGGCAAATAACTGTTAACCAATTCTTGCTGGCACTTTTTTGTTAGTGTGCCTAACAAGAAAGTGAAGTCCTATAAGCGACTTGAGAATCCTGTCATTTAGGTTCTCTAGGCAGGTATAAAAGAAACACAAATTGAAGCCTTTTATACTGAAAAAAGATCAGAGGAAAGTATATCAAAATAGTAGTAGTTGGTTTTAGATTTCCCTGCCTTCTGAGTTTCCTAAAATAGTAAAGTAGAGGTTCTCAACCTGTAGGTCACAACCCCTGGAGGGTGTTGAATGGCCCTTTCAAGGGTCGAGTATCAGATATCTTGCATATCAGATATTTGCATTATGATATAGCAAACCATAGCTATAAAATAGCAATGAAATAATTTTGTGGTTGAGGGTCACCACAACATAAGGAACTTCATTAAAGTACCACAGCATTAGGAAGATTGAGAACCAGTGTAGCAGAGAATTCTTGGTAGTGTAGCTCAGTGATAAGAATAACTGCTTGGCTTACAGTCCAGCTCTGAGGATGCACACACACAAAAGATTTTGCTTATGCTGCAAAAACAAAGAATTCTGCCCTTGCTTGATTTTCAATATTTAGCTTATATTTTTGTGATACCTTTCAAGCCACACTCCTTTGAAAGTGACCAAATTCAATTTTAACCTTTTCTGGGGGATAGATTTCTAACATGAAAGCTGGCCAATGAATGATACGAAAGGGGTATTGTGACTAATTTTGATCTTTGAAGTCATTGTATTGAAATCTTTTATTTTATTTTATGGGGAAACAGAACCTAATCCTCCTATTGATGAAGTCATCAACACACCAGGAGTAGTGGCCAGGTTTGTCGAGTTCCTCAAACGAAAAGAAAATTGTACACTGCAGGTGCGGATATTTTCATTTCTTGCCTTAGAACTTTGTTCTTGAAAACTTTTTGTCTATGAGTTACTTAATCTATATGAAGGCTTAATGTTTATAATGGTGTTAGTGATAACTGCCTTGTAAACTGCTTGTATAGGTTTGTTAACATGTAGGTCCTGATCAATACGTGCTAGAGTTTGTCTTATTTGAATTTTTAGCTGTAGGAGTTGTCATAACCATGAGCCTATGCAAGCTATGTGTTTTTTGGGGTGGGGGGGCTTGTTAGACTACTTGTTGGCCTTCTCAAGATGGTGCATGTATAACATGGATTGGCCTAGAAACTCAGTAATCAGACCTGGTCTAACTAACCCTCTCCTACACTGAAAGAGCCCACAAGGAAACTTTGCCATGAGATCTTTTGGCTTTAAGTTTGATTTTCTACTAATGGACTATACAGAGAGTTTAGCAACTTAGGATTGAATATTTTTGTAAAATATTTTTTCTAGTCTTAATTTCTAATTTATTTGTTTTTATTTTATGTTCATTGGTGTTTTGCCATGGGAGTTGAGTACCCTAGAACTGGAGTTACAGACAGTTCTGAGCTGCCATGTGGGTGCTGGGAATTGAACCCCTGTCCTCTGGAAGAACAATCAGTGCTCTTAACCACTGAACCATCTCTCCAGCCGCCTAGGATTGAGTAACTTTTACAGTAAAAGGAGCCAGCTGTCAAACTCATAGCCTTTGAGTAGCTGGAATTCTAAAAATACTGCTTTTTTCCCTGGGTGAAGTTAAACATTTGCTACTAATTTGGTTTTCCAGTAGCAGATTCCTTTAATATCTGAGTCATCGACAAATACCTATAACCCATAAAATCTCAACAAACTATTGTAATCTGTAGGGCACAGGCCTTTTAGAGGTAGCTTGCAGCTATACAATTTGGTTAAATTGCAAGTAGATCTGAAGATGGGAGAAATATTTGCCAATGATAAGGTAATTCTCTTCTCCTTTGTCACTATTGTATGAGACATTTCATAAATGGCGGTCCTTGTCCCAGGACAATGGCTAGGTCATGGCAGATGACTTATGAGTCTTAATGCTTTATCTTGATACTTCTCTCCTTCTGCTCCATCTTTCTCTTTATTTTACATCTTTCTTGTGGTGATGAATTTCTTCCAGAGGAGAAGGAAGAAATCCAGCAAAGGTAGAGTACTTCTCTGTCCCATCAGTTTGCTTCTCCAGTTTGACCTTTACCAGTCCCTGTGCTTATTTGAATTAAGATTCTGTTTTGCTTGCTGCCTCCTGGATTATTATAATTCTGGTCTCCATCTAAGTCCAGAATCACCAGACAGTTGAAAACCATGTTTACCTGAGAGCAAGGGAAGAGAGATTTTTCGCAGGGGGAAAAAAAAAAAAAGAAATCCAGATGACCAACACTGCAGAGAACAGAGCCTGAGCCACTAAGCAACCTAC
Organism: Onychomys torridus; assembly: GCF_903995425.1. Classification (NCBI taxonomy): domain Eukaryota; kingdom Metazoa; phylum Chordata; class Mammalia; order Rodentia; family Cricetidae; genus Onychomys; species Onychomys torridus. The sequence goes on from NC_050454.1 coordinate 16,462,701, forward strand.
CAAGAGTACCATAGGGATCAAAAGAGGAAACTTACTGCAGTTTATCATTTGAAATGGTTTGTAGGAAAAGGGCGTTAAGGAAGATGGCCATTTTGTCAATTACAGATTATGAAAATGTTGCTCTCCAGTCTCTGGTAATGTGTAGTTGAGTGGTTCCATTTATACTCTCAGGTGGGTAGTTTTTATTAGATGCTTACAGAGGTCTACTTTCTTATGCACTAAAGAAATAAAGCAGAATCTTCCAGACTTAAAATGAAAAATCTTGAGAAACGAATCTCCTTGTCTCTACATTCTCCTGTCTTCTTGTCTAGAAGCAGTGTATTATGTTAATATACAGTGCCCTTTTCTGGCTGACATAGAAATTCTACATCATTTTGTGATTCGTAGTATGTTAGAACTTAGGTGAAGCCTTCAAAATCTCTGATTTGCTTTTATCTAAGTTTCTAGATTTCACCCTTATCCATATTAGTAATTGGGAAAAAAGACTGAGAAATGATCCTTCTGAAGTGACTGCTTCATGAATTTTTACCTTAGCTATCTAACACTGAGAAGTAACCAATCTAGTGTTGAGGGTCGTTGTCTCCTGCCTTCCTTCTGCATGTTAAGCACAGCATGGCATTCTCTCTCCAGCTTGAGTATTGGGTAACATCGGTCACCACCAAAGCAGTTAAGAGCAGTTATACTCAGGGAGGAGTCAGGAGACATAATTGCTCTGCCATGCCTTCAGATAGTTAGATGTGTTTTGGAAAGCTTGGAGGGCATTCCTTGCTTTGTGGGTTGTGGGCAGTGCTATGTAAGATAGTGAGTAGTAGCACATCTTTGGATAAGGGTTTTGCTATTTCTCTTTCAGAAAGAGACTGATACTGTATGGCCCAAATGAAATTGGGTGGCTCAGTTCTCTAATAAATCTAATGGCCAAGTTTTTTTCATCCCATAGCTCAAGAACTGAGGTTTAGTGAACTTCACTACCATTTTGTCTTCTCAAGTCAGTGGATTATCTCAAATAAGAGAGCCCAAAAAGCCTCCACTGGGACATCACTATCCAGATCCTCCCTTGCCATTCAATTGGAGGTGAATATGGGTAGAATCTAGGATTCTGGAATTAAGCAGTGCCTTAGCTTTAGAGTGTTGGCAAGCTTTGTGTCACCCTCTAGCTTTTGGTATGAGACATGTTCTGTGGGCTTGTTCAAGGTCAGGTTCAGCATCTTTATACTATCTAATACAGTGCTAAGATGCTGTGTTGCCAAACCTTTTATAAGTTTTATCTAGAAACAATAAATTGCTTCCTGCTTCTAAATACTAGATGGTACTCCTCCAACAGTTGTGAATTTGAATAAAATTGGCTTAGTTTTCCCCCTTTCTCGTCCCCTCTGGAAGCTTAGTATGATAAACTGCAGTAAACCTTCATCCTCTTATCCCTGTCTTCACTGATCTCTCTACCTTTCCTGGAGGGTTGCTCAGATACCTCAGGTGCTCTCCTCTGCAGAGTTTGATAATCTGGGTTTATTTTTCTGATGTGAGCCTTTCTTTTCACTTGCTCTCCAGGTGAGCCTGGCATTTGCTAGGAACCAGAGTGGAACCGGCAAAGTGGCCAGCAACAGAGTCCTGATCCAAATGGAGAAAGGGAGCCAGGCGTACCTCAACCTGGAGTGGGAAACTTGATAGGAGGTCAGAAGTGCTTCAGCTTTGGATTCTCATTTTCCTTATGAAAGGAACTGAGCACCAGAAGGTAGAGACTCAGAAAGAGGACAGAGAGGAAACCTCCAATCTGAAGAACACAGACCGCAGTTGTAGCAATCAGTCGTTACTTAGCAAGTTCCTGCCAAAAAACATCAGTGGAGTAATAACGTATAAGTAGTTCTAGCTACACAGTCGGTTGTTTCCTGTGATGCAGTTCTTGGATTTCGAAGAGTGCGTTAGTATAAGACAACATAGAGAAAGCTAAGGCTGGGATTATCCTGTCCACGATTTGTTATTTTTGGTAATAAAATTTCTTAGATACTCCCTTTCACTTTTCAGGTTATTCTCCGCTTGGGTTATATGATTCCTTAAGTTACTAATATTGTTTCTTTTGGTTGTTTCTGTCATATCTTTATGTATTTGTGTTCACCATTAGTTTAAGCTTTCCTCTTTACAATCTCTCTCTGGTTGTATTCTAATGTAGCACCCAAGGCCGAAATAGTAAAAACAAAGCTGTAAATCTTAGTGAAATATAGTAAAGACTGAGGAAATGACATCCAAGCTTTAAAAAAGTGTACTTGCACATCTAACACATTTGGTAGTGGCTTATATTTCTGAAGTGAGTTCTGTCTTTCTCACCTCCCACCCTCCACTCCCACACACAGCTATACCTCATTATAAGGTGAAAACACTGAAGTAATAAATATCAAAACTACTTTTTAATTTCCATTCTGGAATCTTCTCTGCATTTAAAGATGGCCATTATGATTATGTGTGGAATATAAGCATAACTATGGCACATTATGTTTGCAAAAGCGTATCTAATGTTTATCATCTATGCTCAGCTGTTGCTTACTTTTTTGTTTTCCTAATCGTCATCACAGTTCTGTTTTCTATTTGATTCATCATTCTTTTGATTCTTTCATTTTCTCAGAGACCTTCCTTATTAAACTCAGCCAGCAGTAAGAACCCTGGCGGCATTACTATTCTAATTGATTTCTTTCCCACTGATAACTCTTTAATATGTTCCTTATGTTATCAGGGTATTACTGTGATTTTTGCATCAAAATATAACTGCAACCCTTATCCTCATGGATATGTAGTATCTAGATATGACTTGCTCTTTCCAGATTTCTTTTCCTCAGAGTTTTCAATTTCTTCTGACTTGATCTCTGTAGTAATGGGCAATTTTTTAAACTTTGAGCCTCCTTCTAGTTGGGCAGTCTATTGCTTTCTTACATCGTCTGTCTTGTATTTTAACCAGTTAATATTAATAGTGAGTTACATAAACTACATTTTAGGCAGCACCTCCTCTATATTTAAATTAAATTTCTTTCTTTAGGTGGTAGAGCTAAAGCAATTGAAATGTGTATGTTTCAGAGAGATTTAAAATAGTTTGAACATTTCTTTCTTTCTTTTTTTTTTTTTTTTTTTTTTTTTTTGGGTTTTTTTTTTTTTTTTGGTTTTTGAGACAGGGTTTCTCGCCTTTCCTGGATCTCCTTGGTAGCCTAGGCTGGCCTTGAAGTCACAAAGATCCACCTGCCTCTGCCTCCCGAGTGCTGGGATTAAAGGCGTGCGCCACCACCGCCTGGCTTTGAACATTTCTTTCACTAGTAATTTAACTAGAGATAAATGTATGATGTGCTCCCCGCTCCCTTGATATTTTGGGTTTAATTTTTAACCCCTCCTCCAAAGTCTTTATTGATGTAGTTACTTGTATGTAAGATGTGTAGCAGTCGCCAAAGTTTCTGCTTTCAGAGATGCCATTTTTTGCCTGTAGACCCAATCATAAATGAAGGCCCTTCCACTGATTGCTTTCCTCTTAAAAATAAGCCAACTAGCAAACCCTCAAAGGACAACAAAGAATGTGTACGTTTCTCATTTTGACGGTTTTGTTTCTTCTGCTAGGAATTTATTGTCAGTCACGTGGAATTGTTGTGCTACCTTTAATGGTTGATGACTCAGTTTTCCCTCTGACTGGTGCCTTTTAATTGATACCAAAGCTTAGAAAATGATTAGCTACAAGTATATTTTTGATGACATGTAATTTATCTCTCATTTGAAGTTATACTGCTAACAGAAATGTGACACCTTTTCAACTGCACACCTTAATCTTTAAAGGATAGGAATGGTGGAAGGAGTTAACCTAAAATTCAGGGGTGTTGACTGAGTATAAACTTTGATTCTTGGCTTTTTTTTTTTTTTTTAATGTTAAGCTAAAGAGAAAGGGATCTCTAAATTTGTTGGCCATACTTTTTTTTCTTCATATTTTCTGCTTACCAGTGCTGTAATACTAGATCATCTTCTACTCAGTTTACCTTTGCTACCACCTCTTCCTCTTCTTTCTCTCCTTTTTCCTTTTACTTACTTCTATTAAGAAACTTGTCTTTGGCTGGGCATGGTGGCAGTTGTCTTTAATCCCTCCTTTCGGGAGGCAGAGGCAGGCAGATCTCTGATTTCAAGGCCAGCCTGGTCTACACAGAGAGCTTCAGGCCAGTAAGGATGAGAGTGAGACTGTCTCCAAGGGGGTCAACTTATTTGCAATTTATCTTTGGACCTGAGACCTTCTGATCTGTTAGATGCTCATATACTCTGAAGTAGACATTGCTGTTGATTATATGCCTGTTAAATTCTTTTGACCTGTTTGATTTACTTATCATATCTTTTGCCCTTTTCAGTTTTAATTGTGTAAAATACATCTTATGCTAATGTTCTATTTCACTTTGCCCATCCCCCAGAAATAATTTGTTTATTGGATCATGAAAACAATACCACATACAAGGCCCAAAGGAACATAGACTGTTCATTGGAATTGTTTTTCTTATCATTTCCCAGTCAGCTAGGCCTGTCCATTTAAGCAATAAGTATTGATGGTTTTCTGTGACTGTCCACAGATGATCTGTACAATACATGTATTAATGTACTTCTTCCTTTTTAACCCTTTAATTAATGAAATGGTGTGTTGCTGAAGTATATTTTTTTTTTGTCATTTTGTTCCTTTCATTAAAATTTTTTGGTGATCTCTTTAGTGGTGATGGCACACACCTTTAATCATAGCACTTGGGAGGGAGAGATGGGCGAATCTCTGTGAGTTCGAGGCCAGCCTGATCTACAGAATGAGTTTCAGAACAGCCGGCTATACAGAGAAACCCTGTCTCAAAAAACAAAAACATCAACAACAGCAAAATTATAAAACACACTTTTTTTCCTATGGTTTCATGGTAACTATACTTAGTTCCAAAATTTTAGCCACTTTAAATATTCCTTTATAGACTGAGGGATTCTGGAAATTATTTTTAGATTAATATGGTCTTTCCAATATGACACTAATGATCCCAGATTCCTTTTAATGTACAAAACAGCGTATTGCTATAATTAAACAACCTTCTAAATTTTAATAAGATAATGAAACTTCCTTTTGTCTTTGTAGTTTGAATCAGCTTGGGTCCTGACAAATATTGCTTCAGGAAATTCTCTTCAGACCCGGATTGTGATTCAGGCAGGGGCGGTGCCTATCTTCATCGAGTTGCTTAGCTCAGAGTTTGAAGATGTCCAGGAGCAGGTAAAATCTCAGCAGAAACAGATAGGAGAGAACACACATTTCACGTAGTCATCCCAGCTTGAGTTTGATTACTTACTCACAATGATTCGTAGCTTGTTTCAATAGGGAAAATCCTCTAGTGAGTATTCCCCTCCAGCAATGGGATTCTTGCAGCTTTTAGCTGGTTTTCTTTCTTTTTCTTTTTCTTTAGTCATGGACATATTACTTATAAAAGGGCCTTTTCTAATGTGAGTCTTTATTGCTACTATTAAAAGTCTTTGTCGTTTTGTTCAGAAAAGACAGAAAAACTGTCAGCCTTATTAAGTTTGTAAGGATAGATCACTACTAAGTGATTTGTAATTTTGAGAGAGAATGAAAACACCTTAGACCTCTACACCTATGAAGCCATTGTTGTGAAATTGCATTCACCACTTTCACAGGTTTAATAAATGTTATCTGCTTATAGTTTCCTATTTTAAGCAACCTAAATACATTTTTAATCCACCAATTAAGCCATTTAAATTCCTGTTTGTACAAAGAACTGTATAAAATATTAAAAATAATTGGCTCCACACTGGGGATATAGCTTAGTGCGGGAGCAATTGTCTAGCCCATGTGAGGTCCTAAGTTCAGTTCCCAGCACTGGGAAAAAGGTTCCCTTTCATTAGTAAAGCCTTTACTTTAATGAAATAACATTTTCTTTTGTTTATTGTGGTAACCACAGTTTCTAACTGTGATCCTATAACTGGTTTGACTTCCTGATGAGTGATTTTAAGAAAGTCAATAATAGTCTATATGTAAAATGTTGATTTTATAAAGTGTTACTGTGATATGGCATCTCTTTGAAAGGATTACGAGGGAATGAAAGTGTTCAATGTTATTGATGACTAACTCCTTCACAGGCAGTCTGGGCTCTTGGCAACATTGCTGGAGACAGTACCATGTGCAGAGACTATGTCTTAGACTGCAATATTCTCCCCCCTCTTCTGCAGTAAGTCTCCTTTCTTTTTCTGAGGAATGAATGTATGAAGTAGTACATCTTGGGAAGTCATTTTGTGTTTCCTAGTGTTACTTTGATTCCAAGTTATTTTCTTATTACATTGTATTGTGATGCCTCTTACTGAAATTTTGAAATACTGCATTAGAATTAATGGTTTATCTTCAAAGAATGAATAATTTAGGAAAATGGTCTTTATTCTAGAGAATAGTTAAAGACATCTCTTATCAGTACTATTAGTTATTTTCTTTATAGAGAATTAATATCTTTTATAATTTACTGTGGGTTCATTATACTTGTAGGTTATTTTCAAAGCAGAATCGCTTGACCATGACCCGGAATGCAGTATGGGCTTTATCTAATCTCTGTAGAGGGAAGAGTCCACCTCCAGAATTTGCTAAGGTAAACACTATGTTTGTGGGAAATTGTTAGGGAAAAAATGCTGTTGAAAGAATATAGTAACCAGCATTAATGTTTACTGAAAGATAATTTTTGTTAAAGTGTATTTTGTGGAGACACTGCTTTTGGTCGTTTGTTTGAATGTAGAGTACTTTCTCAGTGCCAGTACACAGCCCTATGTCAACAGCACTCTTAGAACCACAGCAGTCTTGGTCCATAGCAGAATTCCACAACAGAATTTCCCAGCTGTACTGTTTGTGAAAATTCCTTTACCTTCTTTTCTCTAAGTGTGTACTGTAAGAAAGAATTCTAATTTAAGGATTAATGCATAACATTCTTCTTCCTTAAATCATTTTTCTTGGGTTCTGACTACTTCAGCTAAGTTAATTGAATAAGTACTAACCACATTGCCAGAGATTGAAATATCCTTCAAACATTTGAAGTATAAACCATTCTGTAACTCACCGAGTGTCTGGGAGTCTTAATCTCACTTGTTTGTTTCTGTTGAATTTCTAATCATCTTTTCTTTTCTAGGTTTCTCCCTGTCTGAATGTCCTTTCTTGGTTGCTGTTTGTCAGTGACACTGATGTACTGGCTGATGCCTGCTGGGCCCTCTCCTACCTGTCAGATGGACCCAATGATAAAATTCAAGCAGTCATTGATGCAGGAGTATGTAGGAGACTTGTGGAGCTTCTGATGTAAGATGATCTTCAAGAAAGTGTATCTGTGATAAACCACACCAAAAAAAAAACGATTTAGAGGAGGAAAGGGTTTACTTGACTGGACTTCCAGGTCACAGTCAGTCACTGAACAAATCCATGGCGGGAACTGAAGTAGAAACTGGATGAATGCAGCTTACTGGCTTGTTCTCTGTCTTGCTCTCCAGCTCATGCTCAGCCAGCTTATCACTTCGGTTGATGTTACTCACAGTAGGCTGGGTCCTGCCCTGTCACATCACCCATCAGCTAAGACAGTCTTTCACAGACATGGCCACAATCCAGTCTGACTTTGGCAGTCCCTCAGTTGAGACTTACTTAGGTGACCCTAGGCTGTGTCAAGCTAACAGCTGGTGCTAATTTATACACTTTACTATTTTCCATATTTCTAGTACTTTGGTTATATATTTTATTGATTTGTTATGCATTAGCTGATTGTCTCTTGTTTATATTGGTGCCATTTTTTGGTTTGCCTTTTTGAGACTTAATGAAGACACTATTATTCCTCTGCCATTGTGAGTCCTCTAGCAGAATTATTTGGAAAGCTTTGCCTATGTAATTAATTCTATCTCTGTTGTTCCACCCCACACTGGAAGGCCTAAGGTTGAGTACTAGAAACGAAAGGCATATTGCTGTGGAAAATGTCTATTTCTTACTTTCTCATTAGAGAAAAGCACAGACTCTTATCAGACTTTGCATCCTATTTTTGTAATGCTTTTGGTGATAGCTTGGAAGATTAACTTGTGCGTAAATAATTTGAGACTATGTCAATCAAATCTTTTGCTGATACTTAGAAGAAAATATAGCCACAATATGATGGCAAATAGTATGGTTATAAGCAACATTAAATTAATTGGTGTACAAACCAGTTGTAGAGACAGTGTCTCAAACATGATGTGAAATTGGTTAAGTGTAGCATTACTGGGATTATAGCTGATTACAGACTGGTTGCACACCAGCAGTGTAGTAGTGGTACAGTTTAAAGTCATTGTGGTGCTACTGGGGTCTAAGAGTTCAGTATCTGGGAAATAATCACTTTTGTCATTAAGTTATTAAGTTTACTACATGTTTCATTTTAATTATTAGATCTTAAATGTGAAGGAAGAGAATAGGGGTCTTAGAGAAAAGCTACAGGGGTATTGCTTTATTTACCCTGAAATCTGTACTTAACTAACTGTCCTCACTCACATACATACATACATACATACACACACACACACACACACACACACACACACACACACAATTATAGCAGGCTTTGTGGGAAACTTTTTTGGCCATAAAGGCAGCCTTGTAGGTTAGTGAAACAGAACAGTATTTGAGATGTGAATCTCACTTTGGTTTTGAAGTTAGCTGAACTGTTGATATAGCAGTTTCAGAATATGAGCAGTGTATAAATGTCGCCTGCGCTTCCCAATCATCTCAGCAACTCCAGGAGACCAACTAAAGAGGAGAGGGGCTGTAGAATAAGAGAAAAATGTGGAATTCATTGCTGGTGTTCCTGGGAAAGATTACTAGGAAGGAATTTACTTGAAAAATATGGCTTTTCTAGGTAATGGTCAATTCTGCCACCATGGTAAGTTCTTTACATAGCCACAATCATAAAATACCTTTCTGCTCTAAAATTGAATCACATCTTATTTTGGATTTCATTCCCTAAGAAAAGATTCTGGGTAGAACTGTTGGCTCTAACATCTTTTTCTTTAATGGTTGCAGGCATAATGATTATAAAGTGGTATCTCCCGCTCTGCGAGCTGTGGGAAACATTGTCACAGGGGATGATATTCAGACACAGGTATGGATATACGCTGATGTTTCTCTAACTTTAGAGTCCCTTGAACACAGCTCTGTCCCATTGAATTCTGTGTTGTTCAGGGTGACTGACAGTGTTTACTGGTGTTGGCTGTTCTCAGTATCTTCAGGATCTCTTCATCGTCCAGTGACTTGAAGCAGTTGTAGGTTCCCTTATGAAATAACTTTTCCCTAGTTAGTTTTCTCCCTGCTTTAATTTGTAGTTGATCTTAGTACCAGGTGGGCTTCCTAGCAATGTACTTTCTGGTAGCTTCTTCCTTTTGTGTATGCGGGGTCTTTTGTAGAAAGAGTCTTTGTCAGAGTTCCCAGCGTCTATTCTGCTTTGGTAACAAGCATGTCTTCTGCAGTGTTTTTGTTTTTAGCCTGGTTTTTTTTTGGGGGGGGGTTCCCCTCTTTCAGATGTCTCTGATGCATCAATGATGATGTCCTAAAATTATCTTTCTAGGCTTCCATGACAATGGAATATTTTGGTTTTTGTCTCTGACTGTTTCTCCTTAGGAAGCTCCTTTCCCATTCCCATTTATTTGTGGGCAGGCTCTAGGAGCAGGTGTTTAGCATCATTCCTGGATTATCCTTACTTGCATGGACTTTAAGAATTGAGAGTTAGGTTTTAGTTATCTCAATCAGCTTCTGCTTTCAGCAAGGCATTTGATGTTTTTACTTTTCTAATCTCTAAAATGAAGGAAATTAGATTTGTGTTCTCAGGTATCTCACAGTGTCAGTGTTTTTAATTCCAGTTTATTCTCTCTACAAGGGAACTTGTTTCTCCCTCTTTATCTGCTCCTGTCTTAGTATTTGGCTCTAACAGTTGTCCATGCCAGTAATGCAGGTAGTGGCTTGATTCTGCTCTCACCAGTCACTGTAGCTTGTTACTCCATTGCTATTTATTCCTCACATTATTTTGTGTAGACATCTTAAACAAGAGAAAAGAGAATAATATTTGATTGTACTTGTAAAAAATTTCTCTGGGATAACACATCCAAAATTAATATCATTGATTATCTGTGAGGATAACTTGGTTGTTACCTCAGTATAGGAACAGAGTGGAAGGGAAAGGAGTTTCTTACCAATGCACTCTTTATACATTCTAAATTCTTAAAATACCGTGTGTGTGTGTGTGTGTGTGTGTGTGTGTGTGTGTGTGTGTGTGCGCGTGCGTGCTATAGCTCCTGTGTAGAAATCAGAGGACTTCTTTGGAGTTGTTTTTTATCCTTTCATTAAAATGAGTTATAAGTCTCAAACTCAGTTTTCCAGGTTTACATGGCAAATGCCTATATACTGTCTCATCTTGCCAGCCCATGTTTTGGATTTTTGAACCATGTTAATGTATTTACTTGGTTGGGGGGCAACTTTGTAGGGCTGAGATATAGCTCAGTGATAAATTGCATGTCTAGCATATGTGAGATCCTGAGTTCAATTCTTGGTCCCCAAAACAAAAAAGTTCTTTCTGTCTCCCCTGTCCCACCCGTGCTTTTTGTTCTTACCCTGTTTGTTCATTGAATTCTGTTGGACCACTCCTAGCTCTGGTTTTTTGGTTTGGTTTGGTTTGGTTTTTTTTTTTTGAGACAGGGTTTCTCGGTGTAGCTTTGCGCCTTTCCTGGAACTCGCTTTGGAGACCAGGCTGGCCTTGAACTCAAAGGCGTGTGCCACCTCCCCCACTCCCCCGCCCTAGCTCTGGATTTTAACACATACTTTTTTCCTTCATCCTCCATCCCTGCCCTAACTACCACTTCCGCCATATATATATACTTTTGTTGGTAATGGTTTCTTATTCTTTGTGCTTTTTATATTAGCATTTGCTGGGGATGTCTTTCTGTATGCTGTGAATGTGTTGCTCTGATTGATTGACAAAAAACAAAACAAAACAAAAAAACCAAAAAAACAAAACAAAAAACACTGATTGTCCAGTAGCAGGCAGGAAATATAGTATAGGTGGGATAGGCAGAGAGGAGAATTCTAGGAAGTGGAAGGCTGAGTCAGGAGACACTGCCAGCCACCGCTGCCATGAGAAGTAAGATGTAAAGTACTGGTAAGCCACAAGCCACATGGCAAGGTATAGATTTAATAGAAATGTGTTAATTTAAGATGTAAGAACTAGATAGCAAGATGCCTGCCACGGCCATACAGTTTATAAGTAATATAAGTCTCTCTGTGTTTATTTGGATCTGAGTGGCTGCGGGCCCAGGCAGGACTAGAGATACTCTCCAGCTACAAGCATTGTTTTCTTTGGAAAGCTTCTTTTGAACCTCAAACTCTTTAATTTAGGTAGTAATCTTTCATAAGAGTGCTAATCATACCGCTACTTTATAATTTGTTAGGTATATTACTTTTCTCTTTACTGAGGAATACCTTCCCTAAACAACTTAAAAGGTCATTTAGGCTGGAAGTGGTGGTGTACAACTTTAATCTCAGCACTTGGAAGGCAGAGGCAGGTGTCCTTTGAGTTTGAGGATAGTCGGGGCTACATAAAAAAAAAAAAAAATCAAAATAATAATAATAATAGTAATAATGAAGAAGAAAGAACAAATGGGCACATAGTTTCAGATATCTCCACCTGTAGTCACTTGGATCTGTGCTGGGGGGCCTGTTACAGAGCAGAACATTATGGTTCTGAGAATGTGTGGCAGAGGAGCTTTTCCATGTCAAGTATGCTGGGAAGAGAGGGAAAAGCAGACAAGATTTGGTACAATCTTCAAATAAGCAACTCCATGAACTGCTTCCTCTGGTTAGTTCACACCTTTCAAAGTTTCTGCAGCCTTCTAAAATAGTGCTACTAGCTAGAGGCCCAAGTATTCAAACCATGAACCTATGGTTTCATAAACCATACTAGGTTGTATAGTTTTAGAGGTTTATGGTATTAACTTCATTCATGTCTGTGCCTTTATAATCTAATAGTTCCTGGTATGGCACATAGGGACTCAATTTTTTATTGCTAGGTGGGGTTGTGCATGCCTATAGTCCCAGTACTTGGGAGTCAGAAGCAGGAAGATTGTGAGTTCCAGGCCAGACTGGGCAACATAGTGAGATTTTTGTTTTTGTTTTTGTGTTTTTTGAGGGGGTATTTAATGGAATGGGGTAATGTTGAATTGCTTTTGCTATTTTGTTTTGTGAGGGTAGAATTGGTCCTTGTGCTACATACAGCAGGGGCTCTACCATTGAGCTGCATCTCAAGCAAAAATGTTCTGAATCTAGTTCTGAACTCTCAGGTTCTACGTCTCATGTATCCAAGTAGTCTGTTAGCCGTTTCTGCCTTTTGTCTCATAATTTATCTGCATACTGTGAAAAAGCAACTTGTGATTATTGATTGTTTTGTTTTGTTTTCCTTTCATTAGTAACTATTCTCTTCTATTCCTGGGCTTGAAACCAGATACGAGTGTATCTGATTCTTCTTGGCTCAGTTGCATAGTTTATCAAGTCTTATTGGTTTTTCTTATATCATGTGTAAATTATACCTTATTTATATCCCTGTCTTATACACAAGAGATTTGGGGTTTTTGTTGTTGTTGTTTTTCAATTTTTTCCTGCCACATCTACTTGATTTACCTTCCTATTCTTCCTAAGTCATTATTCCTCTCCATTTATTCTTCCCTATTTGGTCAGGAGATGCATAGAAACACATACCACAGATAAGGTAAAAATAGACCAAAGAAAGGATTCTTTCCAAGTCAGGCATAGAGCAACATTGGGGTTTGTGGGGTTACTTACAGGAACATGGGTATCTTACAGCTGTGTCATTGACACTGAAGTGTCTGTACTGCCTCCAGTAACCTTTTATTTAACACTGTATTTTCCTCTTAGAAACAGTTTCTTTAGTGTCTTACAGAGAACCTGAAGAATTTCTAACTTAGGTTTTAAGTTTCATTGTTCATTGGAGCCTATTTACTTTGGGAGTATAAACTTTGCTTATTCCTAGTCACTGCTCTTGTTTTTGGGGTGCTTTCTGGAGTCGGTCTACCCATACTGTGCCATTTCCTGCCTTTTTGTGCAATGTTCTCCCTCTTTCTTTAAGTTCTGTGTGCCAGGACCTCCCCTCCATAAAGGTTTTCTAGAATACCCTTCTCCATGTATTCTTTTTAATTCATAACATGTTTATTTTTTAGATCACTTCTTTAGTATTTAAAAATTCTATTTTGGATGGTGGTGTGGCTTATGCCTTTAATCCCAACATTCAGGCAGTGGATCTCTGTGAGTTTGAGGCCAGTCTGGTCTACAGAGGGAGATCCAGGATAGCCCTGGCTACAGATAAAAAACCCTGTTTTGAGGGGGGAAGATTATATTCTGACATCTCTATGCAGTTTGATGATCTTTTTTCCCCCTAGTATCTGGAGTTACCAGTATTAACAATTAATTGAATTCTTACCCATCCCTATCCCTCGTACACATTTCCAACATGTTTATTGTTTGCAGTTTGTATACTTCTGTGCAGCTGTGTGTATTCCTCTCCTGTGGTTCACTTATCATTCTCTTAGAGCTTTGTAATTGTTTCTGGGTAGATACCTAGAATTATTTGTGTTAGATGGTAAATTTTGAAAGTTGGTCCATTACTTTCATTCAGTCTTTCCTCATCCCCTAATATTTAACCTTTCTTGTTCTTTTTTCTACATGTTATACTATGCCCACATACACATTTGTTTACATATATACATAAGTTATTGGCTAGAGTCCACATATGGGAGAGAATATTTGTTTTTTTTTTCCTTTCTAAAATTGTGTGACCTTGCTTAATACCATATATTCTAAGCCCATCCGTCATCTTACAGATTTTATAATTTTATTTTTCTTGACAGATGAATAGTATTCCTTTTTTGTTTGTTTGTTTTGTTTTGTTTTTTTTGAGACAGGGTTTCTCTGTGTAGCTTTGCACCTTTCCTGGATCTCGCTCTGTAGACCAGGCTGGCCTCGAACTCACAAAGATCCGCCTGCCTCTGCCTCCCAAGTGCTGGGATTAAAGGCATGCGCCACCACTGCCCGGCTCCATTTTTTTATATATACAAAATTTTCATTATCCATTCATCTACTAATAGACTACTATGTTTATTCCAGTTTTTTGCTATAATGAATAAAACAGTGATAGACTTGGTGCTATGGTAGGGTGTGTATGCTGTTCTCTGGGTATATATGCCTAGTGGTGAAATAGAAGTGTCATGTGGTAGTTCTGTACCAGACTGTCTTTATTACTGTAGATGTATAGAGTAATTTGAGATCTGATACTGTGATACGTCCAGCAGGGTTCTTTCTTGCTCCTTAGGATTGCTTTGGCTACCTATGGTCTGGTTTTGGTTCCATATGAACTCTTGTATTGTTTTTTTCTAAAGCTGTGAAACATTACATGGAAAAATTGTTAGATACTACTATTGGTGGCCTTTGGGAGAGCCTGCTCCAAGCCACCTCCAGGGTATGCAGGGGAAACAAAGCAAAACAACAACAAAAAACAAATGAATGTAGCAGGGGCTAGACTTTTTTATCTGAGGTATAAATAAGTCAACACACACTCTCTGATGGAAACTTTCTTTTTTACTTTATCTTGAAAAATCTATCCCTGAAAATCTGTCTCCACACAGGTTTTTTTCAAGACAGGGTTTCTCAGTGTAGCTTTGGAGCCTGTTCTGGATCTTGCTGTGTAGACCAGGCTGGCCTTGAACTCACAGAGATCCACCTGGCTCTGCCTCCTGAGTGCTGGGATTAAAGGCATGCGCCACCACCGCCCGGCTATATTCTTTACATGCAGCTACATACTCTGTTTACAAGTGTACATACACCTCTCTCCTGCACAGCCATACATCTCTACACATAGTTAATCTCTTTTTTCATAGCGGGGAAATCTCTCTACTCTGCTACATTCCTTCACACACTACTTACGACATCACTCACTCTTTACTCACTCACTTTCCACTCACTTACTCTCTACACACATCTGCCCTACATACATCTCTCTTTTCACAGTTACAGCTCTGTTCTACATCTCTTTTTATATTGCTACACAAGTTCTCTTCTACATAGCTATTCATCTTCTACACAAGTCTGTCTGCACACATGCCTTCTACACACAGCTGTACACACTCTTTATACAGCAGCTCTCTCTACATAGCTCTTTTTACACACACTCCTTCAACAACCAAAGTCTGGACGGTTATGAGTTACATAATCCAGGTCCGACCCATTCATAAGTCACACAGTTTCTATCAGACTAGGGAGGTTGCACTGACCAGGTATGGTGAGTAAAGCAGGCATGTAGCTCTGAGTGGTTAGGGTTTCCAGACAGTGACATTGAAAGTCAGGAGTTAAATAATAAACAGTTGGCTGAACCTTGAGGTTAGGAGTACGTGCAAAAAGCCAACTGCTTCAGGGATTTTATGTCTTGATGTTATTCTGACTTTGGTTCAGCAAATAGACACCTGGCAACTTGCCCTTGTGCAGCTCATCTCCAGGGGCAACTAGTCTATTTTGGATTTGAAAAAAAGCTGACTTTGTAATTGAGAATATTGTCATTTTGCTATGTCAGTCTGAGTAATGAAAGATATCCTAGTATTATTTTTATTCATCAGAATTACACAGCTTAAACAGAATTATCTTCCTGACCATCCGCAGCTGGATGTGTGCTCAGTAGATGAAACTTACTCACGAGATAAACACACAAGCAGTGGGCAAAATACCTGTAGCTGGGCTTGTTTTGTTTTGTTTTGTTTTGTTTTTGCGGGGTGTGTGTGTGTGTGTGTGTGTGTGTGTGTGTGTGTGTGGTACATCAGAAAAGTTACAGACAACCAGTTTTCAGAGTCTGTGGTCCTGTAAGCCTTGCTTAACAAGATTCCTCCATCAGAGGGTTATTCATCTGGTGCTTTGACACCGGAACTCTCAGTTACTATCTGCTGAATATTTCCACAGCCTCCAGCATACTATGTTAATGCTGTAAATTAATTTTGGCAGTATAGCTATCTTCACAGTATTCTGCCCATCCAGGAGCATGGCATGTGTTTCTGTTGTCTAATGTCTTCTGGAATTTTCTTGTACATTGTCTCAAAGTTTTGTAGAGGTTTTTCACTTCTTTAGCTTAATCCATTCCTAGAAACTTAATTTTGAGGAGTTATTTTGAATGGAATATTTTTCGTAATTCTGAAGTAGAATTTTGGTATAAATGAAGGCCAGTTAGAGTTATACAGTAAGACTCTGTCTCAAAACAAAATAGAGACAAAAACACAAAAAGAACAAAATCAAACCAGAATCATGTCTACAATAGGTATAATTTGATTTCTTCCCTTCCTATATTTATACCTTTTAAGTCTTTTTCTTGTTTTAGCTAAGACTTTGGGCTTTATTGTGGAATAAGAAAGAGGAAGATGTATTTATTCTTCTTCCTTTATTTTATTTTATTTATTTTGGTTTTTCAAGCCATGGTTTCTCTGTGTAGTTTTGGTGGCTGTTCTGGAACTCACTCTGTAGCCCAGGCTGGCCTCGAACTCAGAGATCCGTCTGGCTCTGCCTCCTGAGTGCTGGGATTAAAGACATGCACCACCACCGCCCGGCTCATTCTTCATTTTTGAGGAAATGCTCATCTCCATTTAATACAGTGTTGGCTATAGGTTTATTGTATGTAGCCTTTATTAAAGTCTTAAGAACTTTTATCATGTAGGGATGTTGAACTTTGCCAAATGTTTTTTCTAAGTCAGTTGAAATAATTGTGTGGTTTCTGTCATTGAGTTCACTTATAATCTTATTAATGTGTTCTTATATTTTGTTTGCAAGTATTTTAATTAAGAATTTTTGCCGCTGTGTTCATCAGGGAAATTGGTCTATAATGTGTTTGTTTTTGTTCTGTGTTTGTTTTGGGTAGGGTCTTTACCTGGACTTTGGTGTCAGGATAATACTGGCTTCATAGAATGAATTTGGTAGTGCTCTCATCAAAACAATTATCCACCATGACCTAGTAAGTTTCATCTCAGGGATGCAAGGATGGTTCAACATATGAAAATCTGTCAATGTAATACACCATATAGACAAACTGACAGAAAAAACAACAACACATGATCATCTTACTAGATGCTGAAAAAGCCTGTGACAAAATCCAACACCCCTTCATGATAAAGGTCTTAGATCAGGAATACAAGGAACATTCCTAAACATAATAAAGGCAATTTATAGCAAGCTGACATCCAACATTAAATTAAACGGAGAGAAACTCAAAGCGATTCCACTAAAATCAGGAACAAGACAAGGCTGTCCACTTTCTCCACATTTATTCAGTATAGTCCTTGAAGTTCTAGCTAGAGCAATAAGACAACAAAAGGAGATTAAAGGGATACAAATTAGAAAGGAAGAAGTCAAACTTTCACTATTTGTAGATGATATGATAGTATACATTAGTGACCCCAAAAATTCTCCCAGGGAACTCCTTACAGCTAATAAACTCCTTCAATAAAGTGGCAGGATACAAGATCAACTCAAAAAATCAGTAGCCCTCCTATACACAAACTCTGGAAGGGCTGAGAAAGTCGGAGGAACATCACCTTTTACAATAGCCACAAATAATATAAAATACCTTGGGATAACACTAACTAAACAAGCGAGGAACCTGTTTGATAAAAACTTTAAATCTCTAAAGAAAGAAATTGAAGAATTTGGTAGTGTTCTTTTCTGTTTTATGGAACAAGTAAAGAACTGGCCTTCCTTGAAGGTTTGATAGGAATCAGCTGGGAATTTTTCTGGTCCTGGGTTTTTATTTTTAGAGATGCTTTTAGTAACAGTTTCATTCTGATTGCTCATAATGGGTCTGTTATTTATATCTTTAGGGTTTAATTTTGGTTAATGATATTCATTTAGAAATTCCTTTTCTGGGTTATCTAGCTTTTCAGATACCAGTTATGAAAGAGGCTATAAAACTAATTGTTTGTTTATCGAGTTCTAATTTTGTCATGGGTTTTTGGTGGTGGATGAGCAAATAATATAATCAGTAGAGAAAGTATAAAATCCACCATGAAGCTTCACAGCTTCATAATGGCTGTTCTGATTCTATACACCAGGATGTTAATTTTGGTGTATGATGTTTATTTTATTTTCAAAGTTTTTAATAATAAAAATTTATAAAATAAAAACAGTATTTGTGACAAAATTGTTTTTAGAAAGTTCCATGCACTCTTCTGCTTTTTTGTAGTGTAAGGACAGAATGTTAGTCCCCACTAGTTCTTCAACCTTCTGCCATGGAAGGATGTAGTAAGACGGTCCCTTGTACTTTGACTATAGACTTTCTAGCCTCCAGAACTGTGGGAACTATATCTCTGCCCTTCTTTTCTTTTCTTTTTTTACATAAAAGACACTTTCAGTTGTGTTTTGTTTGTTGCTACATTTAATTTGCAATACATGGTTTTGTTTTAGTTTTCATTTATTTCATTACTTGTGATGAAATTTCCTATTTATTTTTATTTCATGTGCTTTTGTTTGCTTTTTTTTTTTTTTTTTTTTTTGAAACAGGGTTTCTTTGTATAGTTTTGGTGGCTGTCCTGGATCTTGCTCTATAGACCAGGCTGGCTTCGAACTCACAGAGATCTGCCTGGCTCTGCCTCCCGAGTGCTGGGATTAAAGGTGAACCACCACCCAGAATTTTTTTCTTCTATTTGGGTTAATTTGCTTGGATATTAATTAAAACTACCAGTAATTAGAGGTGAAAAGGATTACCTTTCATTTTCTGTTTCTTTATAAATACTTGCCTCTATTTCTGGAATAGAGTCTGTTCAGTTGTACAGTGATGGATTCTTGAACTCTCACCACCATTTTAATGATTTTTAACTTTATAATTTTAGTTGGGAGTTCTAGGAAACTAGCCCCAAAGACTTAGAATGGAATTAGTCAACATCAGAGGTTTACAACATAGTTTCCCTCCCGTTTTTGTTCTTTTTGGTGGAGATAGTATCTTAGAATGTTGCCTTGGCTAGCCTATAATTCTCTGTATAGACCAGGCTGGCTTTGAACTCAGAAGAGATCCACCTGCTTCTGTCTCCCAGGTGCTGGGATTATTAAAGGTGTGTGCTACCATACTTGGCCCTGAATTGTAGTTTTTTAAAGATGTATTCATAAGTTTGGTGTGTGTGACAACCAGTAGAAGGTATCAGATCCCCTAAAACTGGAGTTGAATATAGTTGTGAACCACCATGTGGGTGCTGGGAATTGAACCTGGGTCCTTTGGAAGAGCAACAAGTACTCTTAACCACTGAACTACCATCTGTGCAGCCCATTTTATAGTTTTTAATACTAACTTCATTGTAGATGTGTACTAAAGGTTTTGTTCTGTTTTGTTTTTGAGAACAGAGTATGACTGTAACAATCAAGCTGTGCTCAAATTCACGATCTTCCCATGTTTGCCTCCCAAGTTCTTGAGTATGGGTGTATACCATCATATGTCACAGTGTTGTGAATGTATACAGTGAAACCAGATAGACTAGCATTAAGTATTTTTTAATGAATTAGTACTTTGGCTCAAATGGTAATGGCCCTTGCCACCAAGCCTGATGGCCTGAGTTTGATTACTAGGACACATGAAGCAAGGAAAGAACCAGCTCCTGCAAATTTTTCTCTAACCTCCATGTGTACTGTGGCATGTACAAGCCCACACACATATATGCTTTCCATGAATAAATACAATTTAAAAACACAGTGTAGCCGGGCAGTGGTGGCACATGCCTGTAATCCCAGCACTCAGGAGGCAGAGGCAGGTGGATCACTGAGTTTGAGGCCAGCTTGGTCTACAGAGTTAGTCCAGGACAGGCTCCAAAGCTACAGAGAAACCCTGTCTCGAAAAAACGGGGGGGGGGGGGGGGGGTGGTATATAAAGTTATTTTTTTTTAATTCCAGAGTTCTTTTTTCCTCCTACATTTGTAGTAAAATAAGTTTATTTTAACTGTTTGTTTTTTGAGACAGGGTTTCTCTGTGTTTGTTTTACGAGACAAAAATGTTCGTTGCATTAAAGATTTATTTACTTATAACCCTTGGGAGGTGGACATAGGAAGATCCAGGATTTCAAGCTCATCTTCTAGTATACATTGAGGCCAGCCTGTGCTACATAGACCTTGCCTCAACAAACAAAATCCAACAATAATCCAAAACAAAATGATACTTGGAACTATGCCATAAATAAAATTTAAAAACCTCTTTTTCCCCCCCTTTCAGGTAATTTTGAATTGCTCAGCTCTTCAGAGTTTATTACATTTGCTGAGTAGCCCAAAGGAATCTATCAAAAAGGAAGCATGTTGGACAATATCTAATATTACAGCTGGAAATAGGGCACAGATCCAGGTAATGCCATAGTACCTGCTTTTTTATTCCTGTATGTAAGCTACATTTTCAAAAGATGTGTGTCTGTTTAACTGTATGTATGTCCTGTGCATGCAGTACCTACCCTTGGATCTCCTGGAACTGGAGTTAAGGGCAGTTGTAAGCCATCTATGGGTGCTGGGAAGTGAACCTAGATCCTCTGAAAGAGCAGGAAACAGCTGAGCCATCTCTCCAGCCTCTCTTCTACCCTTTTCCTGATGGGTGAAGTTGTTTCAGTTTAAGACTTTAAAATACAGTCCTCCTCATTCTCTAAACCACCAGCTTCCACTGTCACTGTTTCAGTCGCAATTGTCTTTGTTCTTCCGAGCTGAGGACCGAACCCAGGGCCTTGCGCTTGCTAGGCAAGCGCTCTACCACTGAGCTAAGTCCCCAACCCCAATTTTCTTTCTTGTAATGTTAGGTTTTTGGTTTTTTTTGTTTTTTTAAAGATTTATTTATTCATTATGTATAGATGTTCTGCCTGCATGTCTGCCTGTAGGCCAGAAGAGGGCGCCAGATCTCATTACAGATGGTTGTGAGCCATCATGTGGTTGCTGGGAATTGAACTCAGGACCTCTGGAAGAGCAGTCAGTGCTCTTAACCACTAAGCCATCTCTCCAGCCCCGTAATGTTAGTTTTTTGATGCTTAGACCATGCATTTTTCTCTTTACCTTTAAAGTTTGATGATTTTATCAGAGATCAAAAAAAAGTCTTTGGGTTTTCAAAATGTTTTGATGGACTGTATGCTAAATAGGTTGGCTTTACTTCTATATTTTCCAGTGACGTCATGTGTTAGATTGTGTAAGTTTTTCATGGACTATTGAAGGCCTTTTGTTGTTGCTTGAGATAGGGTCTTATTTTGTAACCCCAGCTGGACTGGAACTTACTGTTTAGACCAACCAGGCTGTCCTTAGAACTGACAGAGATCTGTCCTTTTTTACTTCCCGAGTGCCAGGATTAAATATGTATTCCACCAGGGAGGGTCTATTTTTTTTTAAAATACCCTTTTGCAGAATTACTCTTTTTTTTAAATTTTTTTTTTTTATAGTGGAAATTATACTAACCTATGTTAAGTTTCTGGGCCAGTTTTAATTAAGCATAAAAGTATCTAAGGAAAGCTAGTGATAATATGTAAATGGAATGTAAAAATATGCCATTAATAAGAAACACTGGGTTTTTTGAGACAGGGTCTTAGTGTGTAGCCTGGCTGGCCTGAAGCTCACTATGTAGATTAGGTTAGCATCAGATTCACAGAGCTCTGTCTGCCTCTCCCTCTCAAGTATTGTGATTAAAGGCATGCATCATTTCCTGGCCCAGGCTATCAAATATATTTCACCTTTATTTATTTATTGTATGTCTGTGTGTGTCATATTCAAGTAGGCACATGCTGTGACTTTGATTTTGAGCTTGCCACCACATCTGACATTTCCAGTGGCTTCTAGGAATCATAACTCTTTGCCTATCTTGTGTGGCAAAAGTTTTTTCCACTTAAGACCACAGACACCATAAGAGTACTATCCATGGTACTAAGTATAAGCCTCTAGATGAAATAACAGGGTTTGTGGGATGGCTTATCAGGTGAGAACATTTGCTGTGTGAACCAAAAGACCTGGATTTGATCCTCAGAACCCATGGTAGAAAGAGAAAACCAATGCTGTGTCTATGCATTCACACATACACAATAATAATGAATAAAAATTTAAAAATGGAAATAGGAAAAACAAACATCATTTGTCAAGTACAAAAGTTATGTTTTTAATCCCAGCATTTGGGAGACAGGCAGATGGAACGCTGAGGGCCAGCCTGGTCTACATAGCAAGTTCCAGGCTAATCAGAGCTAATTAGGGAGACCTGGTCTCAAAAACCAACTGAAACAAAGGAAGTTACAATGACCGTTAGTAATGTTTCTAAAGTAGTGTAACTTCCTTGTCCTTTTAACTTCTTCAATTTCAGACTGTGATAGATGCTAACATGTTCCCAGCTCTCATTAGTATATTGCAAACTGCTGAGTTCCGGACAAGGAAAGAAGCTGCTTGGGCCATCACAAATGCAACTTCTGGAGGATCAGCTGAGCAGATCAAGTAAGTGCTATCTAGGTAGTGTCTTGCAAATTGTTTAACCTCCTCCCCCCAGCACCCCCTCCCCAATATATAACCTAAAAAAATAGATTGATAATCTTGATCACTAAGAATTGAACTTCTTGACTATGAACAATTAAGTCTCCCTTTGGGAAAGTGTTTTCAGTGTTCTAATTAGACTCAAAAGTACATTTATTCTTTTTAAGTTTTATTTTAAAAAATATTCTAATTCATCTATGTAAGAGTGTGGCTATGTGTGTTAATGCAAGTGCCTGGAAGGCTAGACAAATGAGATCCGAGAAGTGGAGTTAGAGGTAGTTGTGACCTGCCTGACATGGGTGATGGGGATAAACTCAGGTCTTCTGTAAGAGTAGCAGGTGCTCTTAACTTCAGAGCCATTTCTGCAGTGGCTACATTGAATTTTTACAACTTGTCTTCCTCTCTCCCTTTCAGTTTTTAAAAAAGTTTTGTGTGTGTGTGTGTGTGTGTGTGTCTGTCTGTCTGTCTCTCTCCGCCTCTGCCTCATGTTTATAGGTGTTCATGGAGGCCAAAAGAAGCCTTCGTATTCCCAAGAGCTGGGGTTACAGGCCGTTACGAACTGCCTGATGTGGGTGTTGGAATAGAGAACTGGGACCCTCTGTAAGAGCAGCATCATTCTTAACTGCTGAGCCATCTCTGTAGCCTCTCATGTTCAGTTTTTTGTCTTGTTTTGTTTCTTTCCTTTTTTAAGACAGAGTTTTTCTCTCTAACCCTGGCTGTTCTGGAATAGCTCTGTAGATCAAGGTGGTCTAGAACTCAAGGATCTGCCTTTCTTTGCCTCTAAAGTATTGGGATTCAATGTATACCCCAACAGATTTATACTGCTTTCTAATGCTACCATAGTGATACTATGTTTATTACTGGAATATAAAGATTAAATTTGTGTATTAGCTTTCTATTATGCCTTTTATTATAGACTCTCTTTACTATCCAGGCTGGTTTGGGCCAGCTTTTGTTTTTTGTCATGGACATACACACACACACACACACACACACACACACACACACACACACAAAACAATGAAATAGAGTTTGCTTCCATACCTGTCTATGTTTTAATTTCTTTTAAAAAATATTGTTTGGGATTACTTGTAATGTGCAATAGTAGTAGTTAGAAATACCCCTTCCTTAATCTTTATCTTTCTTCTTAAGTGTGATGTTAGCTGAATAGTTCTTATTAAGGCTCTTTATTGAATTACCTCTATCCTTGGTTTGCTGTGAAGTGTTTTTTTGTTTTTGTTTTTGTTTTTAATTAATAATCAAGAATGGATTTTGAAAAAAAAGAAAAATGGATTTTGATTTTCTTTTTGGTTTTTCGAGACAGGGTTTCTTTGTGTAGTTTTGGTCCCTGTACTGGATCTCGCTCTGTAGCCCAGGCTGGACTTGAACTCACAGAGATCCACCTGGCTCTGCCTCCTGAGTGCTGAGATTAAAGGCGTGTGCCACCACCACCAGTGGTTATGATTTTCTTAATCTTCATGTCATCAGCAGTGATTTCTCACTTTACTGCTTGATGTTAGTAATTTTAAGTGTTCTCTGTCACTTCTAGAGATTTTTCTATGTGTTTTAAGTTTAAAGTAGTGTAGATAGAAGATAATGGCTAGTACCCAGTTCCACGAACACAAGTTTCAGCTGCATCAGTTATGTCTTTTCCATATAATATACCACTTGAGAGAATCAAATGACAGGGAGTGCATGAATAACTGGTATGATTAGGACACAGTAGTCTATCTCATCCATTACACTTCATCTGCTGTAATAAAAAGAAAATAGCAGCTGTAGAATCCTTCCATGTGTTGCATTCTTAGTTCACACAATTTGTATTTGAGAAGTGTGACATATAGAAATAATGATGACATCATCTCATCAAAACTGTAAGTCCTATTTGGGGTGAGGAAGATGGCTTAGTGGTTAAAGCCCTTGTTCTGCACCAAGTAAGTGCTACATAAGTCTGGTGGTCCAGCTGCGGTTTCAGCCTTAGAAGGTAGAGATCATCCCCTGGGCGTGCTTGCTAGTGAGACTTGCCACATCAGTAAGCTCTTGTGTGTTGAGTTGAGGCACCTGCTTTGATGAATAATGTGGAAGAATCATCAAGCATATTCCTAACATCAGCTTTGTGCCTCCACCTTCACTGGACACATGTATGTCCCCATCCCATCTGTGTACCCATATACATGTAAAACATGCATCTTGGAATACCTCTCATGTGAAAAATGGAGGGAAAAAAAAGCTGGGCAGTGGTGGTGCATGCCTTTACAGATCTCTGAGTTTTGAGGCCACCTGGTTGGAGGGTTCAAGGACAGCTAAGACTACCCAGAGAAATCCTGCCTCAAAAAAGCCAAAAGAAAAAAGGAAAAACAAAACATTACTATTTTGATGAGTCACTCATACAAGTGGGAAGAATTCTTGTTTCTTTTCCAGTACAAAAATTACGAAGATGGATAGGAGGATGTTACTAGATAACGCAATTTGTTGTGTTTTTGTTGTTGTGATGGTTTGGTTTTTTTTTTTGTTGTTGTTGTTGTTTGTTTTGTACTTTACTTGGTATTCTTTAGTTGGAGCTGGCAAAATGGCTGAACAGGTAAAGGCATTTGCTGCCATGACTGATGACTGAGTTCTCGGCACTTAACTTTGTGCAATAGAGAGCCAGCTCTCACAGACTTTGTGTTCAACTTTCAGAACATGGCACACATACCTCCAATCAATCAGTCAAGGAAATAAAATGGTTACTATTTTTAGGCGCTGTGTAGCCTTGGCTGGCTTAGAACTCCATATGTAGACCAGTGTGGCCTCCAGCTCACAGATTGACCTGCCTCAGCCTCCTAAATTCTGAGATTAAAGACGTGTCACCACTCGTATTGTGCTAGTTAGTTTCTCTGTCAGCTTGACATAAGCTGGGTGAGAAAATGCTTCCATTGTGTTGGTCTGTAGGGAAGCCTGTGTAGCATTTTCTTGATGAATGATTGGTGAGGGAGGGTCTGGCCTCCTGGGGTCCTGGGAGGTAGTATAAGAAAAGTAGCTGCTTTAAAAAAATCCCACTCTGAGGGGCTAGGCTCTCCTTCAGCTTGGTATGCTAGACTTTGTTGACTACCATGGGAGGCCTTACCCACTCTGAGGAGTGGATGGGGGTAGAGTGGGAGGGAGGTGAGGAGGTGGGAGAAAGGGAGGGAGGGGGAACTGGGGTTGGTATGTAAAAAGAAAAAAAAATTATATATATATAAAAATCCCACTCTAAAAAACGGAAAAAAGAAAGGTAGCTAAACAACAGACCAGTTGCCCTTCTTGAGTTCCTGCCTTGGTTTCCTTCAGTAATGGACTGTAATTGGGATGTGTAAGCCAAATAAACTCTTTCCTCCCTAAAGTGTCATAGTTGACAGTTTCTTATTTTTATTTCTACAAGCTTGAAGATACCTCACAGCTTGATAGAAATGTTAACAGTTAAATGTTTTGTATGACTAAACTGTGCTTTTTTGTTGATTCAGGTACCTAGTAGAACTGGGTTGTATCAAGCCACTCTGTGATCTCCTCACTGTCATGGACTCAAAGATTGTACAGGTCGCCCTCAATGGTTTGGAGAACATCCTGAGGCTTGGAGAACAAGAAGCCAAAAGGAATGGCTCAGGCATTAACCCTTACTGTGCTTTGATTGAAGAAGCATATGGTGAGATGCTTTGATTGGAGCAGCTTCTGGCGTAGAGTTAGGAAGTAGACATAGTCATCTAAAGACATGAATATAGTCGGCACTGGTGATAAAGGGACAGTTAGAGGAATTTTTGCTAAGACATTACTTCATAATATTAGCGTTCAGGTGTAATAGTAGTTATTTCTGTGCGTCTGTGCCGTACAGGATATTAAGTGAGAATGTTTACATCAAAAAAGTCAACTTGAAAATGTAGTTACCTGAATTTACAAGAATGATTCTTTATTCTTCATTTTAGGTCTGGATAAAATAGAGTTCTTGCAGAGTCATGAAAACCAGGAGATCTATCAAAAGGCTTTTGATCTTATTGAGCATTACTTTGGGACCGAAGATGAGGACAGCAGCATTACACCCCAGGTTGACCTTAGCCAGCAGCAGTACATCTTCCAGCAGTGTGAGGCTCCTATGGAAGGGTTCCAGCTTTGAAGCAATCCTCTGCTTTCTTGTTCCTGTGTCAGACCAGGCTACCCAGTCAAGTCCTCTTGTGGAGCCCACAGTCCTCATGGAGCTAATTTCTCAAATGTTTTCCATAATACTGTTTGCGCTCATTTGCTTGCCTTGCGCACCTGCTCTCTTACACACATCTGGAAAACCTCTGGCTCTCTGTGGTGGAATACCCTTTTATTACAGGGGTAACCAGAACGGCCCACTCTCTTATGGAAAAATCCCTAAGCTTTGGAGATCCGCACTTATATTAGAGTCATGGGAATATATACACATATTAATGTGGCTCCCTTTTTTGTGGGGGAAATAAGAGGACTCTTCCTCATTCCGTATAGTGGGGAAAATGACATTAAAAGATAAAACTAAAACCTTTATCTTGAATTTTACACAACTGCTTGGACAAGGGAGACACTTAGACTTGTGTGTACATCAGAGTACTCTTCTCGAGTTCTTCCACAGTGAACCAACCCTTGGAGTACCGGGTGGCTTTTTTTAGCCAAATTTGCATTAATCCTTATTGAAATGGGATGGTTTTCTTTCCTCTAATGGAGTCATTCTTCAGATATTAAAGTTAAACCATCCACTCCCTCACCTTCAGCCTTCAGTGAATGTGCTTCTAGTTGTCAGGAATGCTGAAGAATTAACACTTTGACTTTGAAATGTGATACTGGCTTGGCAGATTCCCTTAAAGTAGAAAGAGGAGCACAGATTCATGTGTATGGCTTCGGCTTCTCTTCAGTTTATGTCCTAGGATTTGGAAGTAGTTGAGTTTTAACACTGGTATGAAGATAAGAGTCCTTAGTAAAATCATGTTCTAAAATTCAGTTAAAGAGTCAGAAGAACACAGAACCCATCACTTTTTCTAAACCAGTGTGACTAGAGGCTGTGTTTCTGCATACAAAAGATACTCAGGCTTTGTGGTCCTGATCAAGGTCCTGGTAGATTGGAGTTCACCCTAGGTGCTTTTCCTCTTTGTGACTGGCAGATAACACGTATTTAAATGTTACTTAGGGATTTTTTTCCTTAGTCAAGTGCAGCTCGATTCTAATGTATTCATGCTGCATACATGATCCTGCAGTGCAGCATCCTTATCTTTAAAAGCATAACAGTCTCTTCAATATGACCTCCAGACTAAAAGGGCAGTGATCTTTTTCTAATAACCTCAGTGTGTTCCCTGGTTTTATTTCATCTCCTACTAATACCCTACCTCCCCAAGTAAAAACAGTGCCCACCTCCTGCTTATTTAATGATGACTGTAATGTACTTGCAAATGGCGCTTCCAGTACTGTGTTCACTGATCCACATTTATACTTGGACTAGAAGGGGGAAAAACAACAAAAAAGTTTAATTGCCAAGAGAACTGCAAATGAGTTCAATGTGACTTCTCGGTGCTAGTTGGCCGTCTTGGCTCAATGTTGGGACACACTATCAGAGAAGAGCTTTTCTTGATAATTTTCTGTTGAAAATGAATTCTGAAGGAAAAGTTGCTCACGTCTGTTTCAGAGCATACCTTTTAAATCTCTTTAGGCTACTCTTCTAGAATTCATTGTAACCCCAAAGTATAAAAACTATCTGGGAGTTGTCCTGACAAGCTATTGCACATCTCTGGTGAATCCTGCTGAATGTAAGGGATATTCAGAACTTTCATACCTCATCATGATGTTATTTAAACAGCCAACTTACATGACCCAATTTACTTTGAAAAATTAATTTCATTCAAACTAGGAAGTTGCAGAGACAAAGGACATTTATCAGCTAAGAGTACGATGCATTCTTGCCCTAGTCTTTAATTGTGTCTGTGCTCTGGGATGGATACCGTCTGATGTCTTGTATTGATGAAGCAGGCACTACAAAACTAGTCAACTCCCATCTGTCCTGTTGTTTTCTAGTGCTGCTTTGTGCTGAGAGAACATGTTAGTTTACTGAACTTGACCTGTACAAGACTGATTTCTTTGTAATTTTAGGGATAAATTAGGTGGTTAATTTAAAGATGAACTTTCAATGTTGCCTTTATATCACATTAAAATATCACTTCTTTCAGAAGGGTAATAGAAGCACTGATTCATAGTAAAAAATCTTGTTTTTAGCTTTGAC
Source organism: Onychomys torridus (assembly GCF_903995425.1). Lineage (NCBI taxonomy): Eukaryota > Metazoa > Chordata > Mammalia > Rodentia > Cricetidae > Onychomys > Onychomys torridus. Next base: position 16,491,499 of record NC_050454.1, read on the forward strand.
TTTTTTGTGGCTTTTTTTTTTTTTAATTGTACATTACTGGTAACGTTATTTCTGTAGAATGTTTTAAATTATGTACCTTCTATTGGATAGTTAAAACCTTTGCATCTTATGAACGAGTTTGAATGAAAAGAAATACAAAGCACACAGAGTTGTCACCCCACCTTACCAAGAATATACAGCTGGAACTTTTGTAGCAATTTTCGGGTTACCCAGTGACGTCAGATCCATTAACTAGTGCAATCTGTTTTATCTAAAACAGAAACTTTATCTTAAGCTTGACCCTAGAAGTTCATGAACCTTAAATATTCTGAACTTTGTTTTTTATAGTAAAATGATTAAATGTAAAGAGGAGTTGGCTAAAGTTAAACCCCAGCAAATTCAGATGTTCTGGAACTGAGTACTTTTTTGTTTTTTAATATAAGTGGAACTTTAGGGTACTTGTAAGTCCTATTTTTAGTCCTTCACCTGGCAAAATCTATTGATTTAGTTTAATCTTTTGAATATTTTTATCAGAAAGGTGTTACTTACTACAAAAGCATGTTAGTATTTATAACACAAGAAAACTCTTATGGTTTTTAGATAGTGATCAGGGCAAAGTGGCTTTGTTTTCTTTACCTTTCCCTGTCTTCCTTCAGACTTTTCAAGTATGTATTTTATACTGAGAACTTTGGTTTAAAAACGATGCATTCTGAGAATTTGAGATGTAGGTATTTGGAACCTGAAGGACCAACAGGTAGATATGATCGAATGGAGAAATAACCCAGAAAGTACAGACACTGGCTAGAAAGAGAAAGACTAGGAGACATGGTTCTCTGTGGCACACTTGGTTCTTGTCACCAGTCGGCCATTTCCTTGCTGCCCTCCTCCTCCGCAGTCCCCTGCTGGGCACTGGCCCGAGGGTTGTTTCTCAGTACCAGACAAAGCTATGGACTCGGGTGGTTTCAGCCTTACTGTCCATAATAAATACGAATTATTCCAGTTGCTGCTGATTATGCCTAAGAAAACATATGTAAGTATCATTTGTCAACCAAACTCTGTTGTACATGACTACCTACCGGCAACTTTGATTTCTGTAGTGCTAAATAAACATTTCAGCTGTCTGACCCCCAGATGTGGGGCTGCATTGTAAAACAGGTTCTTTGGGATTTATTTTATCTCTGATTAATTTTGTGAAAATTGTCACACCAACAAGCAAGCTATCTTAGCTGTATGTAGAGGCTAAAGAAAGCTTTTTACTTAAGTTGTCAATTCCTTTTAGTAATGTACAATAAGAAAAAGGGGGCTTGGGGATTTAGCTCAGTGGTAGAGTGCTTGACTAGCAAGTGCAAGGCCCTGGGTTTGGTCCTCAGCTCTGAAAAAAAGAAAAGGAAGAAAGAAAAAGGAGTTGCTTTCTGAGAAAGGGTATTGCCTCTTTTCAGGATACATGGACATAACTGTGTGCTACCTCCTACATTTGAAAATGTGCTCATGTGCAGTTTCATTTTGACATCTCAAATTAGTAGGACCATTTCCTTCTGTTTGAAGTAAACAGATTGTCTATCTGCATGGTTGGGAAATATTTTGGGTTACCTTTTCCCATCATCCAAAATTAGTTAAAAGTAATTGGAGATGAGATGTGACTAAGTGTAATATGTTGACTATAATATTTATAATAGGATGCTCTATAATATTCTTTATTGTTAGGAAATGACAGGTTATAAGAATGAGTACTAAGACATTAGGATAATGTTTAATAAAGTAGATATTTAACTTTTTTGGTTTTGTTTTTGTTTTTTTCGAGACAGGGTTTCTTTGTGCAACAGTCCTAGAATTCACTTTGTAGACCTGGCTGGCCTTGCACTCAGAGATCCACCTGCCTCTGCCTCCCAAGTGCTGGGATTAAAGGCCTGTGTCTCTACCTGGCTGATATTTAACATTTTTAAAATAATAAATTGCTAGAGCTGGAGAAATGGCTCTTTTGTTAAATCTTCTGTACGAGAGGTACTTCTCTTAAAAAGGACAGTAGTTTGAATCCGGAGCCGTCTTCTGGTCCACATGTGATGTACATGCATACCTGTGAGCAAACACTCAACACAGTTAAAAACCAATCTTGGCTGGGTGGCGGCGTTGCACACCTTTAATCCCATCACTTGGGTGGCAGAAGCAGATGGATCTCTTGAGTTTGAGGGTAGCGTGATCTACAGAGCAAGTTCCAGGACAGCCAAGGCTACAAAGAGAAACCCTGTCTTGAAAAACAAACAAACAAAAAACCTTTAAAAATTTTCAGAGTGTCAAATTACTGTTAGACATAAGATCACCTGGATGCTTGAAGTAAGAAAGAATTAAGGAATATTAGTGGTGTAAAAATTCTATTTTCAGCTAAGAGTAGTCAGAAATGTCTGTTTTCCTTTGGGTCAAATAAAAGCAAGTCATGTTATTTAGTGTCTATTGTCTGCCAGGTAATTGGCTAAGGGCTTTCCCTTTATTAGTCCTCTAGTTGCTATTTAAGATGGATAATTATCAGGTTGGGGATTTAGCTCAGTGGTAGAGCGCAAAGGCCCTGGGTTCAATCCTCAGCTAAAAAAAAAAAAAAAAAGATGTATAGTTATCAATGTGTGGCAAGATCAAGACTTGTCAATGTATATGGCAAGATCAAGACTTAATGCATTACTTTGCTCCATTGTCATAATTCTTAGATAGTGACTGTCCAAAGGAGAACTTTGCGAGTTCTGTTCTTCGTGGTCATGCAACATTTCTGTGCTCAAGAAGGAAGTCCTGTGCTAGATTTTAATAGTCATTGGTGGGCAATCCTTCTGTATTGGACCATTCTTCCCAACTGTTCTTCATCGGCAATACTTTTAAATGGCTCTGTCTCATAATTCATTATTGCTGTTAATTTGCATATTCAGATAGATGAATTAACTCCCCTTTCAAACCAAGCATCTTTCACCTTCTGTAGTACTAAAATTATATATAACCAGACAAGTCTAATAGGTTTAAAAGAAATTCAAATGGTTGTTTGTCAATTTAGTAACATAATGGCTAAACTCGTAGAACATCTTTTGTTCAAGTGAAAATATAGAAGGTCCTGACAGGGAAAAGTTGGGGGTTGCAGAATAATTACTCTTATAGTCAGCACCATGGGTTGTAAAGTTAAAAGTATATTTTCCTGTAGACATCTCCCTTTATTTCACTTGTTGGACATTTCCTACCTCAAGATGTTTTGGCCATCATGTGCCCTTTCTCAAAAGTGTTCTACACTTGATTTGGAATGGCTATTGATTCTTTGTATTTAAATGCACTCTGCCAGGCCATGGATGAATACTTTGCACATAGTAAATTTTCAATAAACAATGAATGAGGAATATACATCTGTGATAGTACTGGGTGCTTGATTACAAAAGAAAATTCAGAGGAATTCTTTTACGCAGGCGGCTGAAATCAGAACTGCTAACTTAAAACAATTGTTTCAATGTATACTGTCTTCTTTGAGGTTACATAAGAGGCTCTGAAGTTTATAAAAAGAAACATTGCCAAAGCAGAAGTCTGTGACATCAAAAAAGAGAAAGAAAAGCTGTGGGGCTTATTTTGTAGGCTAATACACACCCTAGTGTGTTTGATATAGCAGATAACATATTATCAGTCTATTCTGGCATATTTTAAAGTTTTAAAAGTTTTGTTGGGCTGAAGAGATGGCTCAGTGGTTAACAGTACTAGCTGCTCTTCCAGAGGACCTGCATTCAATTCCCAGCACCCACATGGCAGCTCACAATTCTTTAACTCCAATTCTAGGGGGCCTGATACCTTCCTACCAGTGTACATAAAATGAAGTTAAATAATTTTTTAAAGTTTTGTTAATGTATCCAACTGATATGTGAGTAGGTGGAGAGCTGAGATTTCCCATTTTCATATACTGTGTGTATTGCAGGAGAATGTTTTCTTTATTCCTCCACTCTTATGTGACAAATGAACAAGAAGTATATTTCTTTAGTTTGTTTGCACTTTCCTTTTGAGATTTGCTGGTCAGGCATTTTTGTGAATATTTAATCAAAATAGCTTCAGTTCATGCTAGCTGTTGTTTATCTACAGTACACAATTTCTGAGTGTACAGATTTACTAGAATATTGATTTTTGCCCATACCTAACCCACATTTGGGGGTATATGTGGGGCAGTACTTTTTAGATAGGGTCTCCTGAAGCCCAGGCTGCCTTTAAACTGCTTTATAGCTGAGGATAACCTTGAACTGGCCTTCCTGCTGGAATTATGGGCAGGCACCAGCTCCCCCACATTGGAAAAATTACAAACTCTACAGGCTCCTGTGTGGTTGCAGTGTTTTTGCAGAAAATAAAGTTGTGCTTTACATATTTTATCCACGTGCCCTTAGTCCAAGGAAGCAAGTGGAATGCAGAAGAGGAGTGTAATGGTCACTGCCTTATGAACCATCATCCAAGCTAGAGGTAAGGAGAAAATGAAGACCCAGACCAGTGGTGTACAAAATAGTGCAGCAATTGGGAGTGGCTTGGACCGCATGGATTTTACGAGGGTCCTGTGATTATGATGTATCATGGAAAGAGGTCACCAATGACTACTGAGTTGAAGATGATGCTTTTAAATTCATGGGTCAGTCGACACCCTAATTGTGCCATCTTCACCTTTAGAAAATGTCTGGTTTTAGCTAGTGTTGATGGCAAATGTCCTCTTTAGTATGAATAAGTTTTCCTGATTTGGTAGAGGTATAGGAATTGGGTTTGTAGTCTGAAGAGCTGCTTTAAAGAGGCCGGTTTAAACAGTTCACACAGAATGGAGGAATCTTCCCAAGGCCATGGTTAAGTCTGGCACATTTTCTATTTGGAAAGTACTGAAGAGCACAGACATCAGCCTTTGTGCTATAAATTGGAGACTTGGGGGCAATTTAGAGGAACTGTTTGATTTCTGCAGTGAACAAAACTTAAAATGTAGAGATCACCTGTCATTTGAGATGGGTAGTTTGCTATAAAAGGATAAGAATGACCCTTCCTAGGAATCAGGTCCCACTCTGATTGCTCCTACCTTCGGTTTACTATTCCCTGTTGGTGAACACTCCCCAGAGCCCACTCCTCTCAAAGAGCTAAGCAAACCCTAGTTATTTGTTAGGACAGCCTGTTAATATTTGAACATGAATAATGATTAGTAGTCTATTCCGAGCCTTTTCTTTCCATAAGTCCTTGATGCTATTTATAAACAAGGTGTCCTACACATCAAGAAGTGTTTTACTCTTCAAAGTAAAAGCCGTGTCTTAATCAAATCTGTGCACCTTTTATCCCTATTGCTCGTGACGAGTGTAGAGGGCTAAACATCCAGCACCACCATCCTCTCTTAGCTCTTAGGTTATACCTTTCTTTTCTTTTTGGCTTCCTAGTTACTAGAAGAACACATATTTACTTGAAATAAAGCCTAAATTTGTTATGCAGTGTCCTTTTTAATGAGTTAATAAAAATGGTAAGTTTTGATAATAAAGTTTCTGACCACCACCCTGTATCAGAAATCGCAGTAGTTCAGGCTTCAGATGGCTAAGCGGTTTTCTGTGGATCATGACCCCTATGGGGGTCAAACGACTCTTTAACAGGTGTTGCACATCATATATATATATATATATATGTTTTTTCGAGACAGGGTTTCTCTGTAGCTTTTGGAGCCTGTCCTGGACTAGATCTGTAGACCAGGCTGGTCTCGAACTCATAGAGATCCACCTGCCTCTGCCTCCTGAGTGCTGGGATTACAGGTGTGCACCACCAGCACCCAGCCAGATATTTTTTAAATTTATTTTTCTATTATCAGCTTGATACAGCGTAAATTCTTATCTTAATAGTGAAATGTTTCATTGAGGCTTGCTCAGTAATTGAGTAAAACTAAAAGTTATTATAAGCCACAATCATCCTAGGGTCCCCCTTGCTATATATATATATATATATATATATATATATATATATATATATATATATATATATATATATATATCCTCTATGGTTCTGTAGGTTGCAGTCTGATTGTTCTTTGCTTTCTATCTAGAATCCACTTATGAGTGAGTACATACCATGTTTGTCCTTCTGGGTTTGGGTTACCTCAGGATTTTTTCTAGTTCCATCCATTTGCCTGCAAATTTCATGCTGTCATTGTTTTTCTCCGCTGAGTAGTACTCCATTGTGTAGATGTACCACATTTTCTTCATCCATTCTTCAGTTGACGGGCATCTAGGTTGTTTCCAGGTTCTGGCTATTACAAATAGTGCTGCTATGAACATACATAGTTTAGCATGTATCTTTGTGGTATGATTGAGCATTCCTTGGGTATATGCCCAAGAGTGGTATGGCTGGGTCTTGAGGTAGTTCGATTCCCAATTTTCTGAGAAACCACCATACTGATTTACACAGTGGTTGTACAAGTTTGCATTCCCACCAACAGTGGAGGAGTGTTCCCTTTGCTCCGCATCCTCTCCAACATTGACTATCTTCAGTGTTTTTGATCATAGCCATTCTGATAGGTGTAAGGTGGTATCCCGGAGTCGTCTTGATTTGCATTTCTCTGATGATTAAGGATGTTGAGCATTTCTTTAAATGTCTTTCAGCCATTTGTGATTCTTGTTTTGTGAATTCTCTGTTTAGCTCTTTAGCCCATTTTTAAATTGTATTGTTGAGTATTTTGATGTCTAGTTCCTTGAGTTTTTTGTATATTGTGGAGATCAGTCCTCCGTCAGATGTAGGGCTGTTGAAGATCTTTTCCCATTCTGTAGGCTGCACATCAGATACTTACATTGATTCGTAACAGCAAATTTACAGTTATGAAGTGGCAATGAAATAATTGGTTGGGGGGGGGGGTCACCACAACATGAAGTATGTTAAGGAGTTGAGAACCACTGCACTGGCCATTCTTCAGAGGACCTGGATTGGATTCCCAGCACCCACATGCAGCTCACAACCATCTGACTCCAGTTTCAAGATAATTGGATGCTCTCTTCTGACAGTGCAGACATACATGCAGACAAAACCTTACACCTAAAAAAATGAGTCACTGTAACCCATGCTAACTGGAGAAAGGAAGTACTTTTGTTAGGTTTGGTGGCTCATCCCTGTTCATCCTAGCGATGACAATGCTGGGTTGAAATTGACAGGAGTTCAAGTCTGGGCTGCAGAAGGAGAATGGTGAAAGGCCTTTCACCATGCCTAGCAGTGATGAGGACAACTCACAAGGTGGCTTCTGCACCACCCCTATCCCATGCACAATATACACAATATAGAGGGAGTTCAGCGGGTAAGAACATTTGTTGCTATTCCAGAGGACTGAAGTTTCCCAGCACTGCCTACTAGTGGAGGTGCAAGCCTTTTAATCCCAGCACTTGAGAGACAGAGGCAGGTGGATTCCTGAGTTCAAGGCTGTCCTGGTCTACAGAGAGTTCCAGGATAGCCTGGGCTAGGTGCAAAAACCTTGTCTTGAAAAACCAAAGGGCAGAAGGAAGGTGGGAGATTCCCAGCACCTACGTTAGTTAAGAAATGAAAAAACCAAACTAAGGTAGTCAGGAGTGGTAGCAACTCTAATCCCAGTACTCTCAAAGCTGAGGCAAACAGGTTGCTTTAAATTCTAGGCTAATCTAGATTACAGTGAATCCTGCCTCAACACCTCGGTCTCTGCCCCCTCAAGAATCGGAATGATGTCCTCCACGCCTGTAGCCCTAACACTTGGGAAGTGGAGCAAGGGTTCCTTTCTAGGTTGTACAATGAGAGCGTATTACAAAGCACCAGTAAGAAATGATGCACCGAAACCAAAGGTTTTCGTAGTGCTAAAGAGGAGGGTAGTGGCAGGTAATTTTATTAAGACAGAGCTTCCCTTTTTTCATCTCAAGAACCTTACCTCATCAATTTTCTACAGAAGCGTAAACTATCCGGGCTAGAAACCAAAGGTTTGCTGATTTCTCCCATCATAATCTTGTTTTTTCGTTTGTTTTGGTTTTTCGAGAAAGAGCTTCACTGTATAGCCAGGAACTCATTGTGTAGAGTAGTAGGCTGGCCTGAACTCAGAGATCCATCTACCTCTGCCTCCCTAGTACTGGGATTAAAGGCGTGCGCTACCACCTACTGGCGGAGGTGGTGATGTGGATCTTAATGTTTCCTAAATGTCTATAAAAGAATTTTAATCTACTCGTTTTATGATCTGTGCATTCGATCTGCTCCAGTACCCTACCCACAGTAAGCAAACCTTGTAGCCGCCACATTCAGCATCGGAGGAGGGCGGGGGCAGAGACCGCCTAAGTGCACTGGCCTTCCTGCACTCTAGCCTATCACAGGGAAAAGCCCAGCTGAGCGTCAGCTTGCAGGGTCCTGGAGGACCGGAAGCAAACGCTGGCCTCCTTCAGCGCAGGCGCCGCCCAGCAGGTCCTATTGGTGGATGTGGACCTTCGCTGTGGCGGGTCCCCAGCTCTTGAGCCTCTCAAGTCCTGTTTAGTGTGGCTTCCTCAGTTGCTCACGGTTCTCAGGTATTTTGCATCTGGGGAGGGCGTGGAAGAGGACTTTCTTTGCAGCCCCCTAACCTCCGCAGGTCGGCCTAATCCTTTAACCTCACCCAGCAAGAGTACCGATGTCAGAACCCCTGTGATCTCGGATGCTACGGAAGAAAGCGAGAGGAGATTGGTCCAAACCTCGCTGCTGATTCTGTGCCGACCCTAAAGACGAGCCCATGTTACTACAGTCAAAACCGTGCGCCTTCGAAAGGCAGGTTTCAATTTCTGCAAGGTTCTAGGCCGGACGCCTGCGCAAACTGTAGAGCCCAAGCTATGGCGACCAGGCATCTCCCAGCAGAGGGAGCACAGTTGGCCCTCTCTGCTACCCAGCTCGAGGAAGAGCCTCAGAAACCCAACTATACTGTCAGACTTACTCTTGCAGGACACTCGGCGGCCGTATCATCAGTTAAATTTAGTCCTAATGGAGAATGGCTAGCAAGTTCTGCTGCTGATGCACTCATTATAATTTGGGGAGCATATGATGGGAAATGTAAGAAAACACTCCATGGTCATAATCTGGAAATATCAGATGTTGCCTGGTCTTCAGATTCTAGTCGTCTCGTTTCTGCCTCAGATGACAAGACTCTAAAGTTATGGGATGTAAGATCTGGAAAATGTTTGAAAACATTGAAGGGACACAGTGATTTCGTTTTCTGCTGTAATTTCAACCCACCATCCAACCTCATCGTTTCGGGATCTTTTGATGAGAGTGTGAAAATATGGGAGGTGGAAACAGGAAAGTGCCTCAAGACTTTGTCTGCCCATTCGGACCCTATTTCAGCCGTACATTTTAATTGCAACGGGTCCTTGATAGTATCGGGGAGCTATGATGGTCTTTGTAGGATCTGGGATGCTGCCTCAGGCCAGTGTTTAAAAACACTTGCTGATGAGGGTAACCCTCCTGTGTCCTTTGTAAAATTTTCTCCAAATGGTAAATATGTTCTCACTGCAACTTTGGACAATACTCTGAAATTATGGGATTACAGCAGAGGCAGATGCCTGAAGATGTACACTGGCCATAAGAATGAGAAATACTGCATATTTGCCAGTTTCTCTGTTACTGGTGGGAAGTGGATTGTGTCCGGCTCAGAGGACAACATGGTTTACATCTGGAACCTTCAGACTAAAGAGATTATACAGAAGTTGCAAGGTCACACAGATGTTGTGATCTCTGCGGCTTGTCACCCTACAGAAAACATCATTGCATCAGCAGCATTAGAAAATGACAGAACAATTAAACTGTGGACGAGTGACTGCTGAAGTCTCTGGCAATCGATAGTCAAGCTGAATTAGAAACAAAATAGAAAGGATGATTTCTCTGAAGCGTGGTTTTGTAGTTTCAAATTGTCTTTGATTGTATGAGTTTGAGACATTTTCATTTGTGAAATGAGACCACTATAAAAGCAAGTCTAGGACTTGCGGCTTCTGATTCTTAAATCTTGAGACCTGTTGGCAATCTCATGTGTCCATCCCTGGACAGCATCTCATTTTCTTTCCACAGCTTTCCCAGGCGGGGGTGGGTATTTGGAATATTTACAAGGTTGACAGAGCAGGATGACTCTGGGGAAGAGGGACTTGTAGTTTCTGGTTTGGGAAGTCATTAAGGACAGCAGCATGAATTTAGGGAGGAAATGAGGATTGGCAATGTCTTACATGCCACTTGAGTATTTTTGGTGTTATTCTACATGATGGGACATCAAAGTGCCAAATTAATCTGTCAAGTTGGGGACAATAAGTCATAGTCAGGTTCATTCTACAAATCTTAACACTTAGGCATGTGTTGTGGGGGCTCAGAGGATGACTCTCATGAGTTGGGTCTCCTTCCACTGTGGGCTCCAGGTAGTGACTCAGGCCAGGCTTTCTCAACAGGATCTTTTGTTAACCGAGCCATCACACAGGCCCAGAATCTTAAATTGTTTTTGAGAAAGGGTCTTGCTCTGTATCCTGTAGGCCTGGCTGCCTTGTAAATCAGGCTGGTCTCAAACCCATAGATTCACCTACCTCTGCCTCCTCAGCATCTTAAACTTTTAACTGAAAAAAAAAAAAAAATCTCCTTAAGTACTTCATTGGATTGTACCATTTTGAGACAGGCAAATTACATGTTAGATTGTGACCGCTCTTCAGTATTAGACCTCCTAACTCCTGCCCAACATCATTCAACTCAGGCATCACCTTATAAATACTATGGTTGCCTGCCTGGCACCTCGGTGAGCAGCTGAGGTAGCTGTTCCCCCTCCTTTTTACAGTGTCTTATAAAGCTCCAAGTTTACAGTTATCAACTTGCACTTGTGGCTTCATAGGCCATGTAATTTTTTAGACAATAACACTAAGTTTTGTCTTTGTAGTCTTGGCTTTTTCTAGAGGACTTGATACTCACCAGACAATGAATGATGCCATAACTTCATTCCTTACTTTTTGTCAATAAATCTTAGTAATAAATTCTCCAGACTATAATATTGACTAAGAAATAATTGACATAGCTCCACATACTAACTGAAAGGCAGCTATGCTAATCTCTATAGCATCTCTATCAACATCTCAGACCTGTAGATTAACTGTATCCACACAGGGCTTATATAGAAAAACATGCAGATGAAAACTCTGAGATTAAGGAAAAAAAAAAAAACAAACAAAACTACAGTACTTTAACTGAAAGCAACATGGGCAATAGTTTATCTTCCTGCCAAGTTCTGAGAAATATATTAGAATTTATCGTAGGGTGTGACTGTCGAGATGCTGGTGTATCTGATTACACTGGAAGATGGAAGATCAGTTAGGGGCATATCTAAAGTTCTGACCAAGAAATTTAAATTTGGGTGGGTGTGATGGCTCAGTGGGTGAAAGTACGTGCTGCTAGTCCTGATGACCCATAATCCACCCCAGGGACCTGAGTAGGAGAGAACACATTCCTGCAGGTTGTTCTTGGATTTCAATATTCATTCTGTGGCATGAATATACATCCCCCAACACAGAGACAAGATAAAAATAATTGAAAAATAATTAAAGAGTTTAGACCCATAAAGAAATAGTCACGGTATGTTACTGCCTAGAGAATGACTTGCAATAAGAATGATTGCATAAATTGGTGGAGTATCTTTATCACAGGCTTTAAGAGACTTCTCTCTGCTCTCCAATGAACATGGCATTGCTAAATGAAGGAAGGTTCCATAAGGAAGGTCTGCACTAGAATCTACCAATCCTTAAAACATGGGCTTGGACGGGGGTCCCAAAATACTCAAGAAAAATCAGTTTTCTAAAAATGCACAAGAAACAGTGTTTTTTGATAATAAATTCACAAGTGACAAAAATCAAAGCATTTGATACCTAAAATGAAGCAAAGGCAAAAGTATAGTGCATAGACAGCATCAAGTCCATGATTATCAGACCATGGCGCTCTTGGCAGCATTCCATTGCTGATATATCTCATTACGTTCCCAGACAGTGTCACACATGGTACTTTTAAAATCACAACCATCAACTCTGAGTAGTGTGTTGGGTGGCTATAATGACCTGTCATCTGTTAGCATGACGGAGGCATGTGAGAGTCATTGAAATGTTTATAGCAGAAACCACCTGAATACTAGACACTGTGGTAGCATAAGAAGGCTAATGAGGGCTGGAGAGATGGCTCAGAGGTTAAGAGCACCAACTGCTCTTCCAGAGGTCCTGAGTTCAATTCCCAGCAACCACATGGTGGCTCACAACCATCTGTAATGAGATCTGGCGCCCTCTTCTGTATACATAATACATAAATAAATCTTAAAAAAAAAAAAAAAAAAAAAGGAAAAGTAATGAAACACTAACCAACAAGAGTGGGGATGGTACTTTCATAAGTGCAAAATTTAATTCCCCGGGAGTAGGAAAGGGGCTAGCTGGGAGCCAAGCCATGAACTAGGAGGTGGCAGCTGGCTCCCAGCAACTCCATGATGAATGCGAAACACCTCATAACTCTTGACCAGACTACTCCCATGACTGTGCCAGGGCATTCTCAAAGGCTCGTGTAAATGCCTCTGCCTACTGGCATGCTAGACAATACAGAGTGTGTGGTCTGGCTGCTTTCACAATACAGAGTGTGTGGTCTGGCTGCTTTCGAGTCTCTGGGGCGCCAGTCTTCCCAAAGGCACCCTGGCATTTGCAAGGCTGGCTTCCCAGCTAGTCTAATTGTCCCTCAGATGTGGTATAAAGAACAGAGAAGACCCACACTCTTTGGGTCTCAGATACATCAACCGTTATATGTGAGTAGAAGTTAGGTAGGGTACCTGATACTCCAAAGAGAGCTAATATTAAATTTGGAATTAGGTGCCTCTTTTTCACTTTCTCTGGAAAGCGGGGAGGCTATGTTTCACTGGGATCAAAGCAACAAAACACAAGTCGTTCTGTAAGAAAATTTATTTGTTCCTCTACAGCAGAAACAGGGAAGTGAATAAATCTGTGCAAAGCGTATGTCTGCAAAGTGTGTCTTGTGTCACGTTCCTTCCAATGCAGGCTTGTTATTACAACCTTTCTCCCAGGTTTTCCAAATCCAGCACCAATACTCCTACTCTGTTTTGGCCTTCATGGCTGCCTCCTCTCTCAGACGGGCTTTCCTTTCTAGGTTCAAGCTTGTTAAGGACTCATGTCTTTTCGCGGCCTAAAAGGAAACAGAATTGAAGAGCTGACAATGGCAGGCTGGGGAGGATGTCCTGCCCCGTGCTGAAAACAGCAGGCTAACTTGGCAGCATACGCCAGAACCCGTCAGCTGCCTGGACGCTGGGCATAGCAGTGTCCTGCACACACCTTCTATTCTCTCTGACTTGAGAGTCCAACCCATCCCAGGAGAGAAGTACATGGCTCTCCTTTCTCTGCCTTTATGACCTCTTTGTCCAGATCCTGTCTTTTTCCTGGCATCCTTCACTCTTCTTTATAATGTAAAACACCATTCCATCTCCATCTCGATTTTTATTTCTCCTTCCCTAACTTCTATGTGTACTTTCTAGAACCCTTCTTCTCTTTAACAAAACATTCAGCTTTGGGAATCCCAGGCTTTACCAAAACACTGCCCCTGATGACTTCCAGAATGATCCATCTCCAAACTCCACCCTTTCAAAGCAAATGGCAGTAGGGGGAAGCACCCCTCCATTTTTCTTGCTTCCTTCAGTGTGAACTGTTAAAATTTCTATGAAGCTTATATAATCAGGCCAGTTTTTCTGACAAGTATGTGAATCTTGCAGCCACAGAGGCTGGGATTTTCTGACACCCATGTTATTTCACATTTGAAGAATTTGGTGGGAGGAGGAAAAGAAAGGGAAAAGAATGTCAATGGCAAGGACAAAGCATGGTGGTAGCTAACTCCTCTCTTCTAATGGTTTCCATTCTAGCACATACCATCCTAGGGAAATTATTTGCTTCTGGAGATTTTTAACATTAAGTATTTCTCAGAAGTCTAGAAATCCACATGTCTCTCCCCAGGCTTCTGAGGGTTTTAATCTGAGAATTATGAATGAGAAATCAAACGACGAGGACAGGAAAAGTGGAGCAGAAACAGGCTCATTTCCAAGAGAACTTCACTCAGGTCAGCACACTTGCCCCTTTGTGCTCTGGACTGAAACGGCTAGTATTCTTATGTGACTGCAAGGCACGAGTCAACAGTTCACTCCCTTTTCACTCTGCAGCCGTCAGGATAAGGAGATCAGTTGACAAGCACGTCCATAGAAGAATCTTTTTGTTGTGGTTTTTTTTTTTTTTTTTTTTTTCTAGACAGGGTTTCTGTGTGTAGCCCTGGCTGTCCTGGAACTTGCTTTTTCCTGGCTGTCCTGGAACCAGGCTGGCCTCGAACTCAGAGATCCGCCTGCCTCTACCTCCTGAGTGCTGTGATCAAAGGTGTGCGCCATTACCGCCCAGCTTAAGAATCTTTTTAATTTGTAACAGTTAAATGATATCTGTATGTGACAGCTATGACACAGATTTAGACATGATACTTAAGGTGTGCTCTTGAATTTAGAAGTGCATGTATACACACACTTTAGATTTTACTTACTTTTATTTTATGGGTATCATTATTTGTCTGCATGCAGGTACATGTAACCACATGTGTTTCTGGTACATGTGAAAGCCAGAAGAGGGTGTCAGACGATCCCCTGGAACTGGGGTTACAGATGGTTGTGAGCTGCCATGCGGATGCTGGGAACTGAACCCGGGTCCCTGTAGGAGCAGCAAGTGGTCCTAACCACTGAGCCATCTCCCCAGACCCCAAAGTAACTATATCTTAATAACAAGATAGTTTAATAGGTCATTTGGTAACATGAAAAATCAGATCTAAAGTTTTGTTTTTCTTTTGATTTTTTTTAAATCTAAGTTTTTAATCTATCCACTTACTAGGTGAGTTTTGGAAAATGCACAGTGCATGTGTTCCCTCATTACAAAGCATGTGATGAGAAAGCCTCTCTCTCAGGCTCTCACATCTAGTGAGTTTAACAGTTGCTGGTGCATGACATTCAGTATTGGGGAGCAAGTTAACTCCTACCTCAATTATGTCTGGGTTCAAATTACTTCTGTCACTAGGGAGAGGGACAGCTTAGGACAAGCTGCCAAAACTCACTTTAAAAAATTATTGTTTTGCCAGATGGTGGTGGTGCACACCTTTAATCCCAAAACTTTCAAGGCAGAGGCAGGTGGATCTCTGAGTTTGAGGCCAGCCTGGTCTACAAAGTGAGTTCCAAGACAGTCAGGACTGTTACACAGAGAAATCCTGTCTCAAAAAACAAAACAAAACAAAATAACAAATCCTTGTTTTAGTTATTGTGTGTGTGCAGGCACACATGTGCTATGCAGTACGTGTGGAAGTTCCAGGACAATTCCCAGGAGCTGATTCTCTCCTTCCATCTTGTGGGATGCAGGGATTAAACTCATGTCATTAGGCCTGTGCACAAGTGCCTACTGAGCCCCTCACCAGCCCAGCTTCCTAAGCTATGGTCTCCTCATCTCATGGTAGCATCTACCTAGCAAAGCTGTTGTGAGGGGCAAATGAGGTCATCACCACTCAGAAGAGCTTGGCATGCAGTAAGCATCAGTTAGCAAATTGATAGGAAGTGGCTTCCTCTTAGATCTTCCCCTTCTCAGACCAGGTGGCAGAGGCAATCACGCTCTCCTTGTCTGTGGGGAGAGCATGCAGAGGCAGAGAAGGGCCAGCTCTTACCTTCTTGCCCTCAATGACCATGTAGATGCATCCTGCCACTGTCAGAGCAATCATTAAATAGCTGACCTTCACCCGGATCTTGTTCTTTGCAGCATCAAGCATCTCAAACCTAAGAGTAGAATGAAAAATACAATTAACCCTTTTCGCTCTGAACCTGCGGCAGGACCAAATGTTCTAGGCATCACAACTTCCAAGTACAGTGGTATCTGTAAACACAAGCAGCTGGGACCTAGGGGCCTCATAGCACCCTGGGGAGGGTGGGCCAGTTCACAAGTCTTTGCTTTTGGAGACAGGGTCTTTCTTACTTGAAAGCCCAGGCTGGCCTGGAACTCATTCTTCTCCTCTCAAAAAGTCCTGCTATTAGCTCAACTTATAACAAAAATATAGTTCAGAGAGAAAACAGACATGGAAGAGTTAATATTCTTTGTGTAATCCAGTTTTCTCTGCAATTTTCAAACTTTATGTGCATGAGTAGTTTGCCTGTGCATCTTGTGGCTGCATCTGAGGCCAGAAGAGGGTGCTGGATTTGGATCTCCGAGGATACAGAAGGTTGTACATCACATGTGGGTTCTGGGAATTGGACCTCCATTCCCTGAAAAAGCAGCCAGTCCCCTTAACTACTGAGCCATCTCTGCAGCCCTGATTACTCTGACTTTTTATTGCGGGTGGGAGTAGAAACTACGTTATTAATTCAAAGTCTTTCCATTTTTATTAAACTCATCAAAAAGTGCATTTCATAACAAAACTATGTTTGCTGAAAATAGTGGCATAGGCCCTTAACCTAAGCAGAGGCAGGAGGATCTTTGTGAGTTCGAGGCCAACCTGTTCCACATAGCAAATTACAGGACAGCCAGAGCTATAGAGAAAGGCCTTATCTCAAAACAAACAAAAGCAAAGCAAACCTTCGGCTTTATTTCAGACAATGCACGTAAATTTGTATTTTTCTCCAGCCCCTAATCTAGCTTTTTGCTCTGTCTTGAACCAGGAACAGATCTGAGACTGCCTGAGCCAGTGAAATAATCCCTTCAACAATGGTTCTTAATGTTAATCTTGTCATGAAGGTTGTGCTAAAACTGAGTGACAGTGGCCTGGAGCCTGTGCTTTTTTGGCAAGGACCTAGAATACAGCTTTTCTAATCTAGCCACTGACTGATGACCTACATGCCTTGATAGACAATTTCTCAGCTAAAAGCAAATAGATATAATGTGCAAGAGTCTAAAGAGAAGGCTGTGTATACAAGATGGCTCAGGAGGTAAAGGTGCTTGCAGCCAAGACTAATGACCTGAGTTCAATTCCTAGGGCCTATATGGTAAAAGACACTTCTGTAAGTTATTTGACTTCTACACAGATACCGTGTCATGAGTACCACCCCAAGACACTAAATGAATAAATGCAATTAAAATTAAGTGAGCGAGAAGGCGATCTATCTTTGTGGTTCTATAGGAAGGCAGTGAGTGGGTTGTGGTTCTACTGTGGTACCCAGAAGAGCAAGACGGGACACATGGAGTCCAAGTAGGGTCTCCCCAGCAGGTGTGCGCAGGAAGTGACTTTCTCTACATAATGGGATTGGAATACTTTCTCCTTCCTCCCCCTGATATTTAGCACATGTAACACTGAACATCAGCAACAGCAATGGCTTTCAAAGGCTGCCACGGAGGAGGTCCAGGCAGGAGAAGGACCTGAACACACATATAGCGTGATGTAAGAGCTGAAGCTTGGGAGGCAGATTGTACATGGAGCTCTCCGGGCACTAAAGCCGGGTCCGCAGGACGGCAGGAGCCAGGAACAACCTCTAAAGATGGTGAAGTGTTTAATCACTTGACTAAAATCATCGGAGAGCCCACTAGCCACAAAAACAAACAAACAAAAACCAAACCCAAAATAAATAAATAAAAAACAACAAAAAAGCAAACCATTTTTAACTCGTGTGGTAGCTGGAATGAGAAAGTCTTCCCATAGTCTAGGGCATTTGAATACCTGGTTGACCTGGACCAGCAGGCTGATCTTCAATGATAGGTTCCTAAGGGGCAGGATGGGGATGAGAAAATAAAGAAAACAGGAAAGTAGGGACCAGGAGGTCTTGCAAATGGCTTATGCCAAGGCAAGTTTATTAAGAAGTATAGCATATCATAGACAGTTTGCAGTGGCGGGGTTGTGGGGGGGGGGTTATGGGACAGAGTCTGGGATGAAGTCAGCAGGAAGCTAATCAAGCAATATTACACAAAAGGAGCATAAGATATCTCAAATGTATCATAGATCAAGTATACAGTGGCCTGGGGACTGATAATTCCAGTTTCTTCAGGGGAAAAGCCAGATTCCCAGACACTGAAACTCTAAGTCCTTTGAGGCCCTGGCTCCAGGCCCATACTAGACCTTGCCATGTCTGCCCTTGAGCAAGGACACGGAACAAGCATTCCTTCTGTCCTTTCATCAGAGTCTCTAAGAAAGCCTTGGATCGGCCCACCTCCCAATAGTACTATCTGGGTAGGATTAGGAGGCATGGCCTTGTGGGAGGAAGCATGAAACTGTGGGCAGGCTCTGAGGTCTCAAAAGCCACAGGCCTTTCCCAGTTCACTCTCCTGCTTGCAGTTTGAGATGTGTGTTCCTGTCTCATGTCTGCTGCCTGCTGTCCCTACCATTATGAACCCCAACCCTCTAGAACCGCAAGGCCAGAGCAAACTCTTTATTCTCTCTCTCTCTTTTTTTAATGTGGAGCTGAGGATTGAACCCAGGGCCCTGCACTTGCTAGGCAAGCACTCTTCCACTGAGCTAAATCCCCAACCCCTCTTTATTCTCTAAGTGGCCTTGGTCATGGTGTTTTATCACAGTAATAGAAAAGTTAACTAATACTACAAGATTTTATGTGACTCGGTGTCTCCAACTGAAGTCTTATGATCCTCCTCCCATAGTGATATAGCTTACACTTCGGAGACCATTATAAAGGATAATACATTTCAACATGGCATGACAGTTGAAGTTGGGAGGGAAATGTAGAGATTGGAGGAAGGGCATAGGTGGCTGAACTAAATCAAAACACATCCTATTGTGGTGGGTATTGTGTTCCCTGAAATATTGTGTGTTCCCTGAAATAAACATATCTGGGGTCAGAGAACAGACAGCCACTAGAACAGAGCCAGAAATGGTGGCTAGAAAATGGGTCAGAGCAAGCTATAGCAGAAGTTAGGTGGTGGTGGTATACACCTTTAATCCCAGCACTTGGGAGGCAGAGCTAGCCAGATCTCTGAGTTTAAGGCCACTTTAGAAACTGCTAAGCACGGTGACCCACGCCTTTAATCCCAGGGAGTGGGGGCAGAAAGAAAAAGATATATAAGGCGGGAGGACCAGAAACTAAAGAGGAAAAAGCATGTAGTTAGTTAAGCATCTGGTTGGTTAAGCGTTCAGGCTTTGGAGCAACACAGTTCAGCTGAGATTCATGTGGAGGAGGACTCAGAAGCTTACAGTCTGAAGAAACAAGACCAGCTGAGGAACTAGCAAGGTGAGATAGCTGTGGCTTGTTCTGCTTCTCTGATCTTCCAGCAATCACCCCAACAACTGGCCTCGGGTTTGATTTCATTAATAAGACCTTTTAAGATTCATGTTACATCCTATGTATGTGTGAACACCTCAGATTATGATACTAATACAAGGCAAGAAAAGCAGGACCTCCTCAGAACTACCAGCACAGGACAATCAGTTGGTTGACCAAACCCAGGGAAGAACTTTCCAGAGTGACTCACCAGGTAGTATTTTGGGTCTGAGAGGATCTAGGAACCAATGACAAGGGAGACAAGGTGTGCCACAGCAAACTCTGAACAGCACTGATCACCTTCTACTCCCCCGCCCCCTGCCCCACATATAGATCATCTTGGTTTTGCTGGGATATTATCAAGAAACCAGGGCAAAAGCCAAATCTGGGTGTCCCTGCTATTCTGGAGCACTCCCATTTCTCAGAAGAGGGCACTGTCACTTGGGTTAAGGACTGAGGTTTCCTACTGAGATGTTCTGGGGTGACAATGTGCTCTCTGATTCAGTTAGCAAGCGCAGCAGGGCTCTGAGAGTAGGAAGCAGATGTATCCTGTCTACCCGGAAAAGATGAGTTGTTTGAACCCAGGTCCTTTTCATTTGCGACTTGAGATCTGGGCCAGAAGGCCCAGAGATAGTTTCTTGTTGACAGGGAACTTTTGTGACATCCCTTACTCTGAGGAGGAGGATGCCCACAGGGGAGAGAGTTTCACTTCTCGACAACACACTGGCCAGTCAGGGTCCTTAGTGTGAGACTGAACACTGCTTCCACCTGAGATAGCTTTGCCCCAGGGGACATGTGACGATGCCTGGGGATACTCCTGGAGAGAGTACTGCTGGCAATCTAGAGGGCAGAGGCCAGGGATGTTGTTAAATCCTTCAGTACACATGGCAGTTCACAAAATCCCAAATAGTCCAGCCCCAAGTGTCAACAGTGCTAGCTAAGGTTGCAAAACCCTGGTGTAGAGAGCCTGCACATATCATTAGAAAGTCTGAGAAAGTCTAGATCCCAAGGAGGCAGGGGAGGAAGAAAGCCCTGCCTGGTTACCCGGGATATCTGAGGTGAGCAGCGCATGAAGAGTGAGAGGTTTATGGAGGCAGAACATCCCACTGAAGTATGTGTGAGGACAGGAGCAAAAGAGGTGAAAATGAGGACAATCAGGATCTCCAAAGAGCTCCTAAGCTCTCGCCTCTTTTTAGGGACGGGAGGTGGGGCAGTTTCAAGACAGGGTTTCTCTGTGTGGCTCTGGCTGTCCTGGTACTCACTCTGTAGATCAGGCTGGCCTCGGACTCAGAGATCGCCTGCCTTTGCTTCCCAAGTGCTGGGACTAAAGGTGTGTCCCGCCACCGCCTGGCTGAGGCCTCAGGCCTCACCTCTTAAAGTTTCTACCACTTCCTGTGAGTGCCACCATGTGTGGGCGTTTGGAGGATGTTTAAGATCCAAACTAAAGCTGCCACATCAAACTACTATTACACCCCCTACTGATTCTTGAGCAGGTTTTGTAGAGTGTAGTTATTACTATGACAAGTTTAAAAACATTATTGTTTCCCACACTTCTGGAGCTAGGAGATCTGATTAAACGTCAGCTGGCTTCAGAAGCTGACAGGTCCTCCAGTCACTAGGTAACACACCAAACAGTTTCCCAACATGGACAGTTCTGGGTACTTGCCAAAGATGAAAACATGGAGAGAATGAAGAGTGTTTCTAAATCTGGTCAAAAGGTTTTAAACAGAACTCAAACGCACTCTGCTTTCCCTCCGAAGATCAGTGAGAAACTCAGGCTGCGTACAGCCCTGCCAACACTCACGAGACTGTCTCCGGGATGTCCTCCTCCTTCTTGAAGCGCCCTGACCACAGCAGTATCTTCCTCTCGAAGTCCGTGGGTTTGTGCAGTGGCACTCTGTGTCTGTAGGATTCTGTAGGGAAAAGCAGTAAGAAGCTTGCTTGAGATTTCACTCACTCACTCACTCACTCACTCACTCACTCATCCACTCACTCACTCACTCACTCACTCACTCACTCACTCACTCACTCACTCACTCACTCATTCTTATGTATAACAGTGTTCTGGCACCAAATCTCATTATAGATGGTTGTGAGCCACCATGTGGTTGCTGGGAATTGAACTCTGGACCTCTGGAAGAGCAGTCAGTGCTCTTAACCTCTGAGTCATCTCTCCAGCCCCTTGCTTGAGATTTTAATGTTCAAATCCAGCAACACACACACACACACACACACACACACACACACACACACACACACACAATGCTGTTTGTGTCCTTCACTTATTCATTTAACAGAAACACCAAGAGACTTCAGGCTGATCCGGGCTTCATGTTATATGAGCAGGGTTGCACAGAATGCCTTGTTTTCCAGTGCCATTCCATAACACCATGAGCACGAAGAAGGTAAAACGTAAGTCCTAGCCCTGTACAGTGGAAAGAATGCCACATGAAAAGATAGGGGAAGAGGATGTGCTGAGAAAGGACAAGGGTGTGCCTGTCTCCAGGAGGATAAGAAAAAGACCATATGGTTAGATTCCATTGAAGAGCAAGCTGAGGGGTTCACTGGATTTGGAACACACTTTTTGTTCTTGTTAATGTACAAGCCTGGCTGGCCTGGAACTCAGAGATCTGCTTGCCTCTGTCTCCCAAGGGCAGGGAGTAAAGACCCATGCCACCAGAGCTGGCCCAGGGAGATGCACTTTGAAGCAAGGAAGGCTCATCTCAGTCTTCACACTGAGGGGAAGGAGGAAGAGTCTAGATTGGGCCAAAAGTCCAAGCAGGAGTGCTAATATAAAGGTGATGGGATAGGCTCTGGACCAGAGTCAGCAGCATCAAGGTCACTCAAAGGACAACAAGGATTTGGAGACTGAGTAATCTATGACAAAGAAGGGCTCCCGAAGAGCCTCAAACCCAGAGGACTTAGGACCAGCAGTACTGTTAACCAGCTGGGAGGAAAGGGGCACAGACACCATTTTAGATTTAAGTCTCAATGAATGAATGTCCCCTTGAGGAGGTTCCATTAATAAGTAAGGAGTAAAGATAAGCACTTGTGTGGAGGGTGAGCCACTGAGGGTGCTAAGGAAGACAGAGTGCCAAGAGCCCATGCAAGGGGACAGGAGCATGGAGAAGAGGACCAGAGCATGCTAACGAGGCAAAACAGGGCAAGTCCCAAAGACTGCAAGGGAGAGAGACGCTCTTGAGAGAGAACTCACCGAGGGCGAGGAGCAGAGAGACCAGGGACTCACAAGGTCCTGGGTGAGATGGGGCATTCAGTAACTGCAAGCCAACTTCTACCCACAGCCCACTGGTCTCTCAGCCACTTTTCTTCCACTGAGAGCTATACCTTACCTCATGCCCACCGCCACCTCTTTGCTTTTACCTCAGAAACCAACAACAATAGGAACAGGAAAGCCGTCAGGGGGAAAAGGCACCACAGGAGTGAGAGGTGTACAAGTACAGAAATGGGTTTGCCTTCCATCTTTCTGGTGGTTGGCATGCTTGTCTGTATACCCGCCCCCCCACACAAATGAATTAAACCACTTGAGAAGCGGATTTAGAAGCCAGGTGTGGGTACACACCTATGACCTCAGCACTTGGGGGCAGATGCAGAGGCAGCGATTCACTTTGAGACTCAGCTACACAGTGAGTCAGAGCCTGAGATACACAAAACACCCAGCCCACCCCCAAAAAATAAAGAAAAGAAAAAAGAAAGGGCAGTTCATAAAGAACGAATATAAAAAAGCAAAAAATTAAAACCACTCCTAATAGAGTAGCCAGGATGCTTTAATTTGGGTATGTTTCCTCAGCTTTATTTGGGTGAGCATGACAATACACTTTATATGCATGTATAGGCTTGTACTTATATACAGTATAAAACCTGAGATATATATATATATATATATATATATATATATATATATATATTTTCATACATATGTAACATTCCACAGTACTACACAGTGTTTACAAGAAACTGCCAACAGCTGTATGCAACCATTCTGAGTTTGACATTTAGATGTAAATATATTACATATATACACATACATAACATCTTTACACTCCCAGTCTTTTCCATATATAGTGATTATTGCTTAGGATAGATGCTAAATCCTGAAACACCAGGTTGAAGGGAATAAACATTTTTTAAGTCCTTTAGGGGTGGTTTTTCTACTCACTAAGGCGGAGCCCAAGTGCACCCCCAGAAGAAGCTTGCAGACAAGTGCAGCTGGTAGGTACAGCTGTGCACTGCCCTCCTTCCCACAGGGCAGCCTGGCCTTAGGTATGCAGAGCAGCTACGGCTGAAGTCGGAGCCCAGAATTGAGCCTCATACTTGATCCCAAACATGACCTCTTGATGTGGCTGGGGAAATGACTCAGTCAAGCACGAGGAAAAGAGTTTAATCCCCAGGACCCACTTTAAAAAACAAAAAAAGCCAGGAATGACGAGCACACCTACAATCTCCACACTGGGGAGGCAGGGATACTTGCTGGCCAGCCAGTCTTGCCAGATCAGGGAGCTTCAGATTCAGTGAGAGACCTTGTCTCAAAAAATAAAGTGGAGAATGGATGAGAAGGACACCTGATTTAACCTGTGGTGCGCGCGCACACACACACACACACACACACACACACACACACACACACACACACACACGCTCGCTATTGGGCATTGTGAACACACCCGACACATGCATAGTAAGGAAGATTGAGCATGATGGAGGAACACTGGCCTACCTCTTCAGGTTCCAGATAATTCTAAGGGCCGGGGATGGGGGCTACCTATTCCACAAACAGATAAAGCAATACAAACTTACCAGTTGGGGCTTTGGGACTTTGCTGGGGCTTGGTACAAAACCCGCTGATCCTCTTCAAGTCAGTGTTTCTGGCAGACCTTAGGGTGGAGGAGGCATTTCTTTCATATAACCTAAAGCAATGTCCTAGAAGAGAGAGATGCGTATTTGAGAGAGAATATCTCATACTTTCTCAAGGTAAGAAATACTTACAAGTAGCTGAGTGTGGTGCTGTGGGCCTGTAATCCCAGCACTCAGGAGGGAGAGCTGGGAGGATCATCAGATGAGGTCAGCCTGGCTACACAGTGTCAGGCCAGCTATATAGCAGACACTGTCTCTCCACCCCAAGAGGGAAGGGCAAGTCTGCAAGCTTTCAGTTACATACACCGAGTACAAATCAGCTCCTAAAAGTTGGGTCTGGTGACACAGTCCTTGAAAGCTTGAGGCAGGAGGATTTCAAAGTCAAGGCCAGCTGGGCTACTCTATCTAAAGAAAAAAACCAAACAAAAATTCAGCTCTCCCTGAAAACAGAAGTTAGTTCATTTAGAAAACACAATATATGGAAAGCATACAAGCTATAGGAGAAATGACTGTGTCTAAGGTGTATACTTGGTGCTGTTTCAAAATATAAATAAATAAATAACAAATAAATAAATAAATACCAAACAAACAAAAAAGAAAGAAGTGAAGTTTACAGCATACTATTTTATCGGTGAATTCTACACAAACACTTTTCACAGGTGTGTCTAGTCATGATTACAGTATGGCCGTATTACTCCTCTATCTCTTAAAGACAGGCAGTCAAGGCTCATTAAGAGTCAAGCTAGAGTTGTCGTTTAAGAAGGCTGTCTGGCCGGGCGGTGGTGGCGCACGCCTGTAATCCCAACAGTCGGGAGGCAGAGGCAGGTGGATCTCTGTGAGTTCGAGGCCAGCCTGGTCTACAAAGCGAGTGCCAGGACAGCCTCCAAAGCTACAGAGAAATCCTGTCTCAAAAAACAAAAAAAAAAAAAAAAAAAAAGGCGGCTGTCTGGGCTTCTTACTGCACAACACAGAAACAGAGACCTGGGTGTTTCCGGACATGGTGGCATTTGTCTGTGATCTCAGAATTGGGAGGCAGAGGCTTGAGGACCAGAGTTTAATGTCATTCTCTGCTACATAATGAGTTGGAAGTTATATTAAGACTTTGTCTCAAAATACTAAGCTTCCTTCCTACCCCACCCCAAGACCCATATGCCAATTTTGTCATTTAGTGATAGCAAGCCTAGGTAACCCCTCAAAGTTCCTCATCCACCTTTCCTTTGTGAGCAGCAAGGAATCTGTTTCCTACTTTTTTTTTTTTTTTTTTTGGTTTTTTGAGATAGGGTTTCTATGTAGCTTTGCACCTTTCCTGGAACTCACTTGGTAGCCCAGGCTGGCCTCGAACTCACAGAGATCCGCCTGGCTCTGCCTCCCGAGTGCTGGGATTAAAGGCGTGTGCCACCACCGCCCAGCTGTTTCCTACTTCTGATTTCATTATGGATTGCAAGATGATGGTATTCTTTTTCCCATCATTTGGTTGTCCTTAGGTACAGGTTTAATAGGATCATGGGATAAATATTTGCTTGAATAAATACACACACACACACACACACACACACACACACACACACACACAAACACAGGCTAGTCTTTACAACCTCCCAGGGACCTTCTATCTAAAAGCAGTACAAGGAATGCCCACATCATAATATGTGTAATGCTTCTGCTATCTGTTAGTCCTCAAATGTTCCCATCTTTGGTTAGGAGGGACCTTTGAGGTGGCTCCTGAGGTCCTTCAACACATGATCAGTGGTTGCTGACAGCTTCCTTCCTCTCTGACAACATGTTCCAGATCCACTTTGAACGTTCCCACCCCTAACTTGAAATTACACATTCTTCCAAAGGGATCTGGAAATGTTCTTAGAGACCCCATGGGACCTTCATGGTTTGTCCCCATTCCTAAGCCTTTTGGCGAGCGAAGCTAGTGTCAATAGTTAGTTTCTGTTGCTGTGATGAAACACCAGGACCTAAGGCAAGCTGAGGAAGAAAGGGTTTACTTGGCTTACATACACTTCCACTTACAGCCCATCACTGAAGGAAGTCAGGACAGGAACTCAAACAGGGCAGGAACCTGCAGGGAGTAGCTGATGCAGAGGCCATGGAGGGGTGCTACTTACTGGCTCACTCGCTCTTGCTCTTTCTCTCTCTCTCTCTCTCTCTCTCTCTCTCTCTCTCTCTCTCTCTTTCTCCCCCTCCCTTCCTCCTCCCTCTCTTCCTTCTTCCTCCCTCCCCCCCACTCTGTTCTAGAACAGGGTTTCTCTGTGTAGCCCTGGCCATTCTGGACTCACTCTGTAGACCAGGCTGACCTCAAACTCAGAAATCCACCTGCCTCTGCCTCTGTCTCCTGAGTGCTGGAATTAAAGGCATGTGCCACCACTACCTAGCCATCCTGCTTTCTTATAGAAGCCAGGACCATCAGCCCAGGTATGGCCCTACCCCATCAATCACTAAGAAATGCTCTACAGCCAAACTTTAAGGAAGGATTTCCTCAGTTGAGGTTCCTTTCTTTTAGATGACTCTAGCTTGTAACAAGGTGACATAAACCTAGCCAGCAGAGCTAATAAATGGATACCTTCTTTAAAGAATAACTTAAGAATAATTTAACCAGTTAATTATTAAGCAGAATTAAAAGCACAGACATTCTGAAAGTTTTGATGGAAGTGGGAGAAAAGGGGAGTCACCAAGTGTGAGTTCATGACATGAGAGAGTAGGTCCAATACAGGCCTTCTGAGAGCCAGGAGACTGCAGAAGAGCCCAGGGCCAGGGGCAAGGGAGAAAGGGAACATCTAGGAAGTACCAGTGAGCAGGAGAGCAAGTAGGAAGGTCAGATGATGGAGCTGCTGGGTCCTGGTACTCCCTGGTGTTCTGCAAACAGAAAGGGAAGGCCACAGACTTAACCTTTTGTGCAGGAGTGCCTTCACAGCTCTATGGGTAAATGTGCATTTGCTAGAGAATAAAAAGCCTGCCTGGGAGTCTCAGAGCCTCCAAGACTGGGACAATGAGGAGTAAGAGGTGGTTTTAATCATAGTCACTCTGTTCCCCACCACCAACAACTCGTACTGTGGAGTCCTGAATCTGTATTTATAAGGGGTGTGCAGCTGCAGTTTTCTTTTGATGTCTTTGTCTGGCTTGGCATCAGGATGATGTGCCCTCATTAAATGAACCAAGAAGTGATTCGAGATGGGAAGCTCACTATGTAGCCCAGGCTGGCCTCAAACTCTCAATCCTCTGCCTCAGCCTCCAAGTGTTGAGATGACAGGTTTAAGCCACCACACCCTGCTTGAAAGCTCTGGTCTTGTCTTTCCTTCCTTCCTACCCTGCCCCTTCTCTCTTTTCTTGTGTGCCCTACTGGGGATTCAATCCAGGTCCTAGATCATACCAGGTAAACACTTTACATTGGACTACATCTCCAACCCCACCCCATACCCCGTTTTTTAAGAGTTGTAAAGTTCTAATTGTCCTTAAGTGTTTGGGTCAAGGTTTTTTTGGTTTGTTTGTTTGGTTTTTGGTTTTTTTAAAAGATTTATTTATTTACTATGTATACAGAAGAGAGCGCCAGATCTCATTACAGATGGTTGTGAGCCACCATGTGGTGGATGGGACTTGAACTCAGGACCCTTTGGAAGGGCTGTTGGTGCTCTTAACCTCTGAGCCATCTCTCCAGCCCCAGTTTTTTTTTACTTTTTAAGATTTATTTATCCATGTATTTTTTTTATGTAATTTGCATGTATGCCTGCATGACAGAAGAGGGTATCAGAGAGGAGAGGGCATCAGATTCCATTATAGATGGTTGTGAGCCACCATGTGGGTGCTGGGAATTGAACTCAAGAGCTCTGGAAGAGCAGCCAGTGCTCTTAACTGCTGAGCCATCTCTCCAGCCCCTTGGGTTAGATTTTTTTTTTTTATAAATTATTTTGACTCAGTTTCAGTCATTTTGGGCATACAATTATTTTTAGCATTATCTTGTAGTCTTCATGTATTTGGCTGCAGAAACTTCTGCTTAGCTTAGTGGTCAGCTGAAAATTAGACAAAGTCTCCCACTGACAAGCCCGAGGTAATGGAGCATGTTTCACCCCCAGGCACGCACGCAGATCATGTCATTCCCCTGGCTTTCGATTCTCGCTTACACAGAACCTAAATGAGCAAGTGTGAGAGCTCTGGGCCTTCCTCCGGCTTTCCCGATGCAAATACTCCATCCTAGCAGCACACCGGAGCTTGTCAGGCCAGAACAGACACTAGCTGTTTTTCCTTAGCTTTTCCTTCTAAATGTTTGCGTTTACCCAGCTCTCACCTCTGTACGACACTCGACAAGCACCACAGACAGTTTTTCATAAACGTCCCAGAGATAAAGCTGTTTGCACAGCTCAGAATCAGGTGAAAGACAAGCTTTGTGCGTGGAAGTTTCCTGCAAACCGCTACACAGGTCAAATGATAAGAAAATCTCTGGGGTCTGGGTGCAGAGCCACTGGCCCCTTCTGCCTTCGTCAGCCCCTGCTAAGACTGACGTTGTGGCTGCTGGTGTTCCAGGCTGCTGTGGAGCTGACAGGAGAACAGAATGAACCAAGTTAAAGCTGCCACGTCTCAGGCTTCTTACCATAGTTCACACATTCTTCTTGAATAAATGCTCTTCAGATGACAAGGCCTAACAAAATCTTGGCAGTCTTCATTTACATGCTAACGGACTTTCAGAGGTCCTTACCCGATACAGTAGAGTCAGAGCCTCGGTGCAGAGACTGGGGCCAGCTCATGAGAGACCCACTCATTGCTCAGCAGCTCTGCCTCAGCCTCCGTGACCATACCAGTGCCACCAGGGCTGCAGGTGCACACACATCAAAGGAGATGAACTGCAATGCCCTCCCTTGTTTCCTCATTTTGAACGTGGTAATGCAATATCACAGCACCAGGGCTGGTTTGAGGTGAGCTGGAAAAACAAATGGGAGCGTCCAGCAGGATGTGTGAAATACGGCCGGCAGGCTCAACATGTCGGCTTCATGTGCCGACATCACTTAAAAGTCACCCCTACAGCACTTTTCAGCTCTACCCCAAGGGGCCAGAAGTCCTGACCAGTAGTTACCAAGCTGGGAATGAGTGAGAAGAGGCTCTCCAATAGTCCTCCACTGGACAGACAAAAGCACACACTGCTGAGATCCTCAGACCTTAGAACCAAAGTTAGCCACAGGCCTGTTTGAAACACACCACACAGCTACTGACCACTAGTTCCTCTTCTCTCTCTTCTCCCTCCCTCTTTTCATACATCAGGGTCTCATGATGTAGCCCAGGCTGGCTTTGAACTTACAGCAATCCCCCTCAGTGCTGGACTAACAGAATGAACCATCATACTCATGAGAAATGTGCATTTCTAACAACTCCTAGGGTGTAGGGCAGCTGCTGGGAGGACTGCACTTTGAGAATTAGTGGTGGTCAAATGTAGGAACCCTGTCAACCACCTTTAAGTGCCTGTCCCAGCTGCACTGAGTATATTCGGTTAAACCAGAGAGCCACTGGTTTAAAGTGACCCATAAGGACACAACCCACACAATGCTGCCCTGTTCCGACAGGAGCTAGGTTAACTGGAGCTCACCAGGCAGATGCTGCTCTCTAAATGGAAAATAGGGTAAGGGCAGTAATTGTTTCCAAAGAGACAGAAGACAGATGGCCACTCACTCAATTTCAGCTGTAATAATAAGAACAAAAATACCAGCCTGTAGAGTGCAGCTGCCATCAGCCCCAGAAATGCACGTGGAGGTAGTCATTCATTCGCCCTGCAGATAATAACTGAGCATATACTATGCATATGTACAAGACACTTATACTTGGGGCAATATATAAAACAGATAGAGATTTGTGCTGTTATCACCTACATTCAAGCACACACACACACACACACACACACACACACACACACACACGTCAGAAGATAAGTGCCAGAGAAGAAAAATATAAATGAAGGGGGACATCGGGACACGACATGTATGTGTGTTTGAAATGAGTGGGTGACACTCCAGTCTGGAAAGTCTCTTTGAGAATGTCACTTGCAGCTTCAGGGGCCACAAGAGGCCAGTGGAAGCAGAAGGGAGTATGTGATGGCAGAGTAGAACATGAGGTCAGAGAGGTATCCAGGACAAAAACGGGGCCAGGGATTCCAAGACATGTTTAGCTACATCAGAAACATCTCCCCAACTTTTCTTACAGCCACTTCATACTACATGACAGTAACTTCCACCTCTCCAAAGGATAAATGCTGATGAAAACATACACAAATACGATCACTTATACACATTAGAGATGTAACAGATGAGTGTGAAAATAATTGTTAAATGTTACTATTGGAAACAGTCATGAGCTACTGGATGAGATCGTGGTTTTTGATTCTGTAACAAAATGAGAGCACAGACAAGCCAACTTTCATTAAGACTTTCCTTTTTGGTCCCTAAGAGATAAAACACATTGCCCCACATATCCAAGACAGAAATTTTCCGTTCTCTGGTAGATCAAAATTATAAACACACAAAACAAAAGAAAAACATCCCTTTAGCCCTGTGGGTGCACTTAAGCCTTCTCTGTCCCTGGCTGACCAGTGAGCAGTCCCCAGGGCCTTGCAGGACATCCAGATGAAGCCTTGTAGCTGCCTGTTAGGTCTGATGGGCAAATCACTGGTTACCTCTAAGAGTAGAGGCTGGGCCAGGCAGTGGTGGCGCACACCTTTAATCCCAGCACTTGGGAGGCAGAGCCAGGCGGATCGCTGTGAGTTCAAGGCCAGCCTAGTCTACAAAGAGAGTTTCAAGACAGCCAGGGCTGTTACAGAAAAACCCTGTGTCAAAAAAACAAAACCAACCAACCAAGAAAATATCTGAATCAGAGAGACTGCTGGACACCTCTGTCAACGTTTCTCAGTCAGTAGAGCTGAGTGGCTCCGAGGATGGATGCTTCTAATGTGTCATAGAGCTGATGCAGCCTGTTAGGGACTCACACTTTGAAAACCACTGCCATACAAGTATTACTACTAACTGGCAGCTGGGGTCAGGGGTGGAAAGTGAGGATTCAGGCGGTCATGGGACACACCTTTAATCACAGCACTTGGGAAGTGGAGCTCTGAGTTTGTGGCCAGCCAAGTCTACAGAGCGGGTTCCAGGACAGCCAGAGCTACAAGGAAAAACCCTGTGTGTGTGTGTGTGTGTGTGTGTGTGTGTATGAATCAAATATAGGCACTTGAGTATTCATCACATCATACTGTCTTTACCATATATGTACATAAGATATTACGTATTGATATTTCATATGAAAACAATTACAGAGAATTGGAAGTTATCTTACATGCTAATATACATCTGGAATGGGAGAGGAAAATAAAAGGCTGGGCACTGGAAATGCATTCAACTCAGGGTAGAATAAAGATGTGCCGATATGACTAGCATGCCTTTGTGGCAAGGAGAAAATTACATATGGTGGAACATGTTTTGGTAGTCTAAGCCAGTGGTTCTCAACCTTCCTAATGCTGAGACCCTTTAACACAGTTCCTCATGTGTTAATCCCCAACCATACAATTATTTCCAATGCTACTTCATAACTGTAATTTTGCTACTGTTAAGAATCGCAATACATATAATATCTGATACCTGACCCCTTGTGGGAGGGGTCATGACCCACAGGTCGAGAAAACAACTCTGGCTGGGTTCAAAATCCCTCCACAAAGCTAACACTACTAGGCTCTTTATTGCGAGTGCTCAATTCATTACTTCAGACACTGGAATCCCACTGGAGTGTATGTGCAGAGCACAGCCCTAACAGCCAGAGTTTGATGGCATGATGTGTGCACAGTCCTACAGTTCTATCTTTTCATGGCCCTTGGAGGGAGGGCAAGGAACAGACAGATGGATGATGGATGAGACAGGTGGACTTTCATACCTCTCGTCCACAGCACCCAGCTATTATCTGAGTATCTCACAATGGATGATCGAAGCTCACTGCACAGCCCTGAGACTGTTTGCTCAACCACCTCATTCCCTTTTTCCTCATGTTCCAGACCAGGAACTTCCATGACCTTGGCTGGAAGAAGCTGTTTGTGAGGCAACACTGTTCCTCTCCCATGTCCCATGGAAAGACTTTTTTTAAAAAAAAAATAAGGAAATAACTAGGTGGTTCCCATATAAGCCCTCAAATGTCTGTTTAATCTCTTTAAAACTAGGGTACTGCTGATGCTATTATAACTGTGACAGGAAAGGGTAACTCTGTGAAGGACTTTTTGTGTGTGACTCAGAGCCAATTTAAAAATCTCATAAGGAAGGAGATACACAGTATCCCAGGGACAGCCAAGTCCTACACATCAGTTAATCCATACTGTTTTGTTTTAATTTAGTGAAATTGTATGTTAAGTTTGTAAGTGCTCAGTAGACCTAAAAGAATGAGTAAGTTAAAAAAAAAAAAAGAAAAAGAATGAGTAAGTTACAACATTTTTCACAGACTGGCATTCTGGCCCACAAATCTCGACAGAACAGAGCGCCACTGATTTAATTTCCACAGAGGCAAAACAACAAACGAAACATGTTCCCTAATGTGCACTGAGCTCTCTCAAGATCCGCCCCAGTGGCTTGGAGACTCACATCTGCAGCTACTCTGGCAAGGGATGGATTCTTCCTGACTTCCAACACTGGTCTGCGCCGCTTCTGGATGTGGCACTTGCTAGGCTCTGTCAAGGACACCGTGCTTTTCTAGAGGCTTTCCAAACAAAGTGACCATACCAGACCAACTCACTCTGGCTCTGCGGATTAGGCGCCCTGTGCTCCCCTGCAGCGGAGAATCTTTTCATCTGCCACCACCTCTTCCCCCCTCAAAAAGCTTTGCCAAACATGCAGAGCACCTTGAGCAGAGGGAACAGTGTTTTAGAAAGAACCATCAGTGCAGAAAGCGGGGCAGGCCTGAAGAGAAGGCGGAATTGGAAAAAGCAGCCACAGGGGACGGCACGGGCATGAAACCCTCCTTCAGGAAGTGGGTGACACGCAGGAAACAGGAGAGCTCTGGTTTCAGGGAAGAACCAGGAGATGAGAAACACAACAGGAAAAGGGAGAACAGACTGACACTGAGTTCTGAGGCCTCCAAACTCCTAATTACCATTCGTAACATTAGATCCATGGGAAAAATTTTCTGAGTTGAAAATAAAACCATACAAATTTATAAATAAATCTTTGGAACATGGCCATTTTTTAAATCAAGGTCTTAAAATGCTACTAGAATCTCATGGTCCAACTCTAATGAGATGCAGTCCTTCCTTCTTGTCCACCCCCACCCCACAGCCTACTCTCCCAACAGTGGCCCTTGAAACTCTCTAGGCCTTAGCTGTTGGCTTTCAGTTTATGACAGAAAACAGGCTCCTGACTCCATCTGGTTTTCTCCCTGTTCCCAGCAGGCTCAGAAGAACACAAATCCCTCTTTCTGATCTAGTGACTCCTTCCATTTGTCCTCCTGAGAGACACTATGCCTAGCTATCAGGGCCTCTATTTTCTCCACGCCCACTGTTTTCTTCCTGCAAATAGCACAGGTCCATCTTAAGAACAAAACACAACAAAACCACCTTTAAATTATAAAGGTTTTACTTTGGAGGGCACATCAAGGTACAGGGAAGATGCAAAGGTACTGTCTGTCACAACTCCCAGGGAAAACTTGCTGCATTTCTTTCTAGACTTTCTTGTGCTCACACTTATTATACTGTATCTTTATTATGGCAAAAAGATACAAAAACCATTCCCAGATGTCAGAAATACCTGACAGATGTGTAACATCCAGTGTAGATATTACCTGAATTTAATCACATTCAGCCTGTCTCAGTCTGTCTGTCTATCTCTTTCTCTCTCTGAAATGGGGGACTCACTGTTGCCCAGGCTGGTCTTGAACTCCTGGATTCAGATAAACCTACTGCCTCAGCTTTCTGAACCTGTACCTTCCTCTATAAACATCTGGAACGGTTATTACCTTCTAAGAATCAGATAGTGGAAGTTTAAAGAGCAGAATTACCCCTGAAAGTTCTTTATATAACAAATTGCTTTCAGGAAGGCAGAAGCAATTTTTGTAATTCAACCAGTAGACAGCGAGCCACAGTAAAATGGAGGGTCCCCTATCTTGGAGAAAACATTCATCATTTTCAACAGGTCCTATGAATAAAATATTAATCTTCCTTTTGTAGTTTAAATGAATGACTACGAGGCACATACTGATCACCTTCACTTCATCCACACACTCCCCACAAAGGTCTTCCCAAGCACTTCACAGAATGTAGAGATCCCCATCCAGTTGAAACAATACGTTTGACATTCTCACCATTAGCCTGTTTCCCCCTACCCTTCCCATCTTTGTGGCCATTGGATTCTACTTACTCTTTTTTCCCTAAGATTTGTTACATAGACAGATAGATAGACAGATAGCTAGATAGACAGACAGACAGACAGATAGATAGATAGATATAAAATATAGTGTTCTGTCTGCACGTATGCTTGCAAGCCAGTAGGGGGTACCAGATCTCATAGATGGTTGTGGTTGCTGGGAATTGAACCCAGGACCTCTGCAAGAGCAGCCAGTGCTCTTAACCGCTGAGCCATCTCTCCTGCCCTTATCATTCTTGAAGAACTCACCCCCTCCTGCCATCATCTACCACCTTCTCTTCAGTCCTGCCCTGCTTTGTTTTCTGTTGCTGTGGTAAGACACGGATCAAAAGCAACTTGAGAGGAGAGGGATTATTTGGCTTCCATGTCCCAACCAGTCTATCAGTCACTGAGGGAGTCAGGGCAGGAACTCAAGCAGGAGCAGAGGAAGGACCAGAAAGCAGTGGCTCGCTCAGCCTGCTTTTCCATACAACCCAGGACCACTTGTCCAGGCTTGGCACTGCCCAAGTGGGCTGGGCCCTCCCGTATCAATCATTAATCAAGACAATGCTTTACAACATGCCCACAGGCCAATCTGATGGAGGTAAATCCTCAATTGAGGTTCACAGATAACTCGAGTTTGTGTCCATTTGACAAAAACTAACCAGTGCACTTTCCTTTACCTCCAATCTCAATGATCTCTGTTTCATTCTTTTTATGTTTCTTGTGTACGTACATGCATGCATATGGTGTAGCACGGGTGCAGAGGTCAGAGGACAACTTGCAGGAGTTGGTTTTCACCTTCTGCTGGAAGGGTCCCGGGGATCAAACTCAGGTCATCAGACTTGGTGGCAAGTGCTTTGATTTGAGGGGCCACTTTGCCAGCTTATCTTTTTTTGATCCTCTTTTCTACTTCCTGTTCTTAAGCTATGCCAGGACCCCAAGGTTCTGCCCCACTGTTACTTTGTGCTACTGTGGAAGGGTTTTTCATCCTATTTTAATAATTAGCTTCACAATAATGGCTTCTGTATTTTTTATCTCCATAGGTCTTTAACTGAGAGATCTCATCCTCACCTCTAATAGAGTAATACCTACAACTCAGCAATACATTTTCTCTGTACAACTAACAGGTCTTCGAGGGCACTCTTGACTGTTTTCCCTTATGTTCTCCCCACTTTGTGTGTGTGTGTGTGTGTGTGTGTGTGTGTGTGTGTGTGTGTATGTATGTTTATATTTATGGCAGGGTCTTATATTGCTCAAACTGGCCTTGAGCTTGCAATGAACCTCCTGCCTCAGGTCAGATTTTAGGAAATACATGCATGTACATTATGCCTGGGCTACCACCTTTCTTATCTCTAACAATGGACATGTCTGCAGTCCCCCATACTTGAAACTTACAGATCCCATCTTAAAAAACTATTTTTTGACTGGAGAAATGACTCAGTGTTAAAGAGCACTGGCTGCTCTTCTAGGACTGGGATTCAATTCCCAACAGCCACATGGCTGCTCACAATTACTTGTAACTCCAGTCCCAGGGGATCCAACGCCCTTTTCTGGACTTTTCTGGCACTGCATGCATGTGTGCACAGACACACATTCAGGCAAACAATAATGCACATACAATATAGTATCTAAAAATTTACTTTTAGGGGTTGGAGAGATGGCTCAGTGGTTAAGAGCACTGACTGCTCTTCCAGAGGTCCTGAGTTCAATTCCCAGCAACGACATGGTGGCTCACAACCATCTGTAATGAGATCTGGCGCCCTCTTCTGTATAAAGAATAAATAAATCTTTAAATTTAAAAAAATACTTTTAATTATAGGTATGTGTGTGTATGCATGTGGGCGCAAATACCAGTGAAGGCCAGAAGAGGGCATCAGACACTTCAGAGCTGAAGCTACAGGTGCTGGGAGATGAACTTCAAGAGCAGCAAGCACTCCTAACCACTGAGTCATCCTTCTAGTCTCATCAAGTTATCTTAAATTCTCCATGCCTCCTAAACTCTTCAAGGCACTCTCTGTTGCCATTCCCATCATCACCTCGCATGGGGCTTACTGCGGCATCTTCACAGGATGTAGCAATACGTCCTATACAGTCACCTTGTTAATTTTCCAGTTTCAAAACAATGATTGATGCTTTGAAGCCCTTTTTTGCCCAAATCCATCTAGTCCAAACTCCTTACAAGCTCATTTCTTTATCCTAAGGCCTCCAAGGTAATCTGAGTTTCTTTCTGGCCGTCTTTGCCCCCTCACCTCTATCAAGCGTCATAACCACCCCTCATAACTCATATCACTATAGCCCTTTCTGTTGCAATGGAACCTTCAGTTGATAATCCTATCTCATTAAACTTTCCCTTTCTCTAAATTCCTTTTTTTAGGAGGGGGGTTTCAAGACAAGGTTTCTGTGTAGTTTTGGTTTCTGTCCTGAATCTCATTCTGTAGACCATGCTCGCCTCAGACTCACAGAGATCCACCAGACTCTGCTTCCCAAGTGCTGGGATTAAAGGTGTGTGCACCACCACTGCCTTTCTCTAAATTCCAAAGTCTGTGGTGTAATGGCTCTTGAGAGAAAGATAGGGGCAGAGAATTTCTGACCTATACTGTT
Source organism: Onychomys torridus (assembly GCF_903995425.1). Lineage (NCBI taxonomy): Eukaryota > Metazoa > Chordata > Mammalia > Rodentia > Cricetidae > Onychomys > Onychomys torridus. The sequence continues at coordinate 16,528,534 of NC_050454.1, forward strand.
TACCAGTAACTCTCACCACAGCAGATTTCAAGCTGCCAATATGGGATTACCACGTTTTGAAGTTGGGGGGATGTGCACAATACCAGCAGGACCCAGCCCAGAAACACTCACAATCTGGTCTATAATCTATAGCTTAACACAGACTGTATGCCCTCTAGCTGTATTATATGGGTTGGTTTACACACTGCAATAAACTAGCCCTGGGAAGTGAGCAGTGTATGGGACACAGTGTGTATGCTCAAATAGAAACCTGCTGGCACCACCTGGGGCAATATCATAAGCCCAAATTGTAGTGGATGTGATCTCAGTTAGGGTTGGTTAGCAAGAACAAATAAAAGAACAATGAAGAAGTAAACTGGAATGGAAATAAAAATCAGAGTGGGAGCCGGATATCGGTTATGTCCCAGCTTTGCACCTATGTGGCTCTTAGCAAGTACATTCCCTTCCTGAGCCTTATGTTTCCTCTTCCATCCAGGGGTGGTGATGCACACTGGAAAGCCCAGTACTGAGGAAGCCGAAGGTTCCAGGGAAGCTGGGCTATATCATGAGACCCTGCCTCAAACAGCAAAAGCGGGGGAAGTTCCCTCATCTATTTAAGGTCACTTCTCAAATTTCTTCAGTGCTCTGGGATAGGGTTAAACAGACAGGAGAAGCCCCTGGTCTTCTGCACTCTTAACAGTAATGAAAACACAGTCATTGTAAAAGCTGGCAAGTCAAAGGAGCACAGGGCAACAAAACTTTCCTAAGGCATGAAGAACATTCTGGTCAATCCATTCACTCTTTGCCTCAATCAACCTACTGGAAAGATACAATGTCTCGGAGTGGAGGAGATGAATCAGTGGAGAAGAGCATTTGCTATACAAGCTGAGCTTGCCTCCTGGGCGCCTGTGTAAACCCCAGGTGCAGCTACTTAGCGCTGTAACAGCCAGCGCTGAGACGGGTACAGATGGAGGATCACTGGGGTCTGCCGGCTGCCAGCCTAGCTCCAGGTTCACTGAGAGAACAGAGTAGGCATCTTACGTCCTTCTCAGGCCCTCACACGGGCACAAAATGTGTACACAAACATCTGCATACAACACACGGGGCGTGCACACACACACACACACACACACACACACACACATTTAAATAAAGATACAATGTTTTAAAAATTGTATCTATTTTATTTAGCTTTCAGGAGAAAAGAGATGTGAAAACTCACCTTGTATTGCACAACCCAAGACACATCCTAGTGCCCTACCATCAAAGCAATGTGAACCCAGATACTGATGAGTGCTCAGGGAAGCCACAGCAGTTTGGGTGACAAGCCATTTAAGCCTCCAGCTCTTCTATTACTGCTTCTTAAAAGAACCCACACTGGTGGGTGGTGGAGGCACAAGCCTTTAATATCAGCACTGGGGAAGCAGAGGCAGGCGGACCTCTGTGAGTTCGAGGCCAGTCTGGTCTACAGAGTGAGTTCCAGGAAAGGTGCAAAGCTACACAGAGAAACCCTGTCTCGGAAAACAAAAAAAACAAAACAAAACAAAACAAAACAAAAAGAACCCACACTGCTCTGAGAAATGGATGGAAGCCACGGCCCCTCTGACTAGTACACAATCAGAAGCATTAGAACGGGATTTCAGAGGTTCACAAGACCTCTCCTCTGTGATGGTGTCCAAATATTGCAAGTCAACAACTTTGACCTATATCTCTAACGACATCCACACAACACTAAACAACTAAAGTCCATGAAGCCTCTATACTGTTGGCAAAGGGAATCTACCTAGGATCGCCAATGGAGGATGTTAAAACACAGCTCTACTTTGTAAAACAAGTTTGGGGTATCTAAAACTTCATCCACCTGGAAGAGCACCTCATTCTGAATAATATTCTTGAAAAGAAATCAGTGCCCAGGTAAAATTTCTTTTTTCTTCTTTTTATGTGGAAGAGTATTCTACCTGCATGCGTGTCTGTGCACCACATATATGCAGTGTTCTTGGAGGCCAGAAATGGCTGTCAGATCCACTGGGACAGCAGTTATAGATGGCTGTGAGCCACCATGTGGATGCTGGGAATTGAACTCAGATCCTCTGGGTGAGCAGTCAGTGCTCTTAACCAGTGAGTCATCTGTCCAGCCCCAGATTAAAATTCTAACTGAGCCATCATATACCTGGTCAATTTATCTATTGAATCACTTTCGGCTCTCGAAAATCCATTTGCCTGTGAAAGTGTACTCCTGCTTCACAAACATATCTGCATTTCATGACTTCCAGCTCACATGAAGGAGGCCCAACTGCTCTTGGGAGTATCTCTGTGAGTTCCAGGACAGCCTGGTCTACACGGTGAGTTCCATGCCAGCCAGGGCTACACAATGATTATCTCAAAAAACCAAAAAGAAGCCCCAACTGGTCATGTGACAGGTACTTACACACGCAAATATCCCAGTAAGCAGCAGCAGCAGCAGCAGCAGCAAGGAACACATAACACAAATTCACTGCCTCCCTTTGGCACTCACATTTTTGACTAAGTGCTGGACAAGTTTATTTAGCTTTGTGACTTAGATTTATTTCTAAAGACAGGAGGGAATGATAAGACCCGAGGGGGCTGCTATGGGAACTAAGATGTGAAAGTGCTTAGTAATAAAACAGGCGAAAGTAAAGAAATCACTGGAAGGTGCTCACAACCCATCACCCATTCACAGATCACTTGGAAACAGCTGCTCACAACATCCTTGGGCCGCCATCAAATCTTTCCCTACCAGAAGTAAAATAAATTGTTGCTAAATCGTGCAAGGAATTCTGTCTTGGTCCAGGGCCCAACAGCGACATTCCAAAACATCAGAAATCTGCGGAGACGCTTTAGATTTCCATGCTGGGTACTACAGTCTCAAGTCTAGAGAAGTAACTTACTGTCAGACTTTCTTCAAGTATTAAGTGGTTTTTTTTTAATAACTCACAGATTGTTAATCCTTTCGCTTGCTCTGTTGAAAACTTTATAATATTTATTAAAAATGTACACAAGAGATTTTAGACCCTAGCTTACACAAATCAAGACCAGTAATAGAATGAGGACTCGGACTCTCTCTTTCTTTCAAGCACAGTGGGTGTTGGTGTTTGAGGGTATAAACAATGTGGTCCCGTTGAAACATGTCTTCCAGTCGGTAAGTCTAACCTTTCATTGGCTATCCCTCAAAAATAGGCAACTATTCTACACTTGCTGCCGTTTGCATTGCTTCGTTTGCATTTACAATGCACATCTGCCTGACTTCAATAGCAAAAACGGGGGCTATTCTTTCTTTAAAATTAAATAACTCCTTAGTGATTTGGTGCCGTGGAACAAAAGGTCACTATGTATCATGAACGCTCATAAAGAAGATCAGAAGAGTACGTTACCCACTAAAGACCCTCAAGACTCAAGCTGCACGCCCTCTGATTTCTCAACCTGGATAATTCCAAGGCTCTCTAGATTTCCTCAAGGCGGGATACGTTCTCTTTACCAGACTCGAAAACACCCAAACGCTCCAGTGTTTTCTAACAGGCTACAGAGCTTGGATCAACATAACACTTTCCCCTAGGAAAGTGGAAGCACCTAATCGCACTATTGTTTAAAAGTAACGTCCTCCCACCCACATCTTAAGAAAACAGTTACTTGTACTCGGTGAGATCTGCAAGTCCCTCTCCTAAGGACGGACCGGCAGGTATCTGAGGAGGAGGGCTCCACTAGAATGACGGATGGGGGAGATTCAGGGTGGAAAGCAAAAGTTCCAGAGATAACTCTGAGCAAGGAATTCGCACAGGATAGGAGCACGAGGGCCAGGTGGAGGCATCAAGGCACTAACTTAAGATGCGAGCTGAATGGATGAGATCCAGATGGCCAGGGTCTCCCCAGCAGCCCCCGGCCCCCCACGTCTGCTGAGCCGCTGCGGTCCTCCCACGGCGGCAGTAAGTAGGACACCCCCACCGGTGATGCCCCCTCCTGCCGCCCGCAGCCCCGCGTCTCACCAGCCGCCAGGCGCAGGCCGCGGAGGCTCCCCATGGCCGCCTGCTCCGCCGACGCACAGCACCCCTCGGCGGCCGCGGCGCTCAATGTCACTGAGTGCCCGCGTGGGAAGGGTGCTGACGGGGTGGGCGGGGCGGGCGTGACGCGGCGAGCGTGAGGGACGTGCAGGAAGGGTGGAGGACCAGGCCCGACGCCTTGCCTGCCCGGGCATGGAGACAGAGCAAGGGCGATGCATGCCAACCGTGCAGTGCTGAGTAGTGTTTGAGGACGGTACAAGTGAGTCACACACGCGGAGGGACCGGAGGCCCAGGGCCCTACGGCGTGCGGGCTCCTGGAATGTCCCTGAAGGAAGCCTGCTTTCCACTTATTTAAAAAAAAAAAAAAACACATTTAGTCATTCTCACCGCTTGCCCACCCTCGCCGTCCCAAACGCCCTTGTTTTTCGACGCTTCTTCGGGGTCTCGTTCCTCCATCACAAGCACCCCTATGCTCTAGGAACAGAGTGTTAAGGCTTGGAGGAGGGCGAGCCCCCACCCCGCGCTCAGCTCCCGGCTCACACGCCTTGCAATCAGGCAGCACCGCGGACACCTCTGCTCCGCGGTGATTGGCCAGCTGCGGGGTCCTCGCGTTCGTCCAATATGGCGGCGCCCAGTGGCGGTGTGAACTGTGAAGAGTTCGCCGAGTTCCAGGTGATGAGGTTTTCCTCACGTGGCGAGCTTGTCCGGCCTTTTGTCCCCAGATCCTAATTCGTGCTTTGGCCTGGGAGGGAGTCTAGGCGAATTGTGGGGAAATCAGGCGGTTCCGAGCTTTTTTTCTTTTTTTAAGGGGCACCTCTGGAGGTCATGGGGGCTAGAGGTGGCCTTGGGAAGCGAAGCTGCTCAGGGCAGGGAGGTGCCTGAGGTCCTCCGGCTCATTCCGGAGTGGGAAAGCCGAGCTCGGAAGCTGTGGGTAGGGATTGTAACAGTTCAGCACTTCCCTGAACTTGGTGCCCAGCTTCTGCCAATCCTCTCCCACTTCTAAGTTGAGCTTTTGTGGGAGAGAAAGAAGTGAAAGAGGCCTTGTATTCCTAATAAAACAAAATATCTGGCATAGTGCCCTGTTTTGGAGAGGCTGAATATTTGGAAGTTTGGAGGGAGGGTTAATTCTAATATCTGGTCTGTGCTGTTACCTTCTTGATCCTGACACTTAAGGGGAAAAAATGTATCTTCGTGTACTAAAAATATCAAAGGTCCAGAACTTAATACTCACCCAAGAATTCGAGAATAATGATCTGCATGTTGATCAATTAGCAACGGAAGTTACCGGTGACATGTTCTGTTACTAGAGTTGAATTAAAAAAAAAAAAAAAAAGCAACCCACAACCTTTAAAAGTGTATTTTTAGATAAAGAGTGAAAATTCATGTCACATGTCGTCGTTGACCTAGCTGTAATAATACTCTGAGTAGTTTGTAGGTAGTGGTAGTCTTGAAGAAAACCTCATCAAATCAGTTTATTTGACAAACAATTTTGCCAGGAGGTTTAATGATTAATATCCTAGTTAAAAGTCAAAACACCTGATTCCCCAGAACCGGCCTTAGTGTGTCTTTAAACCTCCCTGTAAATAAGCATTAATTTTTGCACTTCTTCCCCGATAGGACCAGAACATCCATGAAGATACTATAATAATGCAAAACGTTAGTATAGCTTTCAATTTTAGATGAATTTGGTAAAATTGTAAGACATGGTTGACTGGAATTCTCAGATTGTTAATCAAAGTTTACATTCTTAAGAGCTGTTAGATCATTTTGTATGTAAGTCTCCTAACTATGGAAAGCCCTGCACTGAATACCAGGGGAAAGAAACTGAAACCTATGGGATTTTTTTTTTTTTTTTTTTTTGTAAATATTAGGTAGGATTTTACCCCGTAATTATGAGGTGTTGAAAGAATTGTACTGTGAATGCTCTTGTACCCACTGTCTCAATTCTGTAGTCAGTGATTTGCTATATCTGCCCTGACTGTATTTTTATTTTATATGCACCGGTGTTTTGCCTGCATGTATGTCTGTGTGAGGTTGTCAGATCTTGGAGTTACAGACAGTTATTAGCTGCCATGTGGGTCCTGGGAATTGAACCTAAGTCCTCTGGAAGAGCAGCCAGTGTTTTTAACCTCTCTAGCTCTGACTATATATTTATTCACCTCTCAATTCATTTAGTTCACCTTTTAATTTGAGGAGTTTCAAAGTCAGTTGCAAAAGTTGAGTACTTTTAAATATGCTGCATGCATGTCATTATCTGGAGTTCAGTGTTAACTTATTAATTTGGAGGGCTAGATTTTGCATATGATGTAGTCAATAGGTATTTACAAATACTTGTCATTTTGTCGTTCCCCCTCCTCCAGGTGAGGACCAAATCCAGGGCTCTACCACTGAGCTAAATCCCCAACCCCTACAAATACTTGTCATAGTTTGATGCTGACATATACTTGTAAGGCAAACTCCTATCAACATCGAAATGGTTTTCTGGTGGGCTTTCCTGGGCAATCCCTGTGCCTTTCTGTCCAGTTCCAACTATTAGTTTATTCTGGTTTTGTTTTCACACAGCTGTGTGTTTTAAGCTTAAAAGATTTTTAAAGAGTTTTAACTTTTTGTATATCCCCCCCACACACACTGCATTGTAGCACTCCCAGAAAATACCCTATCTCCAAAGTGAAATAGAATCCAAAAGAGAACATTTAAAATTGAATGCTTCAACTCTCATTTTAACATACATTTGAAAATGCACTGGGTACTTTTTTTAGTCTGCTCAAGCTGCCATAACTAAATACTGCTGACTAAGTGGCTCAAACAACAGAAATGTAGTTTCCCAAAGTTTTGGGAGATTGGAGTTGGGTTTAATTTCTGATGAGGCCTCTTCCTGGCTTGCAGATGGCTATTTTCTCTCCATGTCTTCACACCTTTTCTCTGTGTCTGTGCAGTTGGAGCAGGGTCACTAATGTCTCTTCTTTTCTAATAAGGACCCCAATTGTGGCAAATTGGGGTTCCTGCCCTGTTGACCTCCACTTACGTATCTGTGTATGTATGTATGCATATATTTGACAAAATCTCACTATGTTATGGAGGCTGGCTCCAATAGCCTTGGCTCAAGAAATCCTGCCTCAGCCTGTCAAGTAGCTAACATTATAGGTGTGTGCCTGGTTGTGACCTCCATTTAACTTTCATTTCTAAAAGCTCTGTCTACAAGGACTTAGGGCTTTAGCATTCACTCCAGGATACACAATTTAGCCACTCGCAGGTACCAGCTGCCAAGCTTTAGGAGATACCATGATGGACAGGGTATGACACGAGGAGCTTTAACTGAGGATTAAAACCTGTAGAAGACACTGGAGCTAAGAATAAAATGTGTAAGAGCTCATAAAGAAAGAACTCAAGAGGTCACAATTGAGTTGAGCCTTAGGTAATACTGGTTGAATTCTAGGCAGAGGTAATAGCGTGCAGTGCATTTCCTGTACAGTCATGCACTGCTTAACAATGGGGATATATTCTGAGAAGTGTGTTACAAGTGACTTTATGTTGCAAATATATGAACATAATTAAACCTTATATAGGTTTAAGTTAATCCTTGTCATGACTTCTTGGTACAACTGGGATGCAGTAGACAGGTCTGTGCAGCTGTGTAAGTAGAAAGAGAATACTCTAATGATGGAAAGTATAGCTCCATAAGTACACAGGCCAGTAACAGTCACTTATTACCATTGTCAAGTATTAACACTCTGTACATGATGACATTTGATACACTTTTGTACTGGGCGTGGTGGCTCACAACTTTAATCCTAGCAATTTGGAGACAGAGGCTGTGGGAGTCATCATTTTTTCAGCTTTGGCATGTCTCCTTTCATGAGTAACTTTTGTGTCCTTCTCTTCTGAATTTAGAATCTAAGCTATGTGTAAGATCTAAACGTGTGTCAGTCCTTTCAAGAACCTGATCCTAAAGTCTCTAGACAGAATCTTTTATCCCCAAATGCTTCTCTCTTCCAACCCCGTTTCCATATGTGTCATGTGTTAGAACCCTCTGCCTTGTTACTTAGGCCTGACTTGTTCCTGAACACAGGTTCTTGTCAATTCCGTGCTTCCTGTCGCTTTGAAGTACCTTCCTTTCTCTCCAGCTGAAACCCAGGTCATATATCTCTTAGACAAAATCAACTCACTGTTCCTTTTCAGAGTGTTTTCTTTCTATTAGGAATATTTGTTTGGGTGTGCATAATTGATTTGGGTTGACTTTAAACCCCCAGCCTTTGTCCTAGGTCCTCCTGGAGTTGACATAAGGGCTTTGATGCTTCTTCCACTGGAAGGAAATGGGCCTGGTGAGATATTTATAGTCTTTTCTTATTCTTTCTCCTTTTTCGTAATCTATCTATGAAATGTAATAATAATTTACAATTCTCAATCCTGGAACGTGTGTGTCATCAGTTCAGATAGTATCATTATATTTTTTATTTCTTTTTTTCCCCTCCTTTTTAAAATTTATTATATTTGTGTTTTAATTTTACACATCAGCCATGAGTTCCCCTGTCCTCCCCCCTCCCACCCCCACCTTCCCCCCAGCCCCTCCCCTCCATTCCCATCTCCTCCAGGGCCAAGACTCCCCTGGGGATTCATTTAAACCTGGTGGATTCAGTACAGGCAGGTCCAGTCCCTTCCTTCCAGGCTGAGCAAAGTGTCCCTGTGTAAGCCCAAGGTTCCAAACAGCCAGCTAATGCACTAAGGACAGGACCGGGTCCCACTGCCTGGGGGCCTCCCAAACAGTTTTTAAACTATTATTGTGCGAATGTGTGCATGGTGGGAGCGTACTGGTCACGCATGTGTGGAAGTCCGAGGAGAGTTTGTGGAGTTGGTCCTCTCCTCCCACCTTTATGTGGACCCCAGCATTGAACTCAGGTTCTCAGACTTGTGTAACTTGCACCTTCACCTGCTTGGCTCTATGCACTTAAACTCCCTGTGATGGTAGAAATGTGTACATTTGTGCAGTCTGCTTGTAGCTCTTCAGCTTATTAATATGCTGCTGTAATTGAAGGTTTAAGAATTATTGGTGAAATTATTAAGGCCACTCCACGTAGTTAAAAGGGAGGTTTATTTTGTGGGGTACTTACAAATGAGGGGGTAGGTTACAGGGTCTGGCAAGGGTATAGCACAATCCGGCGTTGTTCTCTGGAGAACTCTGCTCAGTCTACCTCCAGCGTCCAGAGTCCGGGAACCAAGAGAGTGAGTTCTTCCCGATCCTTCGTCTTCCGCTTCCTCCTCTGCCCCGCCTTGTGGGCGTGACCATTACCAAAGCCTCAGTGGGGGTTGGAACTTCCAGGCCAATGCTGGGATGGCTACCCACTACAAAGAATTATTTATATTTTATCTGTATGGGCATTTTGCTAGCATGTAGAGGGCATCGGGTCCCCTAAGAACTGGAATTATAGACAATTGTTAGTTCCCATGTGGATGCCAGGGATAAACCCAAGTTCTCTGGAAGAGTAGTCAATGCTCTTAACCACTGAGCCACCTCTCCAGCCCCCATAACTGAAGGTTTTAAATTACAAATTTCAGTTTAAATAACCTTATATGCTAGTGTCTACTGTATTAAAAGCCTGACTTTAGATCATAGGTTGGTAATGCATTAGAACACAGGAAAGGAGGAAGATAGTCTACTTGCAGCTCTCATTTGTAGATTCTCTGTTGATGAGATTGCAGAAGTAGTGGGTGGGTTCAGGGCCAACAAGATACTTCAGCAGGTAAAGTACTTGCCACACGAGCCTTGTTATACCTGAGTTGATTCCCAGAACCTGTATAAACGTGGAGAGAACCAAATCCACAAAGCTGTCTTCTGACTACATGCTCACCATGGCATATATGCACCCCCCTACACTAATACATTTTTAAAGAGGTAGATTCATTACCCAATTAATGCAGACAAAAATTGTTGTGTAAAGGCGTGAGTAGTATGTCCACATTGTTTTATTGGGAGGGTTTGTTTGTCGTGATTAAGTTATAGCCGGTATTCAGATGCAAACATGGTTAAAGTCCAGCATCAATGAAAGCTCAGCAAATGTTAAGCTGCATAACCTTTTGCCTGGATAGCTGTGCCACCCTTCCGGCCAGTCTCCTTACATTTGTGCTAGTGTCCAGTCCACTCTCCAGGCAGTCCCTTCTGAACACAGATCTAATCACATAATCCCACCATTCTTAGAGCATTTCACTTATTTTCTGTGCTTCTCAGCCCTCCAGAGGTGAGTCTCATCTTACACTGTGTTTTCTCATGCATTCAACGTTCTATTTTAAATGACTGTCATGAGGGGCATTCCTGTAGTTCTTGAGCTCTTAATGATATTAAACCTGCTATAACTTTCCATTCCAGTCTAAAACCCTCATACTATACCAGACAAGATTAGTGGTTATTAAAAATGCCACCAGGACAGGGTTACCTAAAGACATATTTGGTAATTTGTTAACTGTACAGAAATACTACATTGTACAGTTTAAAAACAAATCTTTAAAAATATTTATATGTACCAGGGGTTGGTGGCGCACACCTTTAATCCCAGCACTCAGGAGGCAGAGCCAGGTGGATCTCTGTGAGTTCGAGGCCAGCCACGTCTACAAAGCAAGTTCTAGGAAAGGTGAAAAGCTACACAGAGAAACCCTGTCTCGAAAAACCAAAAAAAAAAAAAAAAAAATTATATGTGTTTTGCCTGCATTTATGTCTGTGTACTACCTACATGTGCCTAGTGCCCTCAGAGTCTAGAAGAGAGAGTGAGATTCCCCTGGAGTTACGGATGGTTGTGAACCACCATGTGGGTGCTCGGAATTGAACCTGGGTCCTGGAAGAGCAGCCAATGCTCTTAACCACTGAGCCACCTCTCTAACCCTAAAAACAAATCTTACACAGCCTTACATTTCAGTTTTTATTTAAAAGGGATGAGTTGTATACAGGGGGGAAGGTTAAATGCTTTATAGAGAAGGAGAAGCTGTTAGAATTCACCTACTCCTCATCATCCTCTTTCTCCTCATCATCCTTTTCTCTCTTGATCTTCTCAGCCTTGATGATGTCGAGGAGACACTGACCTTGCAGTGCTCTTCTTCTCCATCCTTGAGCTTTTACATCCTTCCTGACATCTTCTCTGTGGTATCTGAGCCTTGGGGTGAGTGGTACAGATTTTAGGACCAAGCAGCCAGTAGTCACCTATTGTCAGGCCTTTGACCAATTAGCAGTCTACACATTAACTTCCACCCACTGCAAAAAGAAGCTTCTCTGATGAAGACAGAACGGCACTAGTCTATGAGTATAAACCTAAGTGTTTAAAAGGCATCTTAACAACATGTCCTTTTAGCAACAGTAGTAGGCTCCCTTTTAGGGGCTATGACCTCTTTAGCCATGATTTCTTAACCAAGGTTACAGTACCTGGTATGAATTCTATGGAGCAGGTCTCAAATCCAATCAGGAAACAGTTGGTATGTCACAAGTTGTTATTGTGATTTATGAGGCCCCCAGCTAGGCAAGATTGTTCATGACGTCTTCCCTAGGAGCCTTCATAGCACCTTTTGGCACTGTGTAAGTTAGCCAGCAGGGAGGATGCTTCTTCGTACATAGTCCCATATTGGTGTTTTTAATGTCCTATGACCAAAGTGTATGGTGTCTTCAGCAATTGGATCTTACCATGTAGTCTGCTGGGCAGCCAAGAGTAATGATAATAACCTGTATTGTTTTGGGGGCCTTTAGAGCCTTACTGCTTATAGGAGATATAAGCTACCACCCATGCAGGGTACCTCCTTTAACCCCCCCCCCCCCAGACAGGGTTTCTCTGTATAGCCTTGGCTGTCTTGGAACTCACTCTAGACCAGGCTGGCTTTGAACTCACAGAGATCCTCCTGCCTCTGCCTCCAGAGTGCTGGGATTAAAGGCATGCACCACCACTGCCCGGCTCCTTTAAACTTTTTTAAAAAATAAATTATGTTTTTAAATAACGTATAAAGTAGCTTCCAATAGGGATTTTTCCTAAGTCTTAGTTTGGGTTAACACTTCCCTCTAGCCTGTCTTCTCTGCCTGCCTTCCATCCTGCTCTAGCCTAAACTCCAGTCTTCTCCCCTCCACTCTCATATCCCATGTGCCCTACTGCCCCACCTCCCTCTCTCTGATGTCCTCTGTCCTCTGCAGGCACCCAGGTTAAACATGCTGGTGTAAGACATGAGAGAGAACATCTGGTCTTTGTCAGAGGCATTTCTTCATCTCCCTACCCAAAATAGCTCTGAGCCCCAACTTGATCATATTTCATTCCATGAGGTTAGCTCTCTCTTTCCCACAGTTCTTCTCTATCTGTCAGCAACCCAATACAGTGTGAGTTAGTAGAGGGATGGACTCTGGTACTGTCACTGCTTGCTGTACTATTCAAAGAAGAAAGTTGCTGAGAACATTCCTAGTCAAGGAAAACTATCTAAAAAGTACAATTGAAACTCGGCCTCAGAAGATAAGTTCACTGTAAACAGAGGAAAAGAACTTGAAGGAGATTGTTAGAGGGGGATATGGAAAAAAGCAGTCATGTAGGAGGTTAGGTTGGCTTTGTCTTCTCCATTTTCCCCTCCTAGAGATAGGATCTTGCTATGTAGCCCATGCTGGCCTCCAGCTCATGATTCTCCTGTCTCAGCCTCCTGAGTGCTAAGTTCACAGGCCTGCGTCACCACACCCAGCTTCTTTCTTCCCTTTGACTCAACGAGTGACTCACCATTTGCTTGGAATTTACTATTCATGAACATTATACTGCTGCATTATATGGCATACTATTTAATATTTAAAATGGTAGTTGCCCAGGGACTATGTTGAGATTGTCCCCTAAGAATTCTGGTTTGCAGAGAATACTATCAACAAAAGTAGATTCAGGAAAAGTAATGAACTTTGTGTTATTTGCCTGTGGCATTTCCTTGTTTTCATTCTTTGTTTTATTTATTGGGAAGGGAATGCTTATGCAATTGTATTCAAGTGAGTGGAGGTCAGAGGACAGCCTGTGGGAGTTGGTTCTCTCCTTCCAGCCTGTGGTCTGGGGATTGAACTTAGGTCATCAGGCTTGCCAGCAAGTGCCCTTATCTGTTGGGCTTTCTCACTTATTAGTCTGTGTTATGAATATTGTGAAAGCTGTTTTGTTTCTGTATTGAGTTCATGAGCAGGCTATTAAAGTATTCAGCTGTTTAAGGTGAATTAGTGGTAGGACATAATTTAGATTACATGCTTTGATTAAATGAACAAAATGGTTATAATTGGCAACATCTTTGACTCCTTCACAGACAAGAGTATTTATAGAATTATTAAAAATGTTTTCCAGGAACCTGGGAGTAGCTTAGTGATGGAGCACTTGCCCAGCATGCATGAGGATGGGGGTTGATTCCTAGGACTGGGGTAGTGTGGATTCTTCAAGGCATTTTTAGTAACAAGGCAAATGTTCACAATATGTGATTTTAAAAAAATGTTACAGAGTTTCGCAATTTCATAAAATATTCATGAGTATGTGTAAATAATAAACCTATTAACATATTACTAAAGGGTAATTAATGGTTAATTACTAATGGGTAATTAAATATTTTTTCAAATTTTTCTAAAAGGAAGGTGTAGGTGAGGGGGCACAGTAAAGAATCACTGAAATGGCCGCTTGGTAAGGTTAAGGGGAAGGCTCTTATTGTGGATAAGAGAGAAAGAAAGAGAGAAGACTGGTTATGACCAGGAATTGGGGCAGAGAACAGCAGAGACAGACTGTGAGAGACCATACATAACAAGAGTTAGGGAATGGGGAAGAGAGAGAAAGATGAGCTGGGAGGAAGGAAGGGCCAGGAGGCTAGTGTGGACTTGGAAATGTGAAACAAGCACCCTGAGTGGGGACTTCAGTCAGGGGGTTAATTTGACAAAGGAAAGAAAGGGGTGGTGTGTTGAAGGAGATGATGGTCTGGTGAAGCCTCCTCTAATATGTGTCAAGGTTAAATGCTAACTTGGAAGTTTTCACAAAGAAGTGTGTTTGTGGTTTAATATAATTGTTTTCTTAGCAGGTTTTCAGTGAAAGTAATGGTTTTTATGGGAGTGTATATAAAAAACAGAAGTGTAGCCCAGCAGTGGTAGCACACACCTTTAATTTCAGCACTGGGGAGGCAGAGGCAGGAGAATCTCTTGAGTCTGAGCCCAGCCTGGTCTACAGAGCAAGTTCCACATCAGCCAGGGATACACAGAGAAACTCTGTCTCAGAAAAACAAAAATAAAAATAATTAAAAAAAGAGAAGTGAGCTGGGCAGTGGTGGCACATGCCTTTAATACCAGCACTCGGGAGGCAGAGGCAGGCGAATCTGTGTGAGTTCAAGGCCAGCCTGGGCTTGAGTGAGTTTCAGGAAAGGCGCAAAGCTATAGAGAAACCTTGTCTCGATAAACCAAAAAGGAGAGAGAGAGAGAGAGAGAGAGAGAGAGAGAGAGAGAGAGAGAGAGAAGTGTATACTGTTAGAATCTTAGTCCCACTTTCTATTAACTGAAGACAGCACGGCTCCTTCAGTGAGACGTGAGAAGTGCTGTCTCATAGTGTGGGGCAGGTCTGTGCTGTGCAGGGTACCCAGAGCTCTCTTTTCTTTTCTCTTGTGGAACATGGTAGGTTCCTGAGGATGAAACTCAGGGCCTCACAGGAGGTAGGCAAGTGCTCTACTACTGAGCAGCATCCCCAGCCACTCAGCAATAATAAATCACTTTTGGTATTATTTTTCTTTGGATTGGGTTTTTGTGAGTTGGAGACCTTTTCACGGAAAGTGGAGCCTTGAAAATGTAAACTAGGGTTACTAAAGAAAAGCTAAAACTAATTCTTACTTGTTCAATGAATTAAAGAAACCAAAGTGTGCTTTTTTCCCCTCTAGTAGCAAATTTACTTTGTTTTTAATCACAAATATATTTCTAGTCCTAGTTTAGAAAGTCAGAGAACTTTGGGGTGAGGCTGGTGGTGTGCTGCTTGCTGTCTGTGAGCTGACTGGCCCTGCCCATGCAGGACTGGAGCAGTGGTACTGCTGGTTGTGGAGAGAAAGCCTGAGGTGTCCAGGTTGGAGAACCCTCTTTGGCTGTGTGCTGGAATCAGAAGACACTGTTTGCTAGGTATCATTCAGACAGTGGGGTTCACTGTTGTGCCATGGAGCTAGACTCAGCCCTCTGTTAGAATGACTATTCCATATCCTACCCATTAGCCTTGTGATAAAGACACTTCGATTGTACTCTGTTTGGCTTGTTTTCCTCATATATGAAAGAGTTGTAAAAAAATCTAAGACTTTTTGCTTAAATGTTTAATTTTCATCACTTAACACTTCATTGAGATTATCTTCTGTTTTTTTTTTATCTTAAATATATATATATAGGAATTACTCAAGGTGATGAGGACAATTGATGACAGAATAGTACATGAATTAAACACTACGATTCCAACAGCTTCCTTTGCAGGGAAAATTGATGCCAGCCAAACCTGTAAACAACTTTATGAGTCTGTAAGTGTATATTTTGAGTCTCTCTTTTGTGTTTCTTTGATATCTTTCTTTATAGACAAAGTACGAAGTTAATTGACTTGTATCTAAACTGTGAAGAGCTCGTGTCATCTTTAAGTTTCCTTGTGAACACTTGAAGGTTTCTACAGCCCCAAACAGTGTGTGGCATAGGCACAAATCTGAAGAAATGGTTTTAAAGAGTGGGAGCAGAGTTGTTTTGGCCTATGCATGCAAGGCCTTTTGCTTAAATTGACAGTATGCATGAGATAACCACAAGGACCTTGAAACAGTCAAGACAGGAGTGAGAGAGAGAGAGGACTTTGAATGAATGAATACCAAGAGGCCAGGCAGCTAATGGTAGGAAGCGTGAAACACACTTTTTATGTTGGGACTAGAAGTATGTGGCAGAAAGGGCAGAGAAAGCCACAGATGCTAATAAATCACCCTTCTTAATGTGTTGACGCCTCCAGTGTAGAGTTGCTCAGTACCTGCTTGAGTCCTCTTTTGAATTTGCAAAAGCAGAAGGAAATGATGGCACAGCTGTACTGTGGCTGGCTGTTGCCCTCCATTAAGTTGGAAATTAAAGTTCAAATGGCTCATGCCTTTTTCTGTTCTCCCCCACAAGTTTACTGTGTGGATTTCTAGTTAGAGGAAAGCCATTATTTAATCTACAGTACAGTTTTGTTTTGTTTTGAAGTATGTCATTCTGTTGAGCAATCAGGTAAATACCGTGGTTTTAGGAAATTGGATGACGTGGTGGTTAATAAAGATTTAGTCACTGCGAGTGAGGGTAGGTGCAAGTCCTAACGTACTGTGAGATGTTTGACAGTCCCTATGTCTTGGTGTCTCTGACTAAAGAACTAGAACTGTGTGATCTGTCTAGGATGCTCCCTTCCTGCTACCTGTAAGATCCCTACTGTTCAGGTCTTCCCATTTACAGTCTTCCGTTAGCAAACTGATTGGTAGTATCATGCTTAACAACATGAATTCCAGGACTAGATCAAATCTCACATCTGCTGCTTCCTAGGGTGGTGACTGAGCATTTTGAATAATTTCCTTTTGCCTCAGTTTCATAGAGTTGTAGAGGATTAGTGAACCAAGAAAACACTGGCCTATGTATTTTAATATGCTTGCCAAAGTCATTATTGTTGGTCCTTATTGGATTTTAAATAATGTTGCTCTGGAGATGGAGGCCTGCAGAGTGCCCAGCCAATAAGAACCACTAAGAGCTTTTGTTGAGGGTTGTCTCTTTCGAGGAGTCTGGAACATCCAGGTTGCTGCTCATAGTCTCCCTGACTTACATTAGCTCCTGGTCCAGCTTTTGTGACTGAAGAAAACATTTGCGTTCCCTAATGGTGACCCTTCTTTATAGGAAAGGATATAGGAGCTCATGTAAAGCATGAATTTACAAACTAATGTCGAAAGGCTCCTTATAGTAAAAATTAGATAATTTGGCAGAGATCTCAGGTGTGAGTGTAGGAGAACCTTGAACCGTGACCGTTACACATTGCTGCCCAGGACAGATGAAGAAAGGCTGTTTACTGGATGGTTACTCTAAGAAGGGGTTATTAGACTCATTCTGTCAGCTCTCCTTGCAAGCAACACACAAAACTGATGCAACCACTAATGTGTGCCTCTGGTTTTCTTTATCAGTACTTTAAATTTTTGAGAAGACCTTTGATGGCATAGTTAAATAACATTCTTTATATTTCTTTGCTGTAACAAAGATATTCTCCACATCACTTAGTGCATAGCCTCTTCCCCTTGTTAGCAACATGAGACTGGAAACAACCACAAAAGACAGAAAGGAGAGACTAGCAGCAAGTGGCGGGAGAGTGGAGGTAGGGTCCAGGAGCACAGTCAGGAAGTGGCGAGGAGAGCAAGGCAAGGTGCAGGAGGCGCCAGGGAAGCCCGGCTGGGCTCTCAGGAAGGCGGAGTCCTGGCCTGGACTGGAAGAGAACAGCCTGGCCTCGTCCTGTCTTCGCCTTTTTCTCTCTTAACCTGCTGTTAGGTGATTTAGACAATCTAACATGTTCTCTTCTAGAGATTCAACTTAAAACACTTCTGAAGTCTCGATTTTTTTCTAATACTAAAATCTAACAAGTTAATGTGATTTTCCTCTTTCCGTTCTTTTAGTTGATAGCAGCTCATGTCAGTAGGGACAGAGTTATAAAGAATTGTATAGCTCAGACCTCAGCAGTAGTAAAATATCTCTGAGAAGAGAGAGAAAAGAACCTGGATGACTTAATGTTATTAAAGCAACTTAGAAAAGAACAGACAAAGGTAAGTTGAGCAGACTTTTTGTGTCGAAGGCAAAGATTTTTCCAAATGTAGCCTTCAAACTAGTTTTAATATGCAAAAGTTCAAGTAAGTTATGGTTATTACTTTTAAAAATAACCAGGACATGGTTGGGAGAATGGGTGTGAGCCTCTTTTTTTTTTTTTTTTTTTTTTTTTTTTTTGAGGCTGAGGATCGAACCCAGGGCCTTGTGCTCGCTAGGCAAGCACTCTACCACTGAGCTAAATCCCCAACCCATGGTTGGGAGAATGGATGAGTGGGTAAATTATTTGCTTTGCAAATATGAGAACCGAGGTTTGGATATTGACAACCTCTGTAAAAAATTGGGTGATAAGGTCCTGGAGAGATGGCTTAGTGCTTAAGAACACTGGCTACTCTTCCAGAGGACCCAGGTTTGATTCCTAGCACCCACATAGGCTCACAACTGTCTATAATTTCAGTTCTAGAGTATCTGATCTCCCTTGCTGGTGTCTGCAGGCACCAGGCATGTACATGGTATACAAACATGTAGACAAAATACCCATATACATCAAATAAATTAAACTACCACCAACAAAAGAACCTGGGTGGTGTATCAGCCACCTGTAATCACAGCCCTCCAGAGGCAGGCAGGAGGCTCCTGGGCAAATTGGCTAGCTAGACTAGTCAGAATTGGCTAGAACCAGGTTCATCCAGAGACCCTGCCTAGTGTTGTCTAGAAAGGGCACATGTCATAAACTTCAGTTCTCCACTGGAATGTGCATACTTGTGTTCCCACACACCTACACCACACACACACACACACACACACACACACACACACACACACACACAAATATGCACACATATACATTATTATCAGGTGGGCTTTACATCACACTTAGATGTAGTAATGCATACTTTATAAACAGATGCAGTACAGCAGCTAGGGGAAAATTAACATGGAATTGTATTTTATTTCTATTACTGTGATGTTTTCCAATGTTAAAGACAAAACATCAATGTTGACCAACCCCATATCAGAAGCTCTGTGAAAAACATCTGTGCCTGCTTACTTGAAACATTTCTTCATGAATTTGAATTTGAAAATATTTACCTCTTTCATTTTGTAAGAATCTGCTGAAGTAGAATACAGATTCTTTAAGTTCTAGCTATTGCCCTCTTGAGCCCTAAAAACACAGTGCTAGTTGAATATAGTTAACACCTCAGTGTGCTAACCACCCAACTCTGTTGACAGCGAGGGTTTGGCCCTCTAGATTACCTTTCTACACTTAACATCATCCCTGCAGTGTTTTCACTTCAGAACATATTTTGGTCCAACTAAGTGGTAGATAAGGATGCCTGCTGCCAAACCTGAAGACCTGAGTTTGATCTCTGGAACCCACATGGTAGAAGATGAGAACTAATTCCCATAAATTGTCCTCTGACTGCCAGACCTGCTCACTGTGGACAGACAGACACACAAACACACCCCACACAATAAATGAATGAATGAATGAATAGATGAATGAATGAATGAATAAATAAATAAATAAATAAATAAGCAAGCAAGCAAATGTAATTTTAAAAGTCAAGTGCTCACTCTGGGACATGTGAAAGGAAGCTTTTCCCCCGTGTAGTACAGTTAATAAGGCAGAATCATTGCTCTGTAGCCCTTGCTTGTGGCTTATCCAGAAACGGTTGTGCTTTGGTGTTCTGGGAGTCAGTCCCAGGACCCATCCTCCGCCCACCAGGGAGATCAAAGTCCACGGATTCTCATATGTAAAGTGGCTTAGTGTTTGCATTAACTTCTTCCCTTCATCCTCCCTTGTGTTTAAGTCATTCACAGACTGCTGACAGCAGCTAATACAAAGTATTCACCTTTGGTACATGTATAATTCTCCCCCACAATATTTTTGACCCCCAGTTGCTTGAATTCATAGATTATACGGAGAGCTGACTATAGTTTATTACACAGAATACATTGGCATCCTTTTTTAAAGGGATCATTGTAATTTTATGTACTTCCAAACTTAAGAGAAAGGTTGCAAAGCAATGTAAAGAGCTCCCTTGCAGAATGTTCACCACGTTCCCTTGCTGGTGACAGCTTTACAGTCTTTACCTTCCCTCCCACTAACCTGTGTGCACATGTATACTCTCCTCTGGAGGATTCCGAGCACCTGTTAGATATATTGTTTCTTGTTTTTCAGTTACTACTTGTGTGTGTGCACCCTCAGAGGACCACTCTGAGAGTTGGTTCTTTCCTTCCAGCACTTGAGTACCTGGGATTGAACTCAGCTCATCAGACTTGGCAGCAAGCAACTCTGCCCATTTGGCCATCTCACTGGCCCCATTTGCTTGCTATTTCTCAATAACAGGGACTTCTCTTACATGACCACCGCACACTTGTCAATACAATCGTCTACTTAAGATAGCACAGTGGGCAACTTAGAGTTCTTGTGCGTCAGGTGACTGAAAAGGCAATGTGGAACTTGCTTTTTTTTTTTTTTTTTAAGTAGTTGTAGATCTTGGTTGGCGTTTGTTTAGCAGATGTAACCAGCTGTACAGGGGCACACAGCGAGTAGGCCAGGCCACTGTGCTTTCTTAGTTATTCTGTAATTCAGTGGTTCCCTGGAGACAGCCTCCACCCTGTCTGTATTTGTGTCTCTCTTGGTCCATGAATACAGCTTAGGTCAACAGATTCCATACTTGCTTTTTCATTGGGCAGTGATTGGTATCTCCAGATGGTGAACTTGTTAAAATAGTCCTTGATAGTCAGGATTATTTGTATGTTATTTTATAAAATTGGTCAGGGTCTAACTTGCTTTGAGATTTCTATTTCTTGAGAGCATGACTGCAGACCTGTCCTCCACTATCAGGAAAGGTCATCCTTTCCAACTAATTCATCAGCTTTAACTAGTGAAGGAGGAAAGGGACACAGGCTGAGCCTTCCAGATAGCCCAGTGGATCCTGCCTGGCCAGGAGTGGTGTGAGCATGCAGCAGCCATATTACCCCTTACATCCTGGATTTTGTTAAAGATGTTGACAGAGGATGTGGGGCAGGACTGCTAAGTCATATACTGAAAAATCAGGGTAGAGCTACCCTTGCTAGTGAAGTACAAAGTTCAGCTAAGCCCTAGTATTCAGGAGTGACTGTCTCTGTTTGCTCAGCTCTTACATCTGCCCCTTCGCCCTCAGTGCCTGGAAGGCGTGGCCACAAGGACTGCAGGGAGGGGCACTGGAAGCAGTGGGAATAAGGTCTGCTTCCCAGCCAATAGGCCACCTGTGAGTTGTGCTGCAGCAGGTGGGGGAATGCAGCTCTGTGTCATCCCCAACTGCCATCTCTAAAGTCACAAGCTATTGAGTAGTTAGGATTTAATAACCTTTAATTATCAAACATGCCATCTTTAAGACTCATTCTCCACAAACTTTGTACACCCTACTCAAGCCTTTTATACATTGGGGTTCCTGTTTTTATATTTTCTATTTAGGAAAATTCCAGTTATTTTCTTTTACTATATAAAATCCTTTTTTATCTAAAACAATCTCATCCTCATCCCATCCCCCCCCCCCAAATATGAGCTAGTTTATTCTGGAGCTAAATATGAGTGCCCATAGCCTGAGAAACTCGGAGCTAGATCATCTCAGGCTCATGTTCCAACATAGAAGCAATTTCATGGAGTTTTTATAGTAATAGAACAAAAAAAGTTTTTTCTTTTTAACTTTTCTTACCAAAAGTTCCCTTGAATTTACCACTTCCTTAACATGTTTTTTTAACCTACTTACTATTTCTTCTTTAAATAAGAGCTGAATCCAAATTATATATATAGTACAATGTAGCAAATTAAGATTATCTGTACCCTATTGGTATCAAATTTCTGTTTTTCTTTTTCTTTCTTTTTTTCTTTCTGTTGCTAGTCTTAGGCAAACTTCTTAACTTCTTGGACTTTATAGTACCCCCTCCAGGGGTGGGAGTCATACAGAACTTGGGAATTAGACGTTTTCCATCCCCACAAGCACCTGCAGAGATGTCCGTGACCTTCAGCAGTGTCTCCTTGTAGACGAGAGAGGGCAGAACAGAGCCGGGAAGCTTGCTCACATGCTAGCCTTGTAACAGCAGTGGTGGGTGCAGAAGATGTCTGTTGTCCTTGATGGGCAGTGGACAATAGGAGGCCAGGTTTCTGAGTGCATCCTCGCTTCTCCGTCATCCGTATGTGACATGGTCAGATTGGGGGCTCCAGGTATCTAGCAGGGAAGCTCCTTTGAGACAGTCAGCTGGAGTTCCCATTAGGAGTCCCAGGCAGAGCAGAGTGCCCCGGTGACATAAGAGATTGTAACAGGTGGAGACATCCTCACCCGCTGAGCCCTCACAGCCACGCAGGAGCTCCCTGAGGAAGTGGAGGCAGTGGCTGCTGCTGCTGGAGTTCCCAGGGAGCTTTCTCTCCACAGCTGAGCTCCCCACTTCTCGCTGCAGGCACTTTTCTGTCCTGAGGTAAGCAGCGGTGGTCCATTAGAAATGGTTTCCTTTCTGCTGTTTTCAGGGAAACTTTTCACTCTTGGGCTGCTTTGCTTTCTTTCCCTGCCTGTCAGAGTTGGGCAGGCCAGCCCATTCCTAGACATGGGGCCTTGGAGGATGGATAGCTTGAGAGAGGCATGCTGGGGTCTGCATTGTGGAGGGCCAGTGTTTCCAGAACCGTGTCTCAGAGAGCTCAGATGAAAAGGACAGTTTACTAATATAATGTTTATTACATGTGCTCTTCTAAATGTTATTTTATCTTTATATTGGATGTGATGGATGTGATGTGTGTGGGTGTGGTTGCCTGTGCTCTGGTGTGTGTGAGGCCAGAGGTTGATTATCCCTCAATCACTTGTCCACCTTATTTTTTAAGGCAGGATCTCTTACTGAACCAGGAGCTTGCAGTTTTAGCTAGATTGGCTGGCCAGCAGTTCCCCAGGATCTGCCTGTCTCCCACCCCCACTCCCCAGCACTGGGGTTATAGTTTTAACTCTTTACAGTTCAGAATTTCTGTTTGTTTCCTTTCTTACAGTTGAAATGGATGCAGTCAGAACTAAATGTCGAAGAAGTGGTAAATGACAGGAGCTGGAAGGTAGGAAATAATGTTGGTTCTTGTAGAGAAACTGAACCTGTAAGGGACCGGGGGGGGGGGGGTGGGGGCGGGCAGGGGGGGCGGGCAGGAAGTGTAGGACAGAGAACCCCGGCACCCTGAGGGTGACGAGGGCTGTAAGGAGGGCTGTTAACTTCTGTGTGGAAGCACCACAGCTTACAGGCAGACAGGATTCTGTGACCTTCTACAGAACGGGATTGCATATATCCTGTGGCTCTCCCAACACTAATTATGGCGTACATATACTCAGAGTTTTTAATTGTAGTTAGCTGAGAACTTGCAAAGAAGTTATTTGTTACAGTTAGCCGTTTGTGCAGTTACTTTCCCAAAACCAGAGTTGCTAGCATTATTCTGCAATTGTGCCCGTTAATATTCATTGAGTCTCATAAGTGTAATTACACAGGGGACATTAGTGGAGAGGGAAACACTCAGATAAGTAGGTTCTGGAGAAGGAAAGAACAGGTGAGCTGAGCTCCATCATACACTCCAGCTGGATTTCTCTGGCCTTAGAGACCAGCTGCTGGGCACTGACCAACTTCTGACATTTAGTAACTGTTTATCTCTTCAGGATTTTTGTTGCAGAAATAGTTTTGCTTCAAAATTTTCACACAAAAGTTAATCATTAAGCAGAGGTGATGTTTTGGTATCTTGATATATAACTAACTGTCCAGCTTTTTTTTATGCATGTTCAGACTTGTTAACTGTTTTTAAAAGTCATAAATGAAGTCATCCCTACTTGTAGCCAGTATATTTCCTGTGTCATTAAATAATTACATCTACCTTTAAAAAGAAAGACTCACAGCATGTGAAGGCATGAATAAATTGTGGGCTATAAATTGGCTGCTTTATGGCATTTCTTTATCCTGTCTTCCTTGCCAAATTGTAGCCTATACTTGCCCTTGCATCAGCATAGGGCTATGCTGCTTGGAAGATTTGGCAATGTTTGTCTATGCATACCTTCTCTGAAAAAGTCATAAGTTATTCTGGGACTCTGATGGGAGAGGGGTCTGGTGAATATCTGGCTTTAAAGAGCCAGTCCAGAGGACTTCAGTGCATGGAAAGTGTGGTAGATGGTAGAAAAAGTGAACAGTTTTGGATGTGATATCCCAAGTGCTCCTCAGTATGATGGGATTACCTTCCCAGTAAACCTAAGTGTTCCCAAGACACTCAACAGTGGATTCCACTTAAGTATCAAGAGAGAATATTCTTCTGTGTATCATTAGCCCACAAAAAATCAAAATTTAGCCAGGCATGATGGCCTGTAACTCCGGCATTTGGGAGGCTGACACGGGATTGTGAGTTTGAGGCCAGATTGAGATACATAGTAAGTTCAAGAACAATATTAACTATAAAGCAAGACCAAATTCAAAACAAACATAGTTATTAAAGGGTATACAGTGGCCAGGTGGTGGCTCACATCTTTAATCCCAGCACTTGGGAGGGGGAGGCAAGCAAATCTCTGTGAGTTCAAGCCCAACCTGGTCTACAAAGCGAGTTCTAGGACAGCCAGGGCTACACAAAGCAACCCTGTGTGGAAAAAAACCAAACCACAAGCAAATGAAGACAAAAGGGTGTACAATGAACACCTGCTCTAAGGTCTTCCATATGTAGGGACATACTTACAGATGTCTTCTCTTATATTGAGTGTGTCTCCTTTGCTGACAACAGAAGTATTCTGAATGTGTTTTTCTTCACACACGTCAGAACTCTTTCCATGTAAGAATGTTAACAACTTAGGATTTTTAAACCTTATACTCCTATCAGTGGCCATACCAAAGATTCTTATGTAGCATAGCTCCATTTAGTCATGGGCATTCTCTTAACATTTATGATATGTTGTTTCAGATTTTAGGAAGCAAGGTGAACAAAACAAATACATAAATTCATACAATTTAGCAATAGACAAGTCTAGCCAGCAAATGGCCATTGAAATTGTCTAGTGAATGTCACCAAGGTATACATCATGCTTAATTTGGTATGCTAAAGAAACTGTTTCCTGAGCCTATTGACCTAGATGAGATGGTAGCATCCTCCTAACCTATGGATCTGGATTTACACCCTGGTTTGTACAGGATGACTGGATGACTTCTCTTTCTGTTTGAACATCGTAGGTGTTTAATGAACGCTGCCGAATTCACTTCAAGCCTCCAAAGAATGAGTAGAGAGTTTTGTTTTGTTTTTTTTTAAAGACCTGGTCATCTCATCAACTAAGCATGACAGATGTCAGCAGGGCAGGCTCCTGAGGATGGTCTCTGAGCCAGCAGGCCAAGGCCTTTGGTTGACTTCAGCCCCTTTTAGCCAAGACCTCAAATCTAATTCTCATAATTATAAAATAATCAATTGCTATTTTATACTGATTCTGTAAAAATGTTTTGTAACTATTAAAATAATTTTCTGACTCCGTGTACATACTTATTTGGTGGCTTTGCAAGTTGAGACAGCAGGTTCTCCAGGTCCTTGTGCCTGCTTGAGTTTCACAAATGGATTGGTATGGATGTAGACCTCTTTAAAGGGGCAGAATCAGGCTGGAGAGGGGGTTAGTGGTTAAGAGCACTGGCTGCTCTTCCAGAGCACAAGTTCGATCCCAGCACCACCGGCACAGTACTCACAAGTGTGTATGGCTCTAGTCCCAGGGGATCTGACACCGTCTTCTGGCCTTGTCAGCACCAGGCACACATGTGATACAGTCAGACATACAGCCAAAATACCCATGCTTATAAAATAAAAGGAATCAGGCTGGATCCTATACAAACGAATTCTCTGATTTTTCTCTTTAAAGAGGGGCATTGTGACAGCTGCCTGTAATCCAATCCTTGGGAGGCTGAGATGGGAGTATTACAAGTTTGAGGCCAGCCTGTGCTGTAGAGTGAGAACCTGTCTCACAAAACAAAAACATTTGAGTCAGGCCGTGGTGGTGCACTCCTTTAATCCCAGCACTAGGGAAGCAGAGGCAGGTGGATCTCTGTGAGTTTGAGGCCACCCTGGTCCACAGAGTGAGTTCCAAAGCAGCCAGGCTATACAGAGAAACCTTGTCTCAAAATACAAAGGAAGAGAAGAACATTTACCTAGTTTTTGCATATAAAACTGCTTTGGGCTGGAATTGTTTTCTAGACAGTTTCCCATGGATACAAAAGGGAGCATCCATGGAAAGGGGCAGATGACTAACAAGAGCCCACTTGTGAGTAGAGGGCTCCACCAGTGAAGGAAAGTACATGGTAGTGTAGGGTATTAGCTTTCGGAGGCCACCAAACAAACCGTCACAGCTTAGCTGCTTAATGTCATACTATTAATATTTGCTGTGTCACAGTCCTGTGCTTCCAAAGTCCACACAGGTTGGACTGGACAGGGTTCTTTGCTCAGTGTGTGGAAGCTGAAATCCAGCGGACAGTACGACTGGGCAGGGGGCAGAGCAGTGAGACCACCTTAAGGAATTTGTAGTTATCTTGAAGGTAGTAAGAAGTCATTGAGGGGCCTTATATGGGACAGCTTTTGCTTGCTGGAGTGTAAAACTGGAGCGGAAAGAATCCATTCAGTAACAATTATTTCTGAGTGCCAATGGACTAGCTATCCCCATCTCTCTAATGAATCATGAGATAGTCACCCAGGCCTGCCCTCAGCCATCTGGGAGCTGGTGCTTAACCCCGCACCCCAACTACTTGAAAAGTCTAACAAAATGTTGAAGGAAAAGTTAGAGAGGTTTTTAGATTCTAACAAACTTTATTTCTACCTAGAATTACATAACTATAAACTGCTATAACACTGAAGCTGAAAAAAATAAAAGGTAACACAGTAAGACCAATAAACTAGGGAATGTAAACATGATAAATCCTAAAACCTTAGTAATTAAAGACTGGATCTAAAAAGATGGCTCCTCTGAAAGTACTTCTGTACAAGAAGAAAACCTGTTTGATTCCCCAACTGGGACTCTGGGGCTTGCTGGCAGCCAGCCTAGCTGAATCAATAAGCTCCAGGTTCAGTGAGGGACCCTGTCTCAAAACACTAAGGTGGAGGGTAGGGAGTAAAGAAGATACTAGATGTCAGCCTCCCATCTCCACACATCCAGACAATAAAGACTTACAAACACGCACAAAACAAAACCTTAAATGTTATCTTTGGGACACCACAGTACTTATTCCTGAAAAGCAAACATGGGCTGCACATGCTAATACACACTTGTAACCACAGTACTCAGGAGGCTGAGGATGAGGATTACTGCAAATCTGAGGCCAGCATGGGCTAGTAAGACCCTGACTCAGGAGCATGGCCAGGCATGGTGGTGCACACCTTTAATCCCAGCACTCAGGATGCAAAGGTCAGCCAATCTTTTTGAGTGCAAGGTCAGCTTAGTCTGTATAGTGAGTCACAGGTCAGCAGCGCAGCATTAATAGAGAGACCCTCTTTCTCACACACACCCAATTCATTAAACTCCTAAGAGGACAGAAGCCCAAATCATAAATTGTCACATCTTAACACAAAATATTTATTTTCTGAGGCTCCATTTATATCCAGTTTCTCCTCCTCCTTCTTCCCCTTTCCCCACAGAGATAAAAGTTGATCTTGCTAGAAATCATCATTTTCTACTTTCCTTATTTTTTTCAGTGTCTATGCTTAAAATGAATTCTTTTGAAAGGTCAGTGAAGAGCCGGGCGGTGGTGGCGCACACCTTTAATCCCAGCACTCGGGAGGCAGAGGCAGGCAGATCTCTGTGAGTTCGAGGCCAGCCTGACCTACAAAGTGAGTTCCAGGAAAGATGCAAGGCTACACAGAGAAACCCTGTCTCGAAAAACCAAAAAAAAAAAAAAAAAAAAAACAAAAAAAACAACAACAAAAAAATGGTGAGTGAAATTTAGATTTTTCTGCAAGGCTAAGTATGTCTACCTACAGAGATCACAAGTAAGCTGGATGAGTCTAATGTTGGATTAGATCCCCTAACCTTAGGTAGGATGTCCATTTTATAATTTGAATGAATCTCCTACTTACACGTTATTCCTGAATTTATGGAACATTAGCAGACTAATTTCCAGGCAGGAAAACTCTAGCTACAGCAAGGTTCATCGCAGGTGCGGCTTCACTTGCCCATCTTCAGCCAAGAAAAAGACAAATCCACCTCTGAATGATGTTGCTTCTCAGTTCTGCCAAGCGAAAGAAGCAAATCAAATTGTGCCAGCGAGTAAATCTGCTCTCCAAAGCGGTAAAGGAATTTATCTTCCAACCCGAGGCTTTAAATGCTATTGACACAGGCTCAGTATATTCATTTACTCTTTCACTCCAAACCGAGATAAATGATTGGTTGATGCCACACTTGATTAATTCAGGAACCCTAACATAATTAGATTAGGCGGGAAGCACTCTGGTGACAGATCGGAAGTCTGGAAAGATCATTTTGACCTGAGCCAAGATTCCGAATTTCCCCGAATACCATCAAGATCCTTGATGTATTTTCATTTACATCCAGTCTTTTATCTTACCCCATCTAAAAATTATTACAGACCAGCTTTATAGAAAAGATTTTTCTTTCAATATTATCTTTTTTTTTTTTTTTTTTTTTTGGTTTTTCAAGACAGGGTTTCTTTGTGTAGCTTTGAGCCTTTCCTGGAACTCACTTGGTAGCCCAGGCTGGCCTTGAACTCACAGAGATCCACCTGCCTCTGCCTCCCGAGTGCTGGGATTAAAGGCGTGCACCACCACCGCCCGGCAATATTATCCTTTAAGATAAAATTTTTCTTATTGAAAAAGCTATATGTTAATTGTAACCAACTTTTTTTTTTCCCCAAAGTCTATGTAGCTCTGGAACTAAGTAGACCAGGCTGACCTTGAACTCACAGATGTGCCTGCCTCTGACTCCTGAGTGCTGGGATTAAAGGTGTGTATCACTACGTGATCTCTCTCTTTCTCTCCCTGTCCCCCCTTCCCCTCACTCCCTCTCCCTGTCATGCTGGGGATCAAATCCCGAGCCTTGTACTATTAAGTAAGCATTCTCCTGAGTGACACTCACAGTCCTAAAGGAATATATCAGTATTCCCCCAACAAACACCCACGGTAAATGTTCCAAAAAGTTCTGTCAACAGAACAGGACCTCTTACGCCTCCATGGCTAACTTCCAAGAACATAATCTGAAGATCAAGACGCTGCAGGCTCAGGCAGACAAGCCAGAGCCATGTGGCTTGAGTTTAGATCTCAACTGTAAACAGAATCCAAACTGGCACCACCCATGTCCTGTCCTAATCACATCTGTGACTGCTACATTACGTGACAAAAGTGATGTGCCGATTAAGCAACTGAGTTCAAGAAAAGCCGCACTGTGGTAGAGCGAATTACAAGCCCTTCGAGGGCAGCTTGTCTGGCTCTCGGCAGAAAAGGAAGTCAGAAAGACTGCACCAGTGTGAAGACGGAAGGGACCATGTGTTGAGAAGAAATGCAGGTGGCCTCCGGGGGAATGGTACCACACAGTCACTTCGCTTCTACAACTCACTCACTCTACACTTGGCCACCAAGCTCAGTGAATTCAGAAGCAGTGTTCCCTGGGGACTCAGACAAACGCCAGTCTAACTCCAA